>NC_136880.1:17696143-18296143 GCF_949152265.1 Phoxinus phoxinus | reverse complement strand
AATTGCCTAAATGAAAAAAAAAATATTACTGTTTGTGTAGTGTTCAATGTTTGTGACACAAGACTTGCGCGCTTGTTGTAGCCTACGAGTTGAGATTGCTGTTAGCCTCGATCGTTTCACTCAGGGGAAAAATGTCAAAAAGACAAGAAAGTTTGCTTAACTTTTTCAAATACGCTGGACAGTCAGATCCCAAACAAGCAAAAATCGTTTCCGCTGATCAAAAAGGAGACCACGGTGGACACAGTAGCCTAGTATCGATATCTTGTTATTTCGACATAAATAAGGGGACATTCTAATCTGCATTAAGCCACATTAAGCGTTCGTATAGCCTAATGGTTTTCTATGGGAGGACAATGCTTAACCGTTCATATTATGGGCTCATCTGATTTTTTGTACATAGCCTATTTGTTAGGATTTTAGTATCATAATGATTAGGCTTATAAATGCACGCACAATTATCCGTGAACTTGATTTGAAGAAATGCCTTTCAAATTGTGTGTGCAAAATTCAGAATTTAATTAATGTGCAGAAATTTGTACAAATAGCCATTAAAAAAGCGCGTTTCATATTTGTTAAAATATTATAATGTTATTTTTTTTTCTATTTATGTTGATTTATGAAAAGTGAACAGCACGACCGAGTAAGAGGATGCGCAATATGAGACATGGAGCGGGTCAGACATGATTTTGACCGTTGAAGTTGAAGTTGTTATAGAAAGCCTTTCTTTAAAGTGAATTTCGTTTTGTATAAATTTTATCTTAATTTTAATCAATTTTTCGTCAACCAATTGCCTGTATTTAATGAATAGGCCGACGAAACAAATATAACGGAGGCGCCCGCGCGCTCTTGCGCACGTGAACTAGAGCACATCCCAACTTAACGAAACTCAGTGTAGGCTATGCCTCACACAGACATGACAAATACACCAAATACACAAAGCTTGAAATGTCTTTAAACGAAATAATTCAAAACGAAAAAAGAAAAAGGCTATAGCCTACTCTCTGATTATGTAATCCATTATTAGGCTTATTTATGTGCATTTCTCTCTATAAGCGCGTTCACACGGAGATGGCGATCGTCAACTTCATCTTTGCAGCCGAGTCGACACTTTTAGAGAAAACACTTGTTTATTAATACAAATCAATACACGCGACGCGTCACCGGATTTACAGATGCACGCACACATATTATTTCGAAATAACGAGATATTGTGTTGAAATAGGCTAACATTATGATTAATAATAGCCTACATCTTTTAGAATAGGACGATTTGATTGAATGTTGCGCTTGTTCAATTTAATAAAATGAAAACTTTAATTGTGATCATTAACATAACTGAATATTCAATATTTAGTGACCAAGTTTTGCGCAGCTCCCCGTCAATGATCTAGCAGCACCCACATGCTGTCCCTGTAGGCAGTGTAATTTTTTATTTTTTTTATTTTTTTTGTTCCGTTTCCTCCAACCCCCGTTTTGAGTCGCCGGATCCACCCCCCCTCTGCGCTCCGGGACCTCCCACTTTACAAATTAAGCACTGTGTACATCCACTCTAAAAAATGCTGGGTTGTTTTTACAACCCAATTGTGGGTCAAATATGGACAAACCCAAACATTGGGTGAAAAATGTATTTTAAAAATGTAACCCAATGGCTGGGTTTGTCCATATTTGACCCACAATTGGATTAAAACAACCCTGCATTTGCTGCTATCACAGAATAAACCCTGACAGGGTGATCAGGACCCCGACACGAAGCAGGTCAATTATTTGGATGGCGCAACTGACCAATCAGAATCAAGTATTCCACAGAGCTGCGTGATAAAAAATTATAATAGCCTTCTGTCTGTACCATCTTGACTTCATTGCTGGCTTTCACTTTTATTCTTGTGCACCGACTTAGCTGTTCGCTAAGATGAACAGCCAATCAGAGTTCTCTCTCTCACCAACGGGCCGACGCCGATTCAACATGCTTGGTTAAAGTCTGCAGGTTTCAAAGCATTTTGTTGTAAATGGTTTCCCGTTGTTTTTTATGTGCCGCTTTCAGACCTGTCACTTTGAGAATGTTGTTTTTTCTCATTAATATGAGAACAATGAAAAGAAATCTGTTCTGAGAGCTAAGCCTTCTGGCTATTATTGTTTCTAAATAGTGCGTTTCAATTCTCAAACTTCCTACAAAGTGTTTCATCTCTCAAAAAAGAATGCCCATTTCTATCAGTACCATATGGCAAGTGTATTTCTCAATTTAAAGTGGAGAAATCTCGACAGACGCCTGGATTATTATAATGGTTCCACATACTAGTCATTTCTTTCTCATTAAATTTACATTTAACGTTTTCACTGCAAATGTCACATCCGTTGAGACGGATTGTTCTTTCATTTGTTACTAACTGCTCTTCAATTATTATTATTATTGTTAAAAAATCACCTTCATTTTGAATCATTTTAGCACATTCACGTAACATTTCTGAAGCTCCATGGGAACACGATGAGTTGCCTCACTCTGATCTTTTGTTCAAAACAGAATCTTGGGGAAAAAGGATCACGAACAGAACAACCAACTTAAAAGAACGTAGAACTGACAATGATCTGAAAGACACACAGGGTTTAAATACACAGCAAACGGAGGAACTAATGAGACCAATTAACGAGACACACCTGAACAGAACTAACTCAATCAGTAACCATAGAGACAAACAGGGAGAGAAAGGAAAACTGAACTAATTCATTCATTTTCATCTGATATTCTTGCGCCAGTGATGTGTTACGTTAGTAGTGGATCTTCATGCTCTTCATGCTTACTTTTCTTTTTTTCAAAAAATGTGTTTAAATATAAAAATCCATACGAAATCGCCACCTCTTAAAATAGTTACGTTTTCCCATGAGGCTGGGTAGCAAAAGGCCTTAAAATCAAATAAAAAAAGAGTGGTTTGGGTGATATTGATTCTATAAATATACAGAGATAAAGAACTCTCAATGTATCATGACTCAGCAATAAACCAATGCTTAAAGGAATACTTCACCCAAAAATATGAAAATGAAAACATTTATAAACCCATGTTTACAGAGCCCGATCAACGTCAATTACATCAAACTTAGTTATTGTGTGTTGTGTGATGTGACGACACCAACATCAATAAGCCAAGATGTTATTGAGTGTAGGCATATTTGATTTGGGTTCTGTGTATACATGAACTGATCAATGATTAGATTTTTTTTTAGAATAAATAAACCCTTAAATTTCTGGTCATCATCAAAAGTGATTGTGTTGCTTCAGAACACTTGGATTAAACCAAAAAGTTGTTTGGATTATACCCTTCACGTCCTTTTTGGTGTTTTTGGACCCCACTGGTTTTCCAGCTTCATAGGGACAAAAACAACTGAAACCAAGACATCTTAATAAAGTATAAAATAAAGTCATTTGAATTGTTAAGTAAATGGGTTAGTAAATGATGACTGAATGTTGATTTTTAGGTGAAGTTATTCATTTAACTGTCTCTACATTCCATTTTACAAAGAATTATTTGTCTAGTTAAAAAGCAAATTCCTTTCTGACCGTATAAAGTCGTCATGAAATCAATTTCTTCGCTATTGTGACATATATCCAACTGAAAATGCCTCTTACCACTTATTGTGTGTTTGGGTCATTTCGACCTGGAGAGGATTTTCTTTTTCCCAAAAATTTTAGTTATTGTTATCGCATTAGACTAAAACTTACCGACTTTGCTCACACAGGTTATAACTACGTCCCAAAAAATGTGTTACACTTGTGGTGTTCCCAGTCAAAAATGACCAGCCTACAAAAAATACCTTAAACAAATCTCTCGTTATGCTATCATAACCAAATAGTCAAGTCAAGTCATCTTCATTTATATAGCGGCTTTAAAAAATACACATTGTTTCAAACCAGCTTTACAGTGATAATAGGAAATTAAAGTAACAGAGATTGTTTTGGCTTTACAGCAGCTCTAGAATAAAGTTATTGTCCAGCTAAATTTAGATTTGATTGATTGATTCACATCAATTAGTTATTAGTTATTAGTCATTAGTTATTAACTTAGGGGGCGCTAACACAACACCGTTCCAACAGAAAACCCTTAATGCGATCCGGCCGCTCATTTGCACAAAACACAAAACAGCCTGGTGTCTCGAGAACGCAAACCATGAAATAAGTTCCAAGGCACAAGCCTTGAAAAAATTATAATACTGAATTTTTTACCGCTTCCGTGTAGACACGTGAACAGGAATTATCCCGAGAGCGTTTTATCTGTACAGAGGTAAAGGGAAGGGAGGGAGGCCTTCACATGGGAGAGACTAGTGGACACCTCAGGACTGTGTTGTCTTCGTGTCCAGGCGAAGGTCCTTCATCAGATCCAGATACGGCCGGGATCCGGTCGGACTGCGGTGAACCTCGGGATAAACAGAGGGACTAATATTAGCGTAGTCCTTCTTATGATCTAACAAGTACATCAGGATTTATGGGAAGTGGTCCCAGTTCCAGCTGACCTAATCTACGCAGCCTAACATTGAATTAGAAGTCTATAATGCATTATGTGAATGCTAGGTCAAAGAGATGTGTCTTTAGTCTAGCTTTGAACTGACAGAGTGTGTCTGCTTCCCGGACAATGTTAGGAAGATTGTTCCAAAGTTTAGGTGCTAAATAGGAAAAGGATCTACCGCCAGCAGCCGATTTTGATATTCTAGGTATATTATTAACTGGCCGGAATTTTGAGATCGCAATAGACGTGACGGACTATAATGTGTTATAATGCGTTAAGAGCTCGCTCAAGTACTCAAGTGCTGCTCAAATATTGGATTCAATCTTTTTGTATTTCTTTTTGAAACCGATCGATTGTAGACCTCATTTTTAAAAGGCCGGTCATTTTTGACCAGGAACATTTAGCTGCAAGTGGGAGGGGATGTTTTTTTATTTTTTTATTAAAGATTACAAGGGCACTTGAAAAAAAAAAAAAAGATGTGCACAGATAAATCATTTATAAAAATACTACAATATTCCATAACAAAATAAGAAAATAATAAAAAAAAAATTCTTCTTCTGGTACTTGATTACGATCCTGCTCCTTGAGATATATTTTGCACTAACAAAGCAGAGTTTATTAATGTTTTTTATTCATCAAGTATTTCTGCATAAAAATCTTAACTTGCCATGACTCTTCAGGACCTCAATTTAATATCATGCATTCAGCCAAAGTCCTGCAGCAACCCAAAGCAACAACCCTATTTCCTGGAGATAGATGGATACACACATCTCCACATTCTTTTGGTTTGGTTTAAAAGGAGGGGGGATTCTTCCTTCCTTCAATAATGGAGGACATATACCTCTGCGACCGGTTCATCTGTGCCAGCTGTGCTACTGAGGTGCAGGAGATGATTACCACACAAATAAGCTACAGTGCCTGAATCCCTCAGCTCCGCTGGCAGCACGAGGAAAACAACGAAAGAAGCCGAGCAACAAAGAGTCGGGAAGGAACAGGGAGTAGAGGGTGAAGTGAGCAGCAGAGAGTGAAATGAACAGACAGAGGGAATGGGAAACAGGGAAAAGGGGAAGAGTAAGGCAGGGCAAAGGTTTAGGAACATTTCAATTACTGTGTAAACAGAGAACAAAAGCCCGGAACACTAGAAACTATAACAGTCTTTAGCCTCAAGGGAAACTCATTTCCCCTCCTCAACTCTGCTCCTCGCAGCAATAATGTCAGAGGCACAGCAAACATTTGATGTTCCGTCTCTGCTGACAGACTTTTATTACATCTGAAATTATCTCCGAAAGCTAGGGGGTAATGAATTGCCCGTAAAGATTAAATGCAAGCAACTTTCCCAAAAGCAGGGGGTCACTTTTAAGGTGTTCGTGGAGAAGTGTCTAGAGTATTTGTAATTTCACTTTAATTAATGCTGTAATTGCTTTTGTAATTGGTTGGAGATTTAGGTCACACACAGCTAATAGTTCACTGATTCGTCGGAAATTGGACAAAACATGACCCACAACTTTACCTCCAATTAATTTTTTTTTAGAAAGGCATATTTTCCACATTTCCATATCTGACATATTTAGTTGAAATGATGACATTACATTTGCAAATTCCATCTGAACCACCTTTTCTGACCACTATGAAAAGTTGGGGTCAGATCAGCAAGGATGCATTCAATTGTATCAAAAAGTGACATTTAAGTCATTTATAATGTTACTAAAAATTCCTTCTTTTTTTAATAAATGCTGTTTCTATATTCATCAAAGAATCATAGAAAAAAAGTTTTTTTAAACATTAGGCAGTACAACTGTTTCAAAATTGAAGTGCTCTTTCCATATTTCTATAGCAACATCCTAATTGGACACTACGTTAATGCAAGTGTGACAAGCAAAATGTGGCTATTTTGTCAGCTCTATCTGTCAACACTCACATTTTCTGTAGCATCGATTATGTGACTCATTTATACAAACACTCATGATGCTCTTTCAGTCATGCTGGAGAACATGCTCATCAGGTTTTACACACACTTGTGAAGTTCCTGCAAATTAAGTGCTGCTGTTATTAAAGTGAAAGGGGACATATACAATTTCTGACATTTTTCAATTAAACGTTTTTATGCTGATAATATAATTTGTAATAAAAAAAAATCAGGCATATTTAAATAGAAAATAGAATAATTCTACTGGTCTTAGACTTTTTGGCATAAGACTTTTGGTATCACTTAAAAATATTAATAAATACCAGAAGATGGTAACTCTGCATCTAAAGTGCATAACAAGTTCGGAACTCAAAACATTTCCAATTAAAAATGCAAAAGATCAGCACTAAAATAGGATGATGATATTCCAGCACTTTACAGATATCCCATGCATGATTGATTTAGTCTCTTTGTGAATATGAAACTGTTCTTCTTCCTCCTATCTTAACAAACCACATTTTTAAGTTGTAATTAATGCTTTATAGTCACAGTGCTGAAAAGGGAACCCTCTTGAGGGAGTGGGCTATGTGAAAAAGGATGGAAATAAATAGCTTATGCCTCTCAAACCTCAAACAGAACATACATAGGGGAGAGCGGGGCACAACCTAACGCATTTTGGTTTTGGCTCAATTATTTAAAAAATAATTAGGTTAGATTAATTTTTCTTTTACACAAGAAACATACACATCTCTGCTACAAATGAACACTTAAAGTTTTTTTCTAGGACCTTCCATTTTCGTACAGTTGCACTGGAAGTGACAGAAGTGCAAATGTTACAACTTACCCCATATGCGGGGTTAGTTGTAACAGACAGAGGGGTTAGTTGTAACACTTATGTGTAACACACATAATTCAGTACTATTTTATCTGTATAGTTTGATATTGTTTGTACATCTGTATAAATAGATATCCATACATCCATCCCTCATCCAATCATCCTTCTATTATGGATCAATATCATGGATAGAGATATAGTAAAAGGGCTGAACAGTTTTGCATGCAAAATTATTATTCTTATTAATAGTAACAGTAATAATAATAAAAACAAGCTTAAAATCACATTTTAAAGTGTTTATTACATGAAAACAGGCAATATTTTTAATAAATAAACAAGTGATCAATATAGTAAACAAATCCCATAGCCTACAATATTGTGAACACTTGGCAGCTTAGTTGTAACACTGTGTTACAACTAACCCCGCTGTGTAAAAAATATTTTAAACCTAGCTAACAGTTGCTAGGAGTTGCTGACATGTTTCAAAATGGTGCCATGTTTTAGCCAACAAGACAGTGATTAAGGCAATATAAAGTTAGATTTGGTGACGTACACACACAACTCAGAAACAGAAAAATATGTATGATGAAAAAAAATACTTAGATGGTGTCAAAACACTCTTTGTCCCGTATCTTCACAAAATATTACCAAAACTTTTCACAAATCCACGGGAGACCGTCTTCTGGCAGCGAGAGAAAAAGAGCGTAAACACAACCCGCGTGACCCTGAGTAACTACGTAAAAGGTCCGTGTTACATTTAGCCCCGCGTTAGGTTGTGCCCCGCGCTCCCCTACTATGTAACACCTGACACAATAAGCAACATTGGCCAAAGCAAGTGACTTACCTTTTTAAGTTCTGTAACTTGGAGAAAATATAATCACATCAATGTACTTTTTTTCAGGGCGCATTCTCCAACAACAACAAAAAAAGAAATGAATGCGCAGAAGGAGGGGCATGCAGGGAGAGACGAGTAGAACAAGGGTGGGGGCACAAGAGTTATGCTTTATATGTATTGCTCAGTGTGAAAGTGTTAAGGCAGGAGACGCACTCGTGGGGAAACCAGCATTCATGCTCCATCCCATTTAACAGCTGACCCGAGAGAGAGAGAACATCCAACCTGCTACCCCCGAGAGAACAGAGGGATCTAAAGACATTTCACTTTTTATTCCTGCGAAAAGCGGTTTCAGTTGAGCATTTTCTCTCTTTATCCACCTCTGTCAGACGTGCGTCAACTTCTTCCATTGCGCGCGAGCGGGGATTTTGTGAAGGCACGCGCACCTGCTTTCAACTGATATGAGAAAACAATTGATCGAGATCATTTAGACCCTTTTCCGAAAGGATTGTTTTCCATTCCGAACAGTTGCTCGGAGGATTTCCAAGTGTTGTTCAGTGTCTCGGATACCCGAAGTGTAACTCATGTCAGGTAGTGCCCCTCTTTCCGAAATCTGTGTGATGGTGATGTTAACTTGAGAGCGCGGTTTGAAAACATCTATTCTGAGTTGCAGGACACAAAGGGGATTTGAGAGGAGGAAGCATGTATGGCTGAAGGATGTGGGCTCGGAGTGTTGGTCCTAGACCGCCTGACCTGATGCTCTTATGGGAGGGGATGGTGATCTGTCTCCGCTGGGCTTGTGTGCTCGTCTCTCTGGCTGTGTATGTGGGCTCCGTGGAGCCGCTCGGGTGGCTGCTGTCCGCTAAAGGTCCTTTCCACCGCTCTCAGGAATTCATTGAGTTCACCGAGCGATACCACCACGGATTCACAACCAGATACAAAATATACAGGTACGACAACTCTGAAATACAGTAATGTGAAAGAATGAATTCTGAGGTAACTCTCCTTTGGTTAAGTGAACTGTCGCCGAAGTGTATGAAGCCAGGGTCAGATTCTAACCTCGTAAAGTTTGCCCTTTAAACCCATTTTAGTGTCTATTTAACCCGGAGTGCTTATGTAGCCTGAATATCAGCATGACTGATTCGCCGTAAACTCGAGGCTACATGTAAACACTGCTGACTCGAATCTTTTGATTCTGTTCACTAAAAAAGATTTGTTCATCGTCGTATATTCATATTCAGCTATATAAATAATCAATTAACATTGAGGATAGTTGGTTTTTAGTTGGTTTGTAGCTACATTTCTTATTTGCCAGTCAAAATCCAAGTGATGTGAATGCATACAATAACTTTGTGTGAGGAACAGGGCAACATGTAAGTTGTTGTTTATTTCATTGATAATCATCCCATCCATATAACCAGTCAATCATTCAAAAAGACATTGGCATGTCACAAGGGGTCACAAGACAAGCGTGAGCCAATGAATTTGATGTCACTGACTGACGTCAACTTTGTCCTACACTTCCTTTTGAATTTTAAAGTGCCCCTCATTTGTGCTTTTTCAGATATCACCATTCATATAGTCTGACGTAGCCAGACCTTCAGACGTATGATAGAAGGACTGCACTACATAGCAGCTTTCATTGGTCAAGGACCGCCCAAGAGGATGTTTTTCTGACATGTAATTCAACCAATTACAGTTCATTTTGTTCTGCCATGTTTAGAGGCGTAAAAATCTAAAGTCGATATCCCTTCGATAACAGACCGGCATGCATTTAATCAATTATTCATCCAAGGTTGTTGTGCAATTGTTTACTGCAACAATGGAGCCTCAAACTTCACATACTTTTGAAAATCCAGCATTTCGTTTATCCTGGTATATAAGCGCTCATTGTCACATTTCGGGTCACAACGGCTTCGACGTGCCATTAAGAACGCGCGCGACACACACGTTCAACCAATCAGACTACCTTCCATGTATTGTGTAATAAAGTTTGTGCATGTAGAAGTTTTAAAGATGAAAGTGCACGATAAATGGGTTATTTTCTCCCAAAGGAAAGAACAGATTCTGAACGGCCTGAAACGAGTCATCAGTAATTCCATTCTTACTTCCTACTCAAACCTACGTAGGTTATGTATAAGGCCATTGTGGCCATAGAAATTACCCTACGCACCTGACTTAAGTTATTCCAGGTGCCTCGGACATCTATAAATACTCTACTAGGCGTACTTCGATGCCTGTTCGAGTCGACGTCTCGTCCCTTTCGAACACTATCAATTGGGAATAAGGTCTCTAGTGCTCCACTAAACATTATTACTTGAGAATAGAAGTAAAATCTCTAGTGTCTAGCCTGCTGCGCAGCAATAATCAGACTCCAACCGATGCCTTTGAATCGGCTTTAATCACACTGTATCAATCACAGAGAATCCCACCAGCAAAAAGAATACAACAGTTTATACATGATAGGTACATTGCAAAGCTCATCACATCATTTTTGTCTAATATGATTGATTCTTCATATGTGCAAATTCAGCAAACCCCTCCATTCTCTGTTACCGGCAAAGGAAATTTAGTTCTACCCAAATCATTGGGGTTATTATTAGTTCTTTGATTACTCAATGTCATGGGGTTATTATGTTTAGATAGCTGTCTAGCCATGTCCCTATGTTTCCATTATTTCAACTTTGGCTAAAGTGTTGGTACATTTTGTTCTCAAATGTTAAGCCTGCAAGAAAAATAAATGTTAGTTATGGAAAATTAAATAATTATTTCACACTATACGTCTTCATTGGCTGTCGGTGAACATCTGTTTTGACCCTACTTCAAAAACTAGTTGTTGCTGAGGCCTGGAAGGGTTTGGTTCATGTCGTCGACATGTCGAGAAGACGCTGTTTTCTGCGCTGTGAAAGCAAATCAACTTTTTCATATGCTTCCAAATGATGAGGACTGAGGCTTGAATTGATACAGTAAAACCGACACCAGCATTACTGTTTGTATCACTGTGTATCAAGCAGTGGTGGCTAGTGGTTTTTAAAATAGAGGAGGCACACAACATTTTAGTGGTTGGATCCCTCCAAAGGATTTTTTTCTCACCTTACCGTGCGTTCACACCGCCGCCGGCGAGCACTGGCGAGGGCGGCGAAGATAAGTTGAAGTCAGGTCAACTTTATGGTAATGAGCTATGACGTGGTTCAGCGGCAACCAACCGGAATGTAGAAGTGCTCCGTTTGAGAGGATTCCAGGGAACCAAGTCCTGTAAACTTTGGTTCCGACCACATTAGTTCCCAAGGAAAATAGAGGAGAGATTGATCATTTGAATTTGATAAGAAGGCGCGTAACACTATTTATAGGCAAGATTTTCACGCTAGAACGCTTGTTTTTCAGCGGGAATGCAAATTAGAATAGCACTTAACCATGAACACAAAAGCCACACCACACAAATGGCTTTTAATTGGTTTATTTAGTTAGCAAACATGTCACTATAATTGTTAAGTTCTTTCCATAGATCAATTTTCTGCTAAAAATAACGATCGACATGCTTGTTTGCTTTGCGGCCCCTTAAAATAAAGTTTAAAAAAAGACCAAGCATTCGATCTACGTCAGAGCGTCCACGAACCTTTCTACGGCGTCGTTGGCAGAGCGGCGGTGTGAATGCACGGTAACTGTTTTAAAATGGGTTTTTTTGTCACTTTTTGACGGTAAATTTAAAGAAAATGACACATATAGCAAGACAATAAAAATCCATCCTTCTGTCCGTGTTAAAAGACCAATCACAACAGACTGGGCCATCTGACCAATCAGAGCAGAGAAGTCTCTCAGAAATAAGGGTTTAGAAAAACCAAATCCTTTATTGAATCGTTTCAGACACTGTGAGAAAAGAGGTGATGCTGCAATGTATATCATGAGAAAACGAAAGTGTTTTTTGGGACATTGGGGGCTTGTAAACCTATTGCAAGAGACCTGTAAAACAACATCAGGAACTTTTAAAATAGCATAATAGGGGCACTTTAAATCTGGGGACATTTGAGTGTTATGCCAGAAGGGGAAATCATCAGTTTAATTGATTCAATTCATCACAATGACTGTCTGTTCCTTGAACAAAGCTGTTATATAACTTCAGAACAAATGGCACAAATAGAATGGACTACGTTGCTAATACTTTTATGGTGATTTTTGACATTGTGGTTTTTGACAAACCACAGCTCAGAGATAAAAAAATAATAATTTGTGAGCAATACATTTGTTATATTTTATTCATTTTTTTAACGTTAGTTGGTAAAAACACAACTGCTCATTGTTAGTTCATGTACGTTAAATAATAATAACAGACACAACTTTGGATTTGATTTTAAAAATGTTTATATTTGTAATTTTTTTAAATAACGTCTAAAATGAATTTATCATTGTTTGTTCATGTTAGCTAATGCAGTAACTAATGTTAACAAATGGCAACAAGTGTTGCCTAGTAAATTACATGATTGTCATTCATTTAATTGGAACCTTTTAAAGTAACAGAGTGACATTTTACTGCAGGATAAAAGTGTCTGTTTCCTTATGAAAGTGTGTTCTGTTGATGAAATCTGTACATATGCATTTTCAATTGAGTGCTTTCGTTCTAAAAATACGATTTATATGATTAATTCATGGTTAAGTAACTGGGATTTGCTCTCCCCCCACACCAAACACGCAGGATATTCTGGCCAAAAACTGCCCACTTAACTGTCTGACTGACATGTAAATCAACCGACCACAAATCACCTTTTTCACAAGTTGTTCAGAGGAAGGTTTATCAGAAAAGTGTGTACTGTAGACTTTGCAATCATATATAAATTCTATACATGATCATTATTTAACAGATATAACACAGTTAATAACATGGAATGTACAAAGTCTGCTCAGCGATTTTATTTGCTTGTGTAAGTGCCTCAAACAAGAGTATTTTTCAAAAGATTCGATGTCATAGCCTCGCAAACTCTGATAAATGCAGTGATACGTTCATTCTCAAAAGTGCTACTTTCAGAAACCCTGTACCTTGCGAGCATGACTTCTGGAAACTCTGTAAAGCCGTGCAACCAATCAGAATTGAGCTTGCCTGATCGAGAAAGCGCTTGCCAGTTTGTCGAGTGGTTGCGTGACACCATTCATAATGTTTGCTGATTTGTTCTCATGGGCTCAGATATTAGCTTATACTAAATTCAGACATAACCAAACAAATCATATAACATTCCCAGCTGGAAGAGAAAAAAAAAAAGAGTCAAGTGCCATAAACTCAGCATAGCGCTCCGAAACCACGAATAAATACCGTCTCCAAACAATAAGTAATAATGCATAAACACCTCCGCAGCTTTCAGGAAGCCTTCTAGCAGAACTCCAGATTATTATTAGCATCATTTTCCTTTTGATCTCATCTTCATTTGCACCACTGGTTTCTGCTTCTGATTACAAAATAGCTTGTGGCTTTTGATTACATGTTGCCCTCAGGTCTGCACAGGCTCTCAGAGAGCTCTCCAGTAAATGAGCGCTTTGCCCTCTCTGGTTTCAGTGGCTTAGGTGCTCAACGCAAGTGCTCATCAGGCACCTCATCTGATACTCACACCATCCGTCGTCGGGCTGATTGGTGATAATGACGTCCTCCATTCCCTTCATGATTGTTCTCTGGATAGGGCCCTTCATGTGAGTGATTGGATTGGTTCCCATGAGTTTTAAACTCTGTCACTAGTGCAGAGGGCCGCGGTTTAATTGCTAATCTCCAAAGAGAGATTTCTTCAACCCAGCTTGGGGAACCTCCACTGTTTTCTCCGGCGTGGAGACTAATAACCTTGTAATGGAGATAGGAAGTGCGGGAAATAGGACCAGAGAAAATAATAAATATTGATCTAATGGTGTGGTCTGGCGGAACCTGAGAAGAAGAGGCATGGTGTTTTGCTTGCTATGCAATTTGTTCACTGCTTGGATAACAGTGACTTCATTTGTATATAAATCATGAGATATATTCCCACGAGGCAAAACTTACTGGATACAAATCCAATTTGCTGTTATTTGACACTCTGATATTAAATGATCTTTTACAATACAGTATGTGATGCATGAAAAGACTCAGATTGATATACTGTTCAAAAGTTTGGGGTCAGTAAGGTCTCTTATGCTCTGCAAGAATGTATATCTGATCAAAAATACAGTACAAACAGGAATATTATGAAATATTATTACAATGTAAAATAACTGTTTCGTATTCGAATATATTTTCAAATGTAATTTATTCCTGTGATGCAAAGCTGAATTTTCAGCATCATTACTCACATGATCCTTTAGAAATCATTCTGATATGATGGATTATTATCAATGTTGAAAACTGCTTAATAGTTTTGTGGAGGCCAACGTTGTGTTTTCATAATTCATTGATGAACAAAGTTCAAAAGAACACCATTTATAGGAAATATAAATCTTTTGTAACATGTTTTTAGTGTCAAGTCTGATCAATGCATCCTTGCTCAATGCTGCTCATGATATTATACCTTCTGATTTAAAAGTCAAAGTTGGAATGTGAATGTGCAAAACAAACAAACTTATATATATATTTGCATACATTCACATTCCAACTTTGCCTATTTGTACAACCAGTCAAAATTGCATAGGCAACAAGTTTATACAAAAAGTTATTTCTTAAAACTATTAAACCCTTTTGGCTCATGCTGAATTGCTTGATGTTTTGTCAAGTATAAATTAAAGGATAATTCCGGTATTTAACACCTTGAGTCTATATTGTAGTTTGTTTTGGATGAACAAGAGTGGTGGACAACATTTTTTGACAATGGTTCCTCTCTCGAGTTTTTGACTATAAAATAATTGGCCGTGGACCCATTTAACATTGGAGTCAATGGGCATGTCCGAAAATGTCATTAAAACAGCCAATAATGTTCGTTTACAAAACTGTTAAACTCACCGAGTGGTTAGTGGTGTTCGTTGATGATTATAAACAATATATCGTCGCAATATATGATTCCAATTCGTTTATTTTGCTATAGTGGAACTATTTTTTCAGACACTTCACAACCGTGTAACTTCCGCTCAATATTTGAATCTGAAGCGTTGGCACACTCCCGAGCACTTCCGCATTTATATTAACAAGCACTCAGTCCTTCAACAGAATTCAATGGGATTTTACAAAATGACGAATAAAACACGACAGAAACTGTATTTCGCAACACTTTTTGTTTCTGGAACATCAACTAACATCATTAATCACTCGGTGAGTTGCACAATTTTGAAAACTAATGTTAAAGGTTGTTTTAATGACATTTTCGGACATGCCCATTGACTCCAATGTTAAATGGGTCCATGGCCAATTGTTATATAGTCAAAAACTCGAGAGAGGAACCGTTGTCAAAAAAATGTTGTCCACCACTCTTGTTCATCCAAAACAAACTACAATAGACTCAAGGTGTTAAATACCGGAATTATCCTTTAAGTCTACATGTAAATGCCTTTACAATATAAAATGTCCCTAGTTTGAATGCCATTTATCTAAATGCTAACAAAACTTGACCCCTTGCATAATTATATTAAACTGCATGTAAACATTATGATATGTTCCCATGAGGCAAAAAAGTGGCGAGTTACTTGACTGAAAAACCTTGTTCCCTAAAAAAGGGGGAACGTGATTCTGCGGGAAAGCGCTTTTGGAAAACATCTTTGTTTGACGGGTTGTGAACACGTGTAGCATTGAGAGTAGCTTTTGAAAGGGAACACACTCTCTGTGAAATTCGTTACTGCGTCTCTTACAGATCAAATGTCACAAAGTTGGAATGTGATGCTTTAAATGGGTGTGTCATTTCCACACACAAAGAAAGTTAAGAAATATTTCCAAAGAAAAAGAGAAAAGTTGAACAATCTCTCTCAATCTTTGCTAAAGCTTTTAGGGAGACACGAGTGGGATGCTTTGTTTGAAGATCTACCATCTGAATGTTAGCTTCAGGGAACGCTACAAATTCTGTCCGACCGGATTAGAACAGAATATTAGATGACTAAACTTTGAAAACAGAGCTCTCTTCCTGCGTAATAATAGATGCCAGCTTATTTAAATGGAAAGAAAGTAGATTCGGTTCTCCAGCCAACACCTATTTCATAGTTTAGTGGGTGTACAGTATAGTTGACATCCTTTAGTCGAGGAAGCGATGGCTGTCATCCCGTGTGAGGGCGTAATCAGATAATGGTTCCGAAAGGAAATTAACCAACATTATAACACACTGTGCCGCCTCGGTATTCGGTTAGAGCAGTTGAACAAGTACAGCTTTACCTTGAACAACAAGAAGGGTTGTTCAAGGTACTAATATGCACAATTCGAAATGCAGAGGCACCAAACAGAATTTAAAGGAGGATCTTAAGGGATTACATCCTCAGTGCTTTGTAAAAATGTGTTCAGATTGTGCACCTGGCTCCCCACAGAGGCTCTTCAAGCCCTAAACAATGAAATACCACCTACCGTCATGGCTTCACTGTTGAGCCCAAAAGAGCTTTACGGGATAGAAATAGAGCAAACAAACAGATGTGGAGGAGAGCCAGATTAAGCCGAACATGTGAGAGGGTGACATGAATGTGACTGTAATGACTAATGTGAGGGATTGCAGATTGCTTGCGCCACGATGTCGGCTCATACGACATCTCACGTGAATGATTATGAACTCACAGGGAGTTTGGCCGATGGAAGGTCAACAGCCTTGCTGCGGAGAGACAAGAAGGCAACGGGGTGGCCGTGCCCTTTGACCCCGACTTCATCCATAACATCAGACTTCTGGGGAGAAGGCCAAGCCTGCAGAAAATCACTGACACCATCATTAAGAAATACGGGACTCATTTCCTGCTCTCTGCCACTCTGGGAGGTAAGAAAACTCTATTATGTGTTAGCTAGTTATTATCTCTGCGAAATAGATTTTCATTCCTGTCTTGTGCTCGAGTTTGCAAGGTCATCTTTATATAGTCTCAGTAGAGGTGGACATGACATATGCATTATTGAACACTGGGGTTAGTGTTGTCTAATGAATGTGACACTCATAACTCAAGTTCCTGAATTTAATGAATGTAATGGGTCAGACAATTAACTAAAAAAAAATTTTTAAATATTTTTTTATTATTATTAAAGCACAATTCCGGTCTTGATTCATCAGTGCATGCTATTCCTAAGAAAAATACTTGTCTTTTAAACCTTGTAATTTTGCTAAATAATTTCTCTGCCTCTGAAATGACTTTGGTTTTTGGCTGATGTCACCTAGGCCAGTGGTTTTCAACAAGGTGGACCGGGGCCCACAAGGGGCAGGATGACGTAGAATAATTGAAATAAAAATATGATTTTTATCATATTAAAACAGTCTAATTTAAAATGCTAAAAAAAACATATAAACAAGATGTAAACTATAAATTTACCTATATTGACTCCCCCAGTTTCTGTCAATAATATATTTAATATTTGTAATTATAGTTAATATTGTTGTAAAATGGGTGGCCTTTGAATATTGGGTTGTACATATGAAGGCCTTTGAGTCAAAAAGGTTGAGAACTTCTGACAAAGGCTATTAGTTACCCAAATAGCTATTTAGTAAATGTTTTAGGGTTATAGATAATTCAGCCATTCTGAAATAGGCAACACAATACATGTTATTGCAATGTAATAGAAGTTACATCTATAATAACCATAAATGCTCCTTTTACACCTGGCAATACAATGTTTCTTACTGTATCTTTTTCATAAATTTTAGACTTGTCTACCAAGGTTTTAACACATTGACAGTGTAACCCTTTTTCTTTTTTTGCAAAATCTCTCAGTAGGTTTGATGTTAGGGGTTTGAGGTGAAGAAAAAAGAGATTACAGGTGTAATTCGGTGAAATAATTGAATAAATAGTTGGAAATTGTTGATTAAATTAAGTGAGAGCAAGATCTCAGTGCTTGAATGTGAAAGATGTATGATGACCTCATCACATGCTACTTTCATCTCTGCATGAGGATAATGAAAATGCATTTGCGTTTACACCTTCATTTTCAGTAAATTAATCCATCCCAGAAGATCTCCAAATGCGTCCACAATGATCCATTCACAATCTGTCTTTCATCTGGCTTTTGGATGTGGATGTGGATATGGATAAGTCTGCTGATTGTGATTAAATCACAGAAAATGCATATTAATGCCAGGTATGCATGGAACCATAGATTAGACAACAACAACAAAATTACCCTTGACCAGTGGTGGACGAAGTACACAAATTGAGTACCAGCATAAAATATTACTCCAGTGAAAGTACCAAGTACTTTTACTTGAGTAAAAGTACAAAAGCATTAGATTTTTAATGTACTTAAGTATTATAAGTAAAAATTACTGATCGATATTTCATAATTTTATATAATACATATTTTCTATAATCCTACTGCTAAAAATACCGGTGGGGTTGCTGGGCCTGACATCATGAATTATTATGAATTGTCAAGTAGCCAACATTAGTCAGTAAGTAAGATTAGTGGATGCAGATACATAATATGTAGAGTATATACATCATATTGATCTGCAAGAAAAGTATGATTTATTCTTTGGAATGTATTGAAGTAAAAGTTCCTCAGAATAAAAATACTCTGGTAAAGTGCATATACTTAAGTAGTACAGTAAAGAAGTGAAAATACTTTTGTTACTGTCCACCACTGCCCTTGGCGTACCGGTATGTTGAGATGCTCTTGAGTAACTTGACCTCAAAAAGTCAAAAAGTGCTGGTGGAGTATTTCCCACTTTTCCCAGTCTAATCGGTTCCCCATATAACTAGCACCTTCCTTCTTTTCTTTTTTTATTATGTTTTATGTTCTGAGGTACAACGGTACATTATTGCCAAAGTAAAATGTATCACTGCCTTGTCAGATTCCAGAGGCAAGATGAAGAGTGTGGAAAGGTACATCCCTGTTTGTTTAGCTGGTGTTCATCCCTCTTCAAACTCATCTTCAATTGTAGATATACTGCAGAGTAGTAGTCTTTTGGTTCTGCATAGTCTTTCATACCTTGCCTACCGAGAGATTGTTTACAGTACACACCTCTTCAAAAGAGACATTCTCATTCGTCAATATCTCGCTCCATAAATAAACCTCTTTTATACCATGACTGAGGCTGAAAGTGGGGATCCATTGAAGGTCTGGCTAATGCTCCACGGGACACCTTTTGACTCCAGCATTTTTTTTCTTAGGCGTTTATTCTCTCCAAACAAACCCACCAGCTGAGTCAATTGATTTTCATTGGATCCCTCTCAGAGATGAAGGATACTCTCATCTGTACCATGCGTGTAATGAGAGCTGACGCATCAGATGGGGAAGAGCTCCACGGCTTTGCGGGCCCCCGACGGGCCGAGGCGAGCCGAGCTCATGCTGTAGATGATTAGGGTTGATTAGCTTCTCCAGCTGAGATGATCATTTCTGTCTGGCTTTTGATCAGGCGAGGAGTCCTTGACCATTTTCGTGGACAAAAGCAAGCTTAGCAGAGGTCAGCAGAATGGCGGTGCCTCCAACGCTACAGCTGGTTCGGTGACCCTCGAAGCCCTCCACCAACTGGCTGCATCCTATTTCATCGACAGAGACAGCACGCTCCGGAAGCTCCATCACCTCCAGATCGCCTCCACCGCTATTAAGGTACGACCCCCATGGAACCGACCCGGGTTTGAACCGAGTCGATCAGGGCTAATAAAGGCAAAAATCAATTATGCTTCAATGTAGGGCCGGGGAGATACATATACATTAGCGATATTATTAGGATATCTTTGCTGATTGTATATCACAATAATCTTTATAAAGACAGTACGCCAATTGCACTCTCCTTTTTCAATAGGCGCCTGTTTTCAAACACACTTTGCTCACTTTCTGTTATAACCCATTCACTATTTGAACACAATGGAAACACTTTATTTTGATGGTCCCTTTTGAACATTCTGTTGACTTTTTTTCACACCTGAAAGTCCACACCAAGGTCTGAACCAAAGTTCATGTTTTGAGACATTTTATACATTCGGTAAGTTTTGGTTTGGTTTCACATTGCAATTATGCGAGCGTACTAAATAACTTTACATGACACACTTGCATCCTGTTGCCATCATCTATGTGGGCTGCATCTTGACATTGATTAGTTTGTAAACGGACGTGCATCTGACGTCAGCGACTTGTCAATTCGGCGGGTAACTTTGACAAGAATGAATGAACAGACGCATATCGTTGCCACTATGATGTTATTATTACGCAATTACTACCTGCAGCACCAACTATACTCGAGGTTAGTTCAAATTCGCCAAATGAACGTCCTCGTTGTGCGAACCGGAACTTCCTGTAAATGGTCTGAAAGTCCGAACCATACAGAAAATGCTTTCACACTAGAAACGAACCAAACCTTTGTTCAGTTTGATCCGGACCGAGACTATCTCTTTTTGTCTGACCAAATTTCGTCTGTTTGGTTTCACACCTGTAATTTTGATTCGGATCAAACTGAAAAGTCAGAAAATCCGGACCAAACAAGGTAGGTGAGAAAGTTTGCAACTATGTGCAACCTTTACAACTTTGCAACTACATGACAACTAACTCTTATTACTGTCTAAGATCTGCTAACTCTTTATTGTGATGGTCCTCCAACAGACATTCAACTGACTATAAATAACTTTCCAAGTACATGTCAATTTATTCCAACCCTACCAGTCTACTAATACTCTACTGACACTCTAATGAAAGTTATTAGACATGTACTGTAGGTGCAACTTTATTATATATATATTTAACAGAATGTGTTAAAGGGACCACAAAAAAAAAAAAAAAAAAAGACATTTTAAATGTGTTTGAGAGCAAATGCACTTATTATTGTTTACATTTTGGAAAATATCAAAAAATAGCTATATCGCCCAGCCTTACTAGCGTATCCAACACACACACACACAATCCTGCTTATTAAATAATAAAATATCGATGAACTTACATACTATTTTTTATTAAATTTTTTTACAATGTTTCTTGCTGATCATGAGGAATATGTGTTTTATAGGGCCATAGGTTGAAATTCGTTCTGGGTTAAAATCCCCATTACATATTAAATTACCATTTTGAAATCAACTAAAATGTATAAATGGAACCAGGTTTGATTTGGCTTCATTTTAATTCGTGTTTTTACTAATTGATTAACTTGACATCAAGTTACTTGTGGACTTGCCTTTTTGGCAGCGTTGATTAAACCTAAACGTTAAACCTAATCGTCCTGCTAGTATGTTATCAGAGTGGGGTAAGTTACTCTAAAATTTAATTAATTACTAGCTACTAATTACATGTTTAAAAGAGTAATTAGATTTCTGTACTAATTACTCTCTCTAAGTATTGCATTACTTGTTACTAATTACTTCCTAAATCCCATCAACCTCGACCAGTTGAACAATACAAGGATAGACATGAAACCACTCTTTTAATTCTTTCGCATAAATAATATAAAATTGTGTAAATTATTCTTGAACTGACCAAAATATTAATAAGGGAGAAGGTTACATTAAATATTTATGCTTTAACATTAGACATAACATTTTGGCATTAAATCCACTATTGTTTTATATAGAATTGTTCTATAGTCTATACAGTATTTAATGCACTTACATCAGAAGTAACTGCAATTAAATTACAGAAAAATTAAGAGTAATTCCTTACTTTACCTTTTCAAAGGAAAAGTAATTAAATGACAGTAATTAATTATGAGTTACACACTGTTGTATGTTAAAAACTTGCCTGATCAGCACAGTCAATAATTAAAGACGTAACTTCATTTTTATTGTGAAGAAGAGAACCTGCAGTGTCAGTCCCATTTTGTAATAGCCTCACAAAACTGCATGTGCCGCACCGGGACATTTAGACCTTTCTAGCAGAACCAATTTTGGACTTATAACACCCCCCCCCCTCCCCCACCCCCCCCTCCCACCACCACCACCAAAAACGGGAGCCTCAAATAAATGTCGTCTTCTTCTTCTTCTTGTAGGGTCCCTTAACTCTTATAGGGGATTTGGGACCAGACATGTTAACGTCTTACTTAATCCCATGTCGCAGGACTCAAGTCTTTTGGTAATAAGTTTCTCTATGTTGTAGTTTAGTTTTATGGACTCTATTGTAAGCAAAAGAAAGAGTATTATTTCGCAAAATGTCCTTGTTCATTAAGCCATACTTGTCCAAACGTTAGTCTTTGAGGTTTTACTTGAATCAACAGACCATTTTATCTTAATACCGTGTACTATTAAAATGGATAGTTTATTCATTACTCATTATCCAAGTCAGCAAGGGAGCAATTAAAAAGGAAATCCACTGAACAACATTCAGGCGTGCCTTACTTTCCTTGATTGGCCACTGATTTGGAAATCTCAATGGATAACTGTGTTAACAGGGATTTGTTTTCCCTCATGCTAAACCAACCCAGTAGCGTTGTATCAATGATATACAATCAATGTCATGAATTGTTCTGTATTTCTAGCATGTTTTAAATGGCCTATCTATCAGTGAAAAAGAAGCCACATGATTGCTGTCTGCTGTTTTTCTCTACACTGTATTTCAGTCTCTTTAAACCTTAGGATGCTGTGCCAGCTGTGGCCATTGAATTGAAGTGCTGCTGTGGAGCAAATGGCCACACCTGGGGAACCTTATTCTGAATCAGTTCAATTTTTTTTTTTTTTATATCACTGACTGTCTCTTTCCTGAATGAAAACTCAGTAAAACCAGTAAAGTCTGATTTAGGAACCAATGACTCTTTTGAATTGGTTATTTTTAATGAATCAAAAACATACCACACAACCATAGTCCTTTTCTCAAATAAATGAATCTTACATTTTGGTTCTTTAAAGTGAATCAAAAACATACAGCATACATTTGATACACATTTCGTAATGATACACATTACACAAGTCCAATTGCCGCTTATAAAAAGCAGTTACCAATTTAGCAAACTTTTCACAATCCTTTTTCAAGAAAGCGACAGTCACTGTATCATACTCGTTCCATTATCTGAGAAAATATGTAAATGAGAACATCTTTATTGGACATTCAGCTATATATTATATTAAAATACAGTATGTGAGCACAGATTAGGAGAGAAAACAAATGTAAAGTGCCGGCAATTGGCGCTTACGTCATCATCTAGTGAAATGTAATGCCTTTTTGAGCAGGCTTTAGCTACTTTCCATTTCCAGTAACTGCTAAAAAGTCATTACAAAAAGAATCATTAATGGAACAATGAAGGAATCTTAACTAGAACTGATTCCTTATGATTCTCATCTCTACTAAACAGTACTACAGTATTCAGAGAAGATAGACTCGTATCGTGCAAAAGTCTCTAGTTTGGAAGCCTTATCTTTGCAACTCACTGGTACCAACGCAGGAGAACCTGGAACGATGTTCAACGTGAACTTATGTTGGATTCATGCATACAACCGCAGGCGATACATACGAGCAAACGTCTTCCTCTTGCATACAATTATTACTGCCTCGGAGGTGAGTTCATTATTCAATACGCAGTTATCAGCAGCGTAACCTTGCGCCTGCGGCGTTCGTGATAGACTCCACACTGATCTCATTTGCGCAGGCTTTGTTTAAAGTGCCCGTGCCAAGTACAGCCTTTAAATATAAATCCGTGCTTAAACCACCGAAGTTCTTCAGATATGAATGACCCAAGGTTTCCTTTGAAAAAAAGTCTCAAGCAGTCATCAGTAAAGCAGCGACTTAATCCAATGCAGCAGTTTTCAATTCAAAGGCCATTTCCAACTCTGTCCTGCCACATTCAGTCATTTGCAATCTCAGTCAGGCAAACTGTTTTGGGGTCTGAGCCCGTTTGCTAAGAGGATCCCGGGCTAAGTTGCTATTAATGAGGACAAAGCGCCTGTCGGTGTTAGTCACAACATGCATCACGGTGATGGATCAGCCTGGCTCTTCCATTTAGATTCCTTTCTGCATTGACTAATTCAACTCATTAGTTGCATCTAGCATGAAGTGAGCTCTGAGGCACGAAAACAGATGTATGGAAGATGCATTATAAGGTTAGCCGAGGTGTTAAATGGAGCTAGTTGGATGATTCTTCAGTGTTTCTCTTATGGATGATCAGGTGAGGGAGGACGGTATTCGAAAGGTGTTTGAGAGCATAAATTAGAGGTTTGATTATGATGCACCGCTGCTGAATCAATTGGCCTCATTAGTTTGGCTGGGTCTTCGGTATAGTCACAGATGGCATCGGTAACTGACCTCATTGGTGCTTTGAACAATCGTCTGTCTTAACACTAATTAATGGAGTTAAGTGTGTTCAGAAGAATAATGATCTGTCTGTTAGCAATAATAGTTTTTTTTAATGCTATATGTTATTCATTAAGGTTATTGATTCACTTATGAGGTGGTGATTTCTCGCTGTTTGAATTCGTTTTTTAATATTAGCACAGACAATGAAAGTAGGGGTGAAATACGCGTTCTGGCTTTGTATTAATCAAAGCTGTAAATCCAGAGTGTTTGGAAAGAGGCTTTAAACACAGTCGCATTATTCACAGTTGTTTTACCCTTCAATAAAACGGAAGAAAGAAGGCCAAACAACATTAACTTTCACATGATGCTTTCTGGCTCCTAAATTAAACGTGATCACGGGACACCATTTAGATTAACGGACATCCATTTTCACTGCCAACGTGTCTTTAAGTTCACCAGGAAAGATTTGTTTTAGCATTGATTTCCCAATATATATATATATATAAAATGCAGTCCATTTGAAAGAAACAGTTCCCTCAAAAATGTTTAACAATAATAATAATAATGTAATTTATGAATTTATTCAAAAATGTATTAAAATGCCATGAATGCAGTGACTTCTCCATTACACAGACAAAAATCTAAAACTGGCAATGATATCATGACAATGAGCCAATGACTCTTTCCCCACTTTCCAAAATTTCCGGCTTTCCGGGTTTTCACTGTTATAAGGTAGGGGGCGCTATGACACATCTTCTGAAAGAGTACAGAATCTCCTGATCAAATCCGTGAACATGTGCTTTCGGTCAGTTTGTTTTAATTAACCAGTAAAAAAAAAAAAAAAAAAAAAAAAAACGCTTCATCGGTTCCATACATTAGCATGCAATGATGGCACTATGCATTTCTAACAACTTTAAAGTATATCAAGGAAACATTCAAATAAAGTAATTTGTGTAAACGCAAATTGAAACATTCCAATAAAAAGTTATTTGTGGAACACATATTACTGATTATAGCCTTTCAATCACTTAAAGCTACACTGTGTAGGATTTTCTCCCATCTAGCGGTGAAACTGTATATGGCTACCAACTGAATACGTTCTAGCCCCTCCCATCCTGAGGGCATTTTAACTCCTACGGTGGCCGTATTATTTCAAATCTGCTGGCAGTCGCGAGTAATCTCCCCCTCGCATTCGTCACGGTGCCACTGAGTGTAAAAACGCGAAAGGCGAAGCTTGAATTTCCAGGTATGTCCCTCTTTGGCTAACGAGCTATAGGATAAGTTTTAAGCTACAAGTGTTGGGGGTGTTGATGGACTCCATCTGTGTTTTGATCATCGGTATGAATCGAATCTGGATATAGTCTTTGACAAAAACACAATTTTTGCAGCTTTTTGCTCAAAATGTTGCTTTTTTAATGAAACATTCAAGTGTTGATAAAAATAAGAATTAATTAAGCTAGAATAAAACTTTTTTTGTTTTTGTTTAAAATGCTTTTTTCTTTATTTTGATATATTGCATGTTCAGATATTCATACAACAAAAAATTCTGGGGGCCATGAAACTTTTGTGAAAGTGATCAGAAATGCTGGCGGTGACTTAGCCTGGCTCCGCCCTCCTACGTACTTCCACTCAATTTTCATTTTCCTTCAGTACTAGGTCTGGGATATTCTTTGGTTTTCTGAAATCAAAATTTCACCGGTCCAATCAGCGAACAGAGGGAGTGGCTGAGAACGATGATGTTGATGTCGTGCGTTAGTTTGAGTTGTAGTTCAGTAATAGCAGCGGAGAAAGATGCGAGCGATCACTATACAGCATTTGCGGCAGATCCGAACCGAGCGCAGCAGCGTATTGTTAATGATTAGACCCAGCTTTGACAGTTGACTGAATACATTATCACTGTCCTTAGTGTCAAATATACATTTAGAATTTGTAATTGTTCCATGAATTCTTAAATTCGAAGAACAAAACCTGCAGCTCTCGTTGACAGACATCTTATTCTAAACACAATCCTCTGATCATTCGGATACGTGCTTACGGCCGGTTCAGGCGCATGACATACGTCATAACCAAACGTTAGCGATTGGTTATGGCAGATCCAGAGTGACTCTGGGCAGATCCAATAGTTTTAAACTTTAACAGAGTACCCGCCTACAAGGAAGTTAACGCTTGTCAATGGAGAGCGGCCAGACTCTCTGTACAAATGAAATGTACGAGTGACTGGCAACAACAACAACAAAAAACACTGGCGGGGAAAGAGTTAAAGGTGTCATGTGATGCTTTTTAATTTTTTCCTTTCCCTTTAGTGTGTAATGTTTATGCATGTACAGTATAAGATCTGCAAAGTTACAAAGTAGTGTCCCACAAAATCAATCTCGAAGTCTTTCTCAAACGTCACAATGTAAAATATTAGCAAAATGCTCGCCCAAAGGCATACGCAAAGAAAGAAGACGAGGCTTCATGTCACAGATATGCTGTGTGTCTTGATTTGGCCTTTCAAAAATGGATGAAATTAGGAATCCGACGTTAAGATGTATTTCTAAAGCTGTTCCTGCAGCAGTACAACCCACACGTTTACAGTTTCCTGAACCTGGGAGAGTACAACACAGGCTATTTACAAAGACTAATTACCACTGTGAAACAGTGTGAAAAACTTGCTTCCGATCAATCGGCTTAATCATCCGCATTTCCAGGATCGGGCTCGAACTGATAAGGTAAAACCGCTGACATCACTAACTGTGTGTTTACATTTGCTTAACGCCTTGGAAGCTGAAACTTGTGATTATGCTAAGGTGCTTTCACATTTCTGACACACGCTGGAGGTGTGGCCAATCACAACGCGCCGGGTCAGCTGGCCAATCAGAGCACTCTGAGCTTTTCAGAAGGAGGGGCTTTGTAGAAATCAGCAGGTTTCAGACAGACTGAATACAGTCTAATGGACTATAGACTAAAATAGCATCATATGACCTTAAATATCAGATAATTTTACCTTTTTATTAGCTTTTTTTATATGAGCATAGTTAGGTCAGGTTGTAAAATGCCACATAATCCCCCCACACGAAATAATAATAAAATTCACCCTATATTGCGAAGCCATTAAATAGCTTTGCATGAAGAACAGGCAAGTAAATCTTCCCTTCCTCCGTATTCAACCAACATTATATTTTTGTCATTTTGCCACGTCCAGAATACGATATTTCTCATTTATTTGTTTGATGTACAATTACATGCAGAGTGCAACAACAGGCCTATTGTGTGTTTGGCCTTTGCAGGGACAATGAGCTGGCTCGGACCTCAGAGAGAATTTTTGGGATGTAATGAATCCCCCTGCAGAAGCGTAAGAGCCTGCTGTGGGTGTAATGAAGTTGTGATTTTTCGCTCTCTGTTTCTCTCACACTCCGCTGATTCTTGCCCTTGACTTCATGCCGTTTGAATACTTTTTATAGCTTTTTTTTTTTCCATAAATGATGATCTAGCTCAGCTTTTACATTATTTTGCTGAATAAAATCTATAGTTTTATGCCACCGCAGAATGAAGAGACAAACAGTGCTCTCTGGGCTGCGCAAAGATAATAAAAATGTTAATTAAATACAGTGATGTTAACCTAATTAGTTTCATGATAAATTAGGACCAGATGCAACCAACTCTTGCATCATTACACAAACAGAAGCAGAACTACATGGTTGCCGTTGCTTTTGCAAGTATAAAAAGTGCTGTTTTTTTATTACTAAACTTTTAAAATATAATGATTTAAATAATATTTAAAAACAGAAAATAGAGAGAGCGAAGTGAATGAGAACTAGTCATGGATAAACTGGAAATAGTTTTTTTTTTTTTTTACATCTGAGTTGAAAACAATGAATTAAAAATTAATAAAATTTATGCTCAGATATAAAATATTAAATATTGTAAAAAAAAAAGAAGAAAAAAAAGTAATATATTCAAAAAAAATTCAGTCTTCCCTTCAGTGTCACATGATCCTTCATAAATAATTCTAATATGCTGATTTGCTGCTCAAGAAACATTTATTATCAATGCTGAAAACAGTCGTGCTGATTTTAAAAAAAAACTGTGGAAACAGTTTTTCAGGATTGTTTGATGATTAAAAAGATCAAAAGAACAGCATTAATTTAATTTGCAATATAAATCTTTTTATAACCACACACACACACACACACACACACACACACACACACACACACACACACACACACACACACACACACACACACACACACACACACACACACACACACACACACTTTAGTAAAACTTTAAGGTCCAATTCTCACTATTCACTCTTTTAGCATTAATATTACTAGGATATTGGCTGTTTATTAGAACACAATATTTTATTATAGCACATATTAATGCCTTATTCTGCATGACCATATTCTACATCCCTAATCCTACCCAACACCTAAACTTAACAACTACCTTACAAACTATAAATAAGTCATAGTTAATAGTTAGGTATAGAGAATTGCACCCTAATCTAAAGTGTGACCAAATATAGCAGAGAAAGAGAGAGAGCGAGAGCGAGAGAGACCATTAACCTGCATCTAGCTGATATTCTTCAGGTCCATCTTATATTCATAGTCACAAAATCAGTTCGAATGTCCAGTTGAGGAAAGCGATGTCTTTGTCCTTTTCAGTTCAGAGGATTTTACATTACTGCTCTAGTCAATGCATTAGTAGCTTGCTTGCGTCTTATTGTTTACAACCTTAAGCCCCATTCAATAGACTGTAAAAGTCTTTGCTCTTGACAGCCATCTAATGGTGCAATAACGTAGCTAACTTTCACTGAAGTCGAAATCACTCTCTCAACGCCAAATACGGCATGTTATTTATATAAAATATGATTTATTGAAAAATAATATTTAAACAAAAGTAAAAGACATTTGTGTGACAATAGGGAAATAAACAGTTCAGTCAAAAGTAAAAAAGCAGCTAGTACAGGATTTCAGTTAAATATAAAGTTATGAAACTTAACTTTGCCCTTGGCCAAATCCATTTGCTCTGGAAAAAGGAGACATCATAGATTAATAAGACCAAAGATTGCCCGCTTGATATACCCAGAATGGTCAAATATGCGCTATGTTTACATGCAAGATATTTGAGATCTAAATAGCTACATTCTCACCTAAAAAAACTCTTAAAACTACATTCTGTGACACAATAACTGTATTTGTAAGATTAGGGTGGTTTGCTCGTCCACCGTGATACTCTCTGTGAGAAATGTTGCAAGCGGAGTGATACAAACGGAGAAACGGTTCCAATGCTGATACTGGGGGAATATCGCACGGATATATATATATATGAAGTTAAAATAGCTTCTTATGAGGGAAAACTCTAGTGGAGTTTTTTTTTTATGGAAGTCCATCGGCCAAATAGTGTAAATAGTGTTTATTGTTGAGATGGTAACATTGAAAATCACTCACCCACTTGTCAGGTGTATTTGATATTCACCAGCCGCCTCAATCAATTTATTAGACAAAGCCAATAATTGCTTCTCTCTCTAGGTAACCGAGACCAGGACCGGCCCTTTGGGCTGCAGTAACTATGACAACCTCGACTCTGTCAGCTCCGTTCTGGTTCACAGCCAGGAGAACAAAGTTCAATTGCAAGGTAGGGAGATACACAATCCCACACTTCCTCATAAAACACTTCCCCTCGTTCTGCTGTTCATTCTAAAGTGTTTTCCCGAGGTTGTGCTTGTGTGATGAGCCATGGTAGCAACATGATCAAAGCGTCGATGCCGCCGTTGTCTAATTAGCCTGCTAATTATACACAAAACTTGAATGTTGATAGTTGACTGTGCTTGCTAATTAGATTAAAGGATTTAGCAACTGACGAGACATGGAAAAGCCAAGGCATGTGTGGTCGACCTCACACTTCTGTATTTCTCCTTCTAGGACTTCAGGCTATTCTGCCTGGTTATTTAAGTAGCAGCTTTGTTCAGGCTGCCTTAGGCTACATAGGCTGCAATGCTGAAGGCCAGTTTGTGTGCAAAGACAACGACTGCTGGTGCCAATGCAGCAAGGAGTTTCCCCAGTGTAACTGCCCCGAGGCTGATATCCGCTCCCAGGAAAGCTACCTGGAGCGCATGAGGGAGGCCTGGAGACAGGAGAACCAGGATTTTCAAGACTCAGGTGCCATAACATTTTCTCTGTGGAGCTTTTTTTGTCCCCTCCATACACATGCATGAAGTGCTGGCGTCTCCATTAGGCCGCAAGACTGCTTAACCAGCCAGACTCCCTTCCTTGGGGACTTCACCAAAAATTCTCTTCTGTAGTTTTTTATTATTATTAAGGAATACTGACCGGCTGACTGTACATTATCCCACGTATTACCTGATACCGGTGTTGTTATTATCAACCAAAGCTATTAAACTATTACAGATAATTAATCATTAGTAATATTACTTTAGTATTGTACTTTAGTATTTAAAATAAAAATGTAAAAGCTTTTTATAAAATATAAAGAATATATTTTAGAAATATTAAAAACTACAAAATTACTAAATATTAAACTTGAATGAAAACTGAAAAACTACAATAGTAATATATTATTATTATAAATAATAATTTAGTAATATTACTACTAAAACTCGAACTGAAATAAAATGTAAAAGCTACTTTGCATTTTTAGAAATATCAAAATTATATTTTAGAAATATATAAAACATGACAAAATATTAAACATAAATGAATACTGAAAAACAACCGACCTATAGCAACCAGACGAACACTATTACATTATAAAAATAAAAATAAATGTTTTATAGTACGGTAATAAAAAACTCTTGGACGTATTTTAACTCTTGGAGTCTATGCCGCAAACTTTGGAGAATGATATAGAAATCTCATTGGCTGATGTCAATTTCTGAAAACGTGATTCGTTCAGATGCATCACGTGACGCGCTCTGACATTTAGATGTGTGTTTTTGACTGGGGTTCTGTTCAGTTCAAGGCCATAAATGCTGTGTTATACGTTTTAATGGGATTTAGGTGGTTTGTATTGTTGTTGCTAATGATTTGATAAGATATTGTGTCTGTAAATAGTTGTTTCTGCTAAAAAAAAGTATGAATTTTTACATTACAAATCTTTTAATGCCGTTTTCTCAAAATTAGTTTTTGTCATTCTCCAGTACAAACACCTCAGCTTATGTAGCACTGATGTACACCAAACTTTCCAGTTATACGCTTAGCAGTATTCTGAAGATATTTTCAGAGGGAATGTTAATAAATCATTCCTGGCCTGATTTATGTGACATTTTATTGTCATGTGAAAATCTATATATTAAGGCTATGGACAGTATATTTTGATTTCTTAGGTAGCCTAATGAAAGCATATATCCTGAAATCCCTCTGATTTATTCTTATTTTTTTAATCTTGTGTGTAAACAAAATGAAAAACGAATTTTGCACCTGGCTTTATCAATGTTCAGATCTATCTACCGAAAATATATGCAAAATTGCACATATTTAATGAGATAATGGCCAATTTGCATAATTAAACACATACATTTCAAAAACTTGTAATACATTTTTTCTATATACTTGTGTAAGTAATCAACTGAGCAAGTTTCATGGTGATATCTATTATTTTAAAATGTTACCCTATCCACCTGTAGTGTCTCGCCTTAATTCACATTTCCATTTTCATCAGATGAGTTCCAGAGCTTCATGGGTAAATTACCAACACAGAGCGCACTAAATTCATCAAGAATGCAGCAATTGTGGAGGACAGACAGCGCTCTACAGCAACGCTACAGGCAGCTAGAAAGCCGCGTTAGCCTCCTGCTCTCCAAGACCCGGCGAACTGCTAACAAGCTCTTCAGTCTCAGCAAGAGATGCCGCATTCAGCCCAAAATAGTGTCTCTAAGGGAGAGGTAAAATGTATTTATAGGCACACATTATACCCACGAATCCTAATTTTTTTGTTGTATAATTATGCATGCTATGCAAATGAAGCTACATGAAAAGCTGCAAAGTTTTAGTCTATAAGGAATTCGGAATTTGTGTGCATCATTAAACTGAAGAAGTTCCAGATTTATATAGTTTTAGCTGAAATTGGATGTTTTTCTATCCCATCCCATAGGGAATCACAAATAAGATCCCTTCGCTATCTCAGTTGTTTCTCCTAGACAGTAATGAAAAGGACAACCAATGGAGACTTTTGCTTTAAGGGATAATTCACCCCCAAAAATGGGAGTGAGTACATCAATATTTGGGGTCCATGTGCATCGGAAAGTTTTAAAACGAACAATGGTTTCTTTTCTGTGTTTTTTTTATGTAATGTGTTGAAGATACATAAATTAAACAAGTAAAATCTCGATCAAGTCTATCGAGCTTTGAAAGGGTAACCTCTGAGCAATTGAATTTACCTCTGGGATTGTGAAAACACTTTGAATGGGTATTACACTACTGGGTTTTGATTTGAAAGCGCAATTGTTTAGCCAAGCCCGATCTCCAAGCGAGTGTAAAAGACTAATGACTAATCTATTGTTTAACCACCCACTACAGCCTCTGAGGCTACTGCTGCACTAATGGATTACTTTTGTCCTACCAGTGCTTTCAAAAGGCAGATATTAGCAGAGCTGAAGGTTAGAAACCAATTAGTGCTGTTGCTAAACAAAACTGTCTATTGGCAGTCACCGTTTGTTGCGAATCATTGCCTTATGATCTTTGCAATTATTTGCATACATTACAAGCTATAAAATAGTTTACTCACATTTTTTTGTTTTGTTCACTGTTGGTTTTCCCAGGCCCTTGGGCTACTGGCTACAGTTCACCCTGTCCATCCTGTACTGCAGTGAGAATAACCAACTGGGATTTTACACAGAGGAATTACGGACTTGTGCCTGTCCGTACGAGAACCCCTCGTGCCAGGGTGTCGTCCCATGCGAAGTGGGTGATGGCAACCGCTGCGCTTCCTGCTCCGTGGACAACCGCACACGCTGCTCCAGCTGCAACCCAGGTTACGTTCTCAGTCATGGAGTTTGTAAATACGCCGTCCCCAACCCCACAGACCACTACCTGGGCTTTGAGACGGACCTACAAGACCTGGAGCTACGCTACCTACTGCAACACCGGGACGGCCGCATCACCACACATGCGATCTTCGTCAGCAACGACGTGCGCCTCAACGTTTGGTTCGACCCGTCTTGGAGAAAGAGGATGCTGCTTACGCTGAAGAGCAACAAGTTCAAATCCAACCGTGTCCATATGCTCCTGGGCATCTCGCTGCAGATCTGCATGACCAAGAACTCCACCTTAGAGCCTGCGCTGTCCGTCTACGTCAACCCTTTTGGCGGTAGCCATTCAGAAAGCTGGACTATGCCCATCAATCAAAACAGCTACCCGGACTGGGAGAAAACCAAGCTGGACATTCCTTTGGATTGCTTCAATTGGACCTTGACTTTAGGCAACCGGTGGAAGAGCTTTTTTGAGACCGTTCATTTTTACCTGAGGAGCCGCATTCGGGCCGAGTCCTCTCAGGGGAACGATACGGTCTACTTCGAGCCTCTGGAAGCTATGGATTCCTCCCAGAACTTTGGATACATGAAGATCAACAGCATGCAGCTGTTTGGTTACAGTATGCACTTTGACCCCGAGGCCATCCAGGACCTGATCCTACAGTTGGACTATCCGTACACTCAGGGATCTCAAGACTCTGCCCTGCTGCAGCTAATGGAGATCCGATACCGGGTCAATAGACTGTCTCCTCCTGGACCACTGCCATTAGATCTGTTCTCCTGCCTACTCCGACACAGGCTCAAACTGTCCAGCTCCGAGGTACAGAGAATACTCACCACACTGCAGACTTTTAGTGCCAAACAGCCGTTCTACAAAGAGTACGAAGCTGCGAAACTTTGTAGTTAGAAAGCAAACCAATTTATTTTTGCCATTGATGTTTTGCTTTACTCGCTGAGAAGTTCATTTAACTGTTGCTGTTTGATATGAAGTCATTACTGTTCATAGACATGGTATATATTTGATGTCTTTGGTTCAAATGGTAGTTCAGATTAAACAAAGTTTTGCACAATTTTATCAATTCTGCCATGTTTTAATTAAATAAAATAGGCAAAAAGACCTAAAAAAATCTAACATTTTGTTATGTTTTTGTAGCACACTGATTGGGGTTGGCTGGATCCCAATTCTGCAATGGAACATTTCAAGAATGTATTTAACAAAAAGTAGAAAACTTTCCATTCGCTTTTTAGTTTGAAGTCAATCTAACGAAACTCCTCAATAACACAACAAGGTATGGAAGCTTGTTTCCGCCACTGAATAGAAAAAGAAGAAAAAAGCGACTTTTTATCTCACAATTCTGACTTTTTTCTCTCTCAAAATTTTGTGATATAGAAATTGTGAGTTATAATGTCAGGAATTATACATCACAATATTCTGACATTATAACACGCAGTTGCTACTTTATGTCTCGTAATTCTGACTTTATGACTCGCAATGGGTTTTATGCACAGCTGCACTACTTCCTGAACTTTAGCCAGCTTCTTTGTTTCCTGTCTGCCATTATTGGACAAACTGATTAATCCAGGTGTGCCTGACCAACAACAATAATCAGACACAGCTGGATTAATCAGTTTGTCTAATAATGGCAGACAGGAAACAAAGGAGCTGGCTAAAGTTCAGGAAGTAAAGCTCATTGCAACTTGATATCATGCAATTCTGTGAAAAAAAAGTCATAATTGCGAGAAAAAAAATTTGGCGGGAAGAAGCTTCCATGTTAATGTCATATTTCACCCCAAAATAAATAAATACGTACATATAATATACGCTACCATTTAAAAGGTTGGGGTTGGTAGTTTTTATTTATTTATTATTTTAAGCAACTGTTTTCAGCATTGATACAAATAAAATAATGTTTATTGAGCAGCAATAATAGAATGATCATGTGACACTGAAAACTGGAGTAATGAAACTGAATATTCAGCTTTGCAGCACATCAATAAACTACATTTTTAAGTATTTAAATAGAAAATAGTTATTTTAAATTGTAATAATATTTCACAATATATTGTTTTTATTAAAATGCAGCCTTGAAGAGCATAATAGTTATTCACATTACATTATCTCATATGATATGATATGATTTCTTTCTTCTTCTTTTTTTTCATTTTGGGGTGAAATGTGACCTGAACGTGTTTTGGTCACACTTACACTTTTAATCATGTGTTACATCCCTTTTTATTGCTTTCAATTACACTAAGACAAAGTAATTCACCCCCTACTACTAAAAAACGAGAGAGAAAAAGAATTACATTATATATATATATATATATATATAAGTCCTGTACGTTTTGAAAGAGAATACTGAAGTACACCATGAAAAGTTATATTGGCACTGACAGCAGAGGTGCTGCTATTCCTTCAAATGTGTCATTCCAGTTAAAAATACAAATATACAGCATAAAGACATTAGGCGAAACAAACAAGCTACTGGCTTCAGGTGTACACGGATATTCAAATGAATTCATTTGCTGAAATACATAAATATGTATTGATCTGTCAATGGAGAGCAATTTTCGCATTCCTGAGATCCGTTTAAAAATTCACGTCAAAATCAGATTTGCGTTCTGAAACATCAATCACGTGGTCATTAATAAACATTATTTCCTGCCTGATTCACACGGCATATTCCGACTCATCCTTCAACGTTCCTTCACACCTTAGTGTGTGAAGAGGCTCTTAACAACCCCTAAAGACGGACGGCATACGGTCTCCTCCTACTTTCTTTGTGGCAAATTTAGTGCCCTAAATGCACGGTCCTCGAGAGACGAGCGCTGGCACTTATCAGCAGACGAATAACGATGAGGAGAGTGACCTCCCTCAGTCCTCCACTCCGTCATCGCTCCCGGTGTGATGGATGAGCACTGAGGAGATGGAGACATGCGGCGCTCGAAAGGCTGGCACCCCGGACAGAGCCCATTATCAGACATCCTTCTCCACGGCAGCAGGAGTCTGTTCAAAGCGTGTGAGCTATTTACCTCGGTTGCTGGGGTTCAGATGAATTTGTTTTTGGTTCTGCGGAACCATCTGCTGCTCCAGAGTGCTGCGTGGCCGTGATTGACAGCAGCATTGTGAAGTAAATGTCCTCATGTTTCTATCTCGCAGACAAGCGTGACTCGCCACATAAGGTGACCAGATTTCCAGTGTGTCAGAGTGGTTCACTATTGGCACAAGCTAAAATTCAACCATGAAAGTGCTGGAAGAAAACATAAGAGTGCAGGGGGGTCGCAAGTCTGATCTGATAGGGTCACAGGCAGCAGGGAAGAAACAACGCTGAATGCAAATCATTAAAATGCAAAGTATCGTTTTGTTGATGTCAAAGGCCTTGCATCCAATCAAACTCTACGGTATTTGGCCGCGCATTCATCTATCATTCGGTCGAAGCTATAGTCAATTCGGCAGATGTCAACATGGACAGGTGGTGTGACATGCCCTTATCATCAGAAACCGTTATTTTAAGGGATAGTTCACCCATGTTCTCAAGCTCATGTCGTTCCAAGCTCATATGACTTCCTTTCTTCTGCTGAACACAAAAGAAAATATTTTTAAGAATGTCCAAACCAAACAAATACAGGTTCCCATTGACTTTCAGGAAATTAAAGTGATATGTTTTGTGTTGCAATTTATTGGCTTATTGTTGTTTTATAGAACATAAGTAACAATGATGAGATGCTAATCTATCAATTTATTCAAAATACATTACGAATGCAAACAGAATGTTTTCAATTTCTGAATTTAAATTCATTTTTGTATTTTAAATCACGAAGTCAGAAATGTCGCAGGGTGATATGCAGCATCTTCCCTTAAATGAAAGAAATGAAAGAAAAAAGGCTCATTTAAGGATGAAATTATTTGAGGAGAAAAGGATGTTTCTAGAAACTGTATCCCTGCATATTAATATTTGAAAGTCACCACTATTAATATTTAACATTGAGAAAAGTAATATTTAACACACTAAAAAGTCAGTGTGTGTCAAGATAAATACCTCTTTTAAATGGGTGGTAAAATGCCCTTTTCACAAGATGTAAAATAAATCTCTGATGTCCCCAGTGTGTGTGTGTGTGTGTGTGTGTGTGTGTGTGTGTGTGTGTGTGTGTGTGTGTGTGAGAGAGAAGTTTTAGCACAAAATACCCCACAGATATTTTTATATAGCATGTTAAAGTTGTCACTTTTTGAGGGTTTGCAAAAACGCACCGTTTTGTGTCTGGCCCTTTAAATGCAAATGAGCTGCTGCAGAGGGCGGGGTTTCAAGAGCCCGCGTGTGTTAGCAGCTGCGATTACCTCACGCAGACACACTAAAATTACAGAAACTGTTCTACCTTTAATGTTAAAATGGAGTCAGACAAAGATGGAGAGACTCAAGAAGTGACAACATGTAGAATGCAACAGGACGTCTTTGAATGGTTAGTTGACGATTTTATGTTGATGATGTGGCGTTAACTATCTTCAATTAGCATATTCTGTCATGGTAATCTATAAATCGCTCGTATAGGAACTGTTGTGAGATGCCCACAGAGTTACTTTCTATTGCATGTGAAAAGATGGATGCTAAAGTTTGAGCTGACTCACAAATGTACTCTTATACAACAACTTTTCCTCTTCTCAACATGGACTGGGGTTCTCGGGGGCGGGTTTATGTAAATTCTAGGGATGGTGATGTCACTAACCCGGGAGGAATGTCGTGTAGTCCCTACCAGACGTTTGTTGTAGTCCTTTTCTTTAAAAGCAAATATCTTCCTTTGTTTTGAACTTTGAGTGTTGTAACTTTGCATATGTTGTTTATGCTCAAACAGCAACATTTCACACTAACTAAAGTGAAATCATACTCAATCACCCCTTTAAAGTCGGCAGGAAATTAACATTCATCTATTTTCTAAATGTATGCTATAGATAGTATTGTAAACAAATGATCCATTCAGGGTCGTTTATTAAAAATGTTTGACCTCATAATGTTTAATTTAATCTAATGTCATAACTGGATTTTCTTTTAAACTCGGATGTGTCACAATACAGAAGAAATTATGTGTTGCTACGTCAGTTTCATTCCGAATATCAGAAAATTGTACTTTTTTTTAGGATGACAAGGTTAGTACAGGTAGCAAAATGTTATGTGATGTGACTTCCAAAAAACATAATTCATGCCGTTTGGGAAAATACTTTTTACCCTGAAAATATATTTAAAACCTTTTTGAAAATAATGATTAAGAATGTATAAGAATTATATTTTTACTTGATTGTTACACCACATTTACATTGTTATTAAACTTTTTTTTTAATTTGTATAAAACTTATTTAAAAAAAACGTAGGCTGCATCTAAAATCACATATTCTCTGAGCATTTGTTGAACAAGTACTTACTTTAAAACAGTTAAAAAGTATGTTCTATGAGTGTGTGTACTGTGTAGTATGAATGTAATCTGGATGTACTGTCATGTGACACAAATCCTCTCCCATGACCTTATACCAGAAATAGTAGGTCATCCGGGTACTTTTAACACACTGTTTTATGAATACTGTGAACTCAAATACTTCTTTCACACAGGCTGTGTTCGAAATGGCATACTATCATAATACTCTTACTATTTCTGCAGTATCCAATATGTATACAGTACGTTTGTATGCATGGAATACCCGGCTGACCTACTATATTTTCCAGCATCTGCTACATACACCTCAAGAACACTGAAATCGGAATGGAAGCTGTGTTTCGGAATGGCATACGACCACACAACTCTTACTATATGCAATGTTTATACTGTGAATAGTATGTGAATTTTCCCACAAAGCAATGAACTCCATGTGATCCATGTTTCATCTTCGTGAAGACCCTGTGTAAATTAACGAGAGCTTTTAGACCATTACGTTCAATATAAACAAATCTTTCTCATTTTTTTGCGTTCTCACCCCCAGTTAACCAGAGACAATGGTAATGGTTTAAGATCTTTGCACCAAGTGTATCCGTAGTAGTTCATTAGCAGCGCGATGCGATAGCTTCTTAATAAGTTTTAAGAAGCACATATTGGCTTGGAACAGAACCCGTTATTCCCGCACCGATTACAGGTGCGCTTCATAGTAACGTATCTTCTCTATCTAAAACTTCCAATTATAATTTTGCTGCTGGCCAGTCATATGAAATATCCTCTTTACAAATAAAACCAAATATTAGCCAAGTCAATAGGGGCGCTGTTGTGGGAACATGCAGTGCATTCAGCATCCACCGCTCATCCAGCTCAACATAACCAGCATAAAAACAATTAAAATCTAAAATCAACAGAACTTGTTCTTCCAACGACCAACAACCACATGCACGCCAAACGATTCAGGCACCGCAACCATCTACTCATGGGAAGTGGTGTATATATAGGCAAATCGCACCTTTCCTGGATACCCACAACACCGCCAACTATTGAGTTGGCTACATATCAATAACTCTTTATGCCGACAAAATCTAGCCTATTTACCAAATGTGTGAGGGAGATATATTACCATAAGATTTATGTGTGATGATGTGAAAAACACTGCTATACTGAGTTATTTTTGACTTGAATCAAACCAGTTCATTATTTCAGTGTACATTTTTTTTGTCGAGCAAAATAAAATGTAATCTGATTTTAAGTGAAAAACCTGATTTCATTTCACCAAATCAACTTGACTACACCAACAAACTGGATTTGTATGGGTCAAATCAAGATCGTTGGTGAGGACAGTCGAAAGGAAGGACATTTTTAACAAGGTCTGCACATAAAAAAGAATGGTTAGTACATTTAAAGGTATCATATTTGTAAGGTATTGATTTCATGTTCAATGTTTGTCATTTGACAAAACTGTAGCATACTACTCTGAAACATTATTTGTTGCATATTGTATCCTATTTCAAACACAATTCTTAAAATTATAGTAGGCCGTATGGACTGTGCACTGGGCAGTAAGTTAGCGCGCTATTCCGAACATAGCCATACTGTATGGCATTATAGGTCAAATGTGCCTTTTCTGCCACCCACTGGACTGGAGTTTGAAGCTCTATAACAGGACGTCAATGATGGCTGACACAATTGTATTGTTCAATTAAATATAAAGTAATAATATTGATTTTAACGAATTAAATTGTTTTTAATCTTAAGACATTTTTATTTTACTTTTTCATTATGAAAATTTTTATCTTGATGTCCAAAGTTAAATCTGGGAGCAAATATTTTTAAAACCCTGGAGCAATGGCTCAACGGAGATGTTGCATTATTCTGATGAAACCTGCATGAAATATATAAAAAAAAGCAAACCTCACATCTTTTGTACAGGAGTACTTTTGTACATCTTTTTCTACTTTTCAGACAGTGGAAATAAAATACAGAGTGAAAAGATGGCGCGTCACTGAGATTAAGTGGACCACTAAACTGACAGTTCTGAAATTCACAATAACAGTATAAATGCAGATGGACAACATCAGCAAAACCCACGGCATAATAAGATGGAGACTATGGGGACTCGTACTCCAGAAAACCGTACTGTGAAAATAACAAACAAGTATACCAATTAGTTATGAAGATGAAAGACTTCAAAACAGACCTAATATGCTAATATCACAATGCAATCTATATATGCATAGTGATCAGACAGAAAATCTCAGACAATATTTGCGGAGCGACAAACAATGATCCCATTCAGGGCTCACAGATCTGTACTCGTGTTCATGTTGACTCATTCAAGTCAAAAACATTCACTACATCTGCATAAAGACTCTTATTTGTATAGAGAAGTATAGAAAATATGCATTTTAGCTTTCTCTTTCCCTTCTGAGGTGGGCAATGTAGCAGTATATCACAAAAAAAAACATCTTAAGAAAAGCATGTTCATGTCTCATTTCACCAAAAAAATATATCAATCAATCCATTTTATAAATTTTTTTAAATAGAAAATATATTTATATATTTTTTAATCTTTTCTTTTTTTGTTTGTTTAAGGTAATGAGAAGCGTGATTTCGGTCATCAGAATGTGCTTGCATAAACTCACAATGAAAACCAAAATAAATTTGCATTAAAAAATAAATATAATGTATTTTGATTTTGGGATGAAATAGTAGCCTGGCATCATCTTGACAGGTTTCAAGAGCTTCACCCAAACACAGTTTGCATTAAAATGTAGTCTATCTCTCATATTCTCTCTAGAGGCTGGTAAAGTACAAAGACTCATCTATGAAATATGGAATGTCACAATGATGTGGCCTTTATATGTATTTGTGCAGATAGTTTTTGATAAGAGTTGAAATATCATGTAGTTCTGAATCTCAGCCCTTAAACATACAGTAAGTACCTCTTAAAAGGCTGTATCTTGTATCACTCAAGTAAAAAAGCAGATGGAGGCGAAGGACATCAAAAATAAAATGTAAAAAGACCAAAAACATTCTTACACATTGTTTTTACGTTTTAAAAGATGCATCTGTGGTTGCTTTTAAATGGAGTGGCTGAAACAATACATCTATTTAGTGGGTTTTCTCCCTGTTGCTGGGGTTTCAATGCTGCCTTGGGGGCAGGAGGTATGGGCTGGTGTTAATGAACAGTTGAGCTGTAAAAGAGCTAAAAGCCTGAATGATCAATACAAAAGAAAAGGTGCAAAAACCGGAAAAATGTCTTGCCTGGCTTTCCACCACAAGGTCCCGAGTCATTATGCCATATCCTTGAATAACACCATTTCTTAAAGGAACGTCTGCGATGCCCTGCAATTGTCACACAAATGGAGAAAAGAAAATGTAAGAATCAGCAGGCATGCACACTCACAACTAAACACATGTATGCAGCAGGCGGGCAAGCGAAACATGGGGTGTTTTAGTAGCTCCCTTGCTGTGAACTACATATTCAGTGAGTTCTGGCACATTAATGGGGCACAGTGCAAAAAAAAATGGCCAAGAACTGGAGTCCTTGAAGTGAAATAGACGAGTGCTATTGTTAAGGTTTGAATGAACATTCCTCTGGCATTGTATGCTAGTGATGAAGTTTGTCGGGTGAGGTGCGCCCACCATAGATATTTAAAAAAATAACTTATCTTCAACAACCTTGAAGTGGAAAACTGTGAAAGATTTTGATAAAAACATATTAGCAGGAACTATAATGTTTAATTGTAACGTGGCTGTAACGAAGCACACAACGCAATCTAATAAATCTGAATAAAGAACTGACAGAACTCAGGGTTTAAATACACAGGGAATAATTAGCATAACTATAAACAGGTGTGCAACTAATTACAAACCATGACAATGAACGAACTGGAACTGAGGCAAAATAGACAATAAAAACAAAACGACCCCCCTCCCTCCCTCCCTCAAGAAAAGCACGTCCTCACACATATAACGAGAGTGTATCCTGATGGTGGAGGGACGGCAGTGGTTCTGGAAGATGACTAGGGGCTGGCGAAAGGCAGGAAACAGGAGGAGATGATGGTGGGAAGAGCCAGGGAGGAGACGAGAGTAGGAAAAGCCAGGTTGAGACCCAGAGCACAGACAGGATGAAGGCCCACGGGTGGAGCCGATGGAGGGAGGAGCCTTGGCGGAAACCTGATGGAGAGGCCGGATGAAGCCAGGGAGACAACCTACAGAGGCGGAGGCAGTGGAGGTGGAGACCCGGGCGAGCCATAGAGATGATGGGACTAAGCGACACTGATGGTCCGCCGAGGCGGAGCCGCAGCGATGACCGTCCAAGGAGAAATGAGGCATAGCCGGAGGGATTGCGGACCAAGGTGGAGCTAGAGAGGAGGTGGAGCCCGGTGGAGCCGTAAGAACGACGGCCCCAGGTGGAGCCGAGGAAGGGAGGAGCCGAGGTGGAGTGACAGGTTCGGGAGGATCCAGAAGCCAGGGGATCCAGGCGGAGCTGGAGACCAAAGGACCTGAGGCAGATCCACGTAGCAGAGTGTAGTCAACAGAGGGAGAGCCAAGGACCTGAAGGAAGCCAGCAGAGGCGGGGTAGAAGGACTGACTGGCTTTGGTAGAGGAGGTTGGAGAGGGAGGCTGGGTGGGACCATTGGAGACGCAAAAGACTTTAAGTTGGACGGGGCCAGCAGAGACCAGCAATCATCATCATTACAGAGGCCAGCTATAGCTTACACTCAGCGGCGGGAGTGTGGGCGAGGCTCCATTCCATTCCCTCAGACTCCACAAGCACGCCGAGACAGACAATGTTGCCGGCATGCTCTCCTAGACATGATTCTTCTTTGAGCTTTGAGCTCCATGGTTGTCTCAGTCACTGTTTCTGGCACCGACATCCGTGTCTGCGGTGGGATTTGGCACAGGCTCCGTGCAGGGTGTGATAGGAGGATAGATGGGTTATGGGTCTGGAGTTGGGCTGATGATGTCATCCAACGCCGATCGTTGTTCACCAGCACCCACTCCACAAACACGGCAAAATTCCCCCATGGACCATCACTGGGCAGGCATCCATTGGATCGCTCACTGAGGCTAGTATAATCAAAATACATTGTCTAATGTCAATATTGTAGTGATGTATGAAGCACAGCTCACACAGAAGTCCCTTTCAAACCAAGCAGCTTTCTGTTGGTCAGTGCACGACCAACTTGAACATGAGTGTAATTTGCGTGACAAACTTATTTGGCACACACGCAGAACTCCAGAATGGGTGGATTACTTTTGAAATGAAGTAAAAAGTGCAGCCCACGACATTTCGATGATCAATGCTAACATTTTTTTTTTCTTGTTTATTGAACTGTAATTGAAAGCTGTATCACACTCGCAAAAGTGTCACTTGTGTGACCTTTTTACTTCCCAGGAGTGACATCTGATGCATAGATCTCAATTTCAAGCATTTAACAAAGGTTTTTAAGGTCATGAGAAACTTTTATCAAAGTTTGTCCAGACAAATTTTTTAAGTTGCAATGACAACCAGTCGGTTTGAAAATCCATCTGCTGCTTTACCATGTATGCATGTGAATTCAGAACAATTGTACAAACTCCCTTAAGAGAATTCAGTCCAGCAGAAGTCTTTCTTCTTCAGAGTGATACAATACTGAAAGTAATGAAAAAACCAAGCAAAAGGCTGTTATTTACGCATTACTCACACCAACAGAGCATTATGCAAATGCTCACGCATGCCCCATCAAACAGCATATTATTAGAACCTCCACTAGAGGAATTATGCAGCTTCCTCTGACTTAGTGCAGTTATTATACTCAACAATAACACTGAATACAACAAAAGATAAAAGACAAGCTTACAATGGAATAAAAAATAAGCGTTGCTTTTGAGCAGTGGTAAAAAAAATATAAAAAAAGGACTATTTAATAATCTAATTCAAGATAATTTGAGAGGAGTAACTCAGCAGCAGCGTGTTATCTGTTATAAGAGTAGAGTAAAACCGTAGGGGATTCAAATGCGCACCAGCTGTAGCCTCAGGGAATTTTAGTTTATGAAAAACTCATTAAAAAATAACAACACACAAACACCAGTACATAAATCAGACATCCACACAATTGCACCAAGGAAACAAGAGGGGACAGATTTGCAATTAAGGAACATGTAAAAAAAATGTCCACGTCAGCATCTGTGCAGTCCACCGAGACATTGGAAGTCCTAGCTTTCAAAACCTGGTGATAAATAATCACACAATTTACTGCACCACAGCCGATCGCACTGTGGAAACAAACAATGCAACAAGGTGAGGGATCGGGAGTCATTCGAGCCGAGAGACAGGAACACGTTTTCTTTCAACATCTGTAACGCTTTGTCTTTAATTTTGGCATACCATTCTTGAATGTATTACTTCCAAGTGATCTACGAATACAAGTAGTCTAAAATCTACAACTTATTCCTAAACTAATGTCAAGTACAGCATTTCTTTGTTGTTACAACCAACCCCAGGTGGGCGGTAACAGTTTGCAACACTAGAAAACATTTTTAAACAATAATTGAAGTAATCAAAATTCACTTTAAAATGATTACAATTGTTATTACCGGTAGGTAAAATACTTAAAATTCTTAAAAAGATTTATATTTTAAATGAAATAATATTAAATATATGCAATTTAATTTAAATGTATTATTATTGCAAAATAATAATAATAAAAAAACATATACCTTTTTTTATTGTTCATGTTACAACTTTCCCCATCTGGTCAGCCATGATATGTGTAGTCTGCCGTATAGATTGCTTGTATAATATTTTATTTTTATTTTATTAATATTTTTGAATAATAGAGAGCCTCCTGCTTCAGATTATACTAGTTTTTATTCTGTTCTTTACACTGGTATTTCAGCCTAATATTACTATTAAGAAGCAACATGTCCCATCCCCATACGCAAAACAGTTTGCAATCTGATTCAAACATGAATCCATCGTAAAAGTGGCTGAAAACTCTTGTTTTGCTCCCTTGCTGCTTGAAAGCTACATGTGATTGAGAGGCCAGGGGGGTCAGGCAGGTCAAGAGCAGCTTGGGCAGGGGTCATGAGGTGCGCTGGGCTCTAGCAGATGAGAAAAAAACACTGAGCTTTCCATCAAATCAACCCACCTCAACGAAATAATCCTCAGGGTTTTAAACTTTGAACAGCCAATCGATACTTTCTTCAAAACTATTGTAAAAGTTGTCAAAAAACCCTGGTGGTATATTCGCTATTGAAACAAAACAAAAAAAATTTTATCAGTTGTTATTATAATCTACCCAGCCAATGAAGCTCATTAATTGCTATCTCCTAAAAATGTGTACATAGAATTTACAAATACATTTTTGTACCTTGGGGAAAACAATTGTACAATTGTTCAATTGTACAATATGGACGTATTCACAGCATCTAAAATACAGTATCAGTTTTACAAATCTTTTTTTTATCTTGTATTATTTATAATAATTTTATGGTGCATTGAAAATGTTTTACACTAAGGCTGTGAATCTTTTGGTTGATAGCGAATTGATTCGTTTCACGATTCATAAGATTTCGATTTGATTCAAGAGCGATTTTTGCAAATTCTGACTGATTCGATTGGAGACGATTCACATTAAAATTCAATGCGGTTCGATTAAAGATTCAGGTCTGCATTTTTTAAATGCATTCATAGGATTATTTAATAAACTATTATGTATTTATTTACTTTTTATTTATTTTTAAAAAATCATATTGTTGCCCTATAGTTGGTTTGATTGCTTCTATGTTCTCCTCATTTTTAAAGGCTCACTGAAGTGCCTTGGAACGCTCAGCTTTGTTTGATGCGTTGACGTAATTTCCACTGAAACTGGAAAATAAGGCGGGACATATTGAATGGCTCCTCCCCCTTTTCAAATAGCCAATAGCATTTAGTTTACCTCACAGACTGCAAGTCGTACTTGACAGCGCCATGGAAGCGAATCCGAGCGCTGATGATACGTTGGATTCAATAGTAGAGGTGTGAATAAATTCTAGCCATTTCATTCTTAACCAACATTCAGTTGGAAAACGGAATAAAACTTGAGCGTTTGAGCAACCAAACACACGTCTCCAACCCATATTGCTCCGTGACGTGTCAATGGTCGCTTTAGCCAGGTGTTATTTATAGCATAGGGTGTAGCACACTTTAGTTTCTAGAGAGCATTTGATTGGACAGAAGATGTGATAAGAAGCTGAAGCCTGCGGTGAAGTCATAAAAATCTGTTTTAGCACACTTGTAAGTTTTGACTGCGAATATCTCCTAAATGCAAAAAAATTTTATTCATTATAATATTGCTTGTTCATAACCTTAAGGCTGACATATCCATCCTAAGAGCTAAAAAACTTAGTTATCACAAGGGTTGCAAAGACATTTTGAATGAATTACAGATTTGGTTGTTGAAAAGGGCAGAGTCGCTCTCAAAGGTAGCCTGGGCTCAAAGCCTCGCAGTCTTCAGATGAAAGCGAGAACGCCCTCACCAAGCTCTGGATCAAATGAACGACAAAATCGATCATGTCTGCTGCCAGTCTGTCACCGTTAATTCACTCAGAAGTGGTTGAATGAACTTTGATGGTGTCTCCCAAAGGATAAATCTCCCCCAATACCATCTCATACAAAATCAGTGTGACACCCCGTTTAACTGAAATATTGACACGAGACACAGGGTTGCATGTTGAAGAATAAACCTACGGTAGCCATATAGGTTAATGTGTGTAATATAGTCTTTTATCTGAAGTGGAGTTTGCCCACACTGATGGAGTTTTGAGATGAAAAGATGTCTCCATCCGGTTGGGACCTCATTACTCTTAATTCAGGTGTTCGCAAGACTTCTTCTGGTGCTCTTTCTCGCTCCACATGCGCAGTCATTGATATTGAGGGCGGTCCTCTAATAGGACTGTCAGGACGCTTTTGAGGCTTTGATGGAGAAATTGAGACAAATTTGTCTTGAGAGACAGCAGTGAGCCATTTTCTCCCAGCACAGCTATTGTTCCTGTGATTTATTTTCCTAATTAGTAGGCACATTGTAAGACTAGCCAAAAGTCGTATATGTCTTAGTTGTGTATATTTGTTACAAATGAGTCGTCATCTGATTTAATGACATGATTATCTAACGTAACCCTCATAGTTAGTTTCTTCTTGCCTTTAATCACCCTAGGCTTGCTCGCTGGCACGATTCCTTGAAAACTGCTTTGGCATTGTCGCACTGTTCGAAAATCTAGTGAGCTGCCTCGTCACAGGCACACACACCTGATGTGGAAACTGTTCCAAAAATGTAGGCAGCATAATTATAACGCATAATTATGCTGCCTCGACGTACCTGATTTTGCTCGGATTCCGAGGCAACTTCACGTTCACAGATCCACTTCCAGAATACACTGCATCAAGCTCAGTGAGCAAAATGAAAACAAGGTAGTGGATGCTGTAAGAGAAGTGTTGACTATAAATACAACATTGAATACTAAATTTTTTTTTTATAAAATAGTTCATTCTAAATGAAAATGGATGATTTTACACATTATTAGCTGTGCGAGTAAACCTCACTCCTCTGGCCTCAAGAGGCACGCTAGCGACTGACGACTGATGAGAATGCTCTTTAGCATCCTTGTTAGTGCGCCCACCTCCCATGCCAGAGACGCCGTTTCGAGTCCCGCTTGGAGCGGGAAAAGTAGAACCTGAGGGGTTACACTATGCACTTTTATTTTTATTAATGCGTAGCATAGTGACTAACTTACATTATTTTAAGTTATTTCCATTATTATTTTGATTCACTTGTTACGCTAATGCTAACCCTAAAAAAATTTTTTTTTCAAAATTAAATGTAAATGACACATTAAAAAGTAGAGTTACCTTAGGCTCATTGCACCGGATTTAATGCATTCAACTTTTGGTATGAATTGATGCATTTAGATTGATTCAGTGTAATTAATATTTTTGACTTGAATGAACCATTTAATTTAGATGTTACCATTAAGCTAGCTATTTTTCAATGTAGAAGTGGTGTAGTTAAACAACGTGGCGCAGGACGTAAAAATGATAACTGCATCAGGCTGAAACTAGCAAACAAACACTTGCGTCGCACCTGGCGCTGCATTGCGCCGTGTGTATGATAGAGCCCCTTGAGGTAATGCTGCAATGTATATTATGAGCAAATTAAAATGTTTTGACCTTTGATGCATGTAAATCTATTGTAGGCGACCTCCAAAGCTAAATTAAGAACTTTTAAAACAGCATAATAGGGCACTTTAATAAAAAGGTGCCAGGCGTATGGAGTTTTTTGACTACCGGTATTTGAAATCTTTTTCATAACTGAAAGTTCAAAGCACAGATTTGTCACCATATTTTCATAATGACCCTCCTCCGAAGTGGTCCTCAATATTATCTGATTTTCCACCCAATTTTCCAAACAGAAGCAACTAAGCCCGGGGTCACATTATCCTGTAGAGGGCAATTTACACAGCGATAAATTCAAGGTGACATGATCTCATTTAGACTCCCATAACCCACCTTGCAACTGACAACGACACTCAGATACCCTTGTTTGTCCTATGAGAAAAAACCTTTGTCTAAGTGTGGAGCCTCATTTGAGGTGCATTTACAACCTGCGTTTCACTGCGGCCATAAAGTGCAGAGAGAAATACGACCACAGCTCCACCCACTGAGCTGCACCCTTAGGATGACATTACACACATGCATAGTAATTGTGTTGCTTTAAAGTCCCCAGTGGATTCCAGTTCATATGTTCTCTGTGCAAATGGATCATTTATTTGATAGAGTAATTAAGACAGTGTTTGTATTAGGTCAGATGCTAATAATTGAACATTGTCTAAAGGTTTACATGGTGTTATGTTGCTATGGTGTTTGTTACTGGTCAGAAGAGTGTCTAAGACATTCTGGTCCCTGAGATTCAAATCCCTGACCTATAGTCGCAGTGTTATTTTAGTAGTATATAGTAATTATTCATATTTTGAATAAATGTGCTTTTCACATACTTCTATAGTGTATGATTGCAGACAAAAAACAACAGATTTTGTGTGGAAAAAAATCTTGTTTACCAATCTTATAAATGCATAATGTGTGACACGGTGGCCCCTTTGCTGCACACATGGGGTAAAAGGCTCACCAACATGGGGCAAAAGTGTTTTTCATTTAATGTAGAGTAACTGCTAGCTTAGCTCATTAGCCTACATGCTTGCCCAATACTGATTATTGTGTCTTTAGCCCCAACAGCAGGGGCACCTTTTCCCCCAAATATCATACTTTTACATATTCGTCCTACTGTATATGTGTTGCTTTATTTACCTTGAACAAAACTGAAAATCATTAAGAAGACTTTTGTCTTAAATATATATTCAATCATTTTAGCGATTCTCATTTGTTGCTTAAATCTACAATATTTTAATAATACATCAAATATTAGATCAAATCAAATATCAATCAATATTAGAAAAAAGAAAGCTGATGTTTTGGAAAGTGCTGTAGCAATTTTTTGTGCCATCTAGTGTTTCAGAGTAAAATAAAATAAAATGCGCATTTTACCCCATTGTACCCTATTTTCAATTTTACTTTTTAAGTTTCAGCAAAGTTATGTGCTCATCGTTTTTCTTCGTTTTTTTTCTTTTTAATATATCCATGTAGCTTTAATTAGGGGCCAAGCACTGAAGGTGCGGGCACCTATTGTATCTGTTCCGGTTCTTATTCTTCTTTTTCTTCCGACTGGGCGTCTATGGCAGCCCATAGAAGCGTATGCGGGAAAGTTGTTTTGGTTTGACATTCTGATAGAGGACAGTCCCAACATCAAATACACCAATTTTGGTGTTTCTAACTCATTCCCTCTAGCGCCACCACCTGTCCAAAGTTTCAGAAATTGTATGCTAATAACTTTTGAACCGTAAGGCCTATCAACAAAATTCTTTTTTCCTCTGATTCCTGAGCTCATGGCGATTCGATTGCACTCTATGACGTCATTTTCCGTCATAATAGTTTTCCCGCCATTTTGAATTTTCCGAAAAACCTACTTTTTCGAACTCCTCCTAGGCCGTTGCTCCGCATTTCACGAAAATTGAACCAGATCATCTCCAGACCATGACGACAAAAAGTTATGGAATTCAAGTTGATTTGTCGAACCGTTCACGAATACCGCGCAAATAAATTTTACGTAGCGCTTGCGAAAACAGACGTAAGGCCGTATCTCCACAACGCTTTATCAGATTCAGACCAAATTTGGTACATGTCATCACAAGCATGACCTGAGGCTACATGCTGCGTTTCGGCGCAGCGCCACCTACTGGTCCGGAGATATGAAGAATTTATGTTTTTGCTTATAACTTCTGAACGGTTTGTCCAAAAATCATAAAAGTGGTCTCGATAGATTCAGGGCGTCATACTGAGTTGACTGATATTCAATTTTCCCATATCGGCCATTTTGGCTGTCGGCCATTTTGAATTATGTGCTAAAATGCTGTATTTTATGAACGCATGAACGTATCGTTACGAAACTCAGTATGGGTCATCAGTACAAGGCCTTGAAGGTACTCAAAAGATTTCAAGACAGCGCCACCTTTTGGTCAAAAGTTATAATTAAATTTCCAAAAATGCTAATAACTTTTGCATACATTTGCCTATTGTAATGACACTGATCTCAATAGATTCCTTGGGTTATGCTGAAAACATAGATACCAATTTTGCCATAGTCAGCCAAACTTCACTGTCCGCCATCTTTATTTTCTTTTAAAACCTACTTTTTCGAACTCCTCCTAGACCGAACGTCCGATTTTCACCAAAATCATATCGTGTCATCTCCAGACCGTGCCGAGTAAAAGTTATGGATTTCGTGTCGATAGACGAAACCGTTTTCGTATACCGCAGTGACAAAGTTGAGGCATGATGCCAAAATGACTATTCAGGCTTTATATCTGCAATGCCTTGACATATTGACACCAAACTTTGTATGTGTCATTGTCACTTCACTCTGACCACATCACATCAGTTTCGTAACTGCGCCACCTATTGGTCGAAAGTGATAATCATATTTTTAGTTATTGTATGTGATTTTTCAACCATTTTGCCAAAATTCATCTTCAAATGTCTTCAATTGCTCCTAGCTGCAGTTGGTCTCACACTCCCAGCCACTTTGGCATGTCTTGTCGTCTTGCTTGCGCTTGGCCCCGGTGATTGCTGCTTGCAGCTATATTTGATTTTTATTTCAGTGTTTGTTTTAGTCATTTTAGTGTTTTAACAAACTTATTTGCCAAATGTCACAATCTCTTCCACAAAGGATGACGATGAGAAAGGTATCCGTTCAAATATAGAGTAACTCACATTAAACAAATCTAATTTAATTAAATCAAATTAAACAGGGTGAGACAGACAATTAGGTGACAGGTGAATCGTGATAGTAAAACGCACATTTTTCTCTCCGTTTTGGCCTTCAATTCACATTGAGATGGCATTTAATCAAAGAACACTGAGCTTTTTGAAAACGCTCTCCTACTGTGTGTGAATAAATTTGAAAACCCTATTTTCGCATTGTAGTGTGGTCTGTGATAATGGAGATATTTGAAAACAATGATGCATGTTAAAGGGACAGTGTGTAGGAATTTCTCCCATCTAGAGGTGAAATTGTATTTTGCATTCAAACGAATAGTGCTCTCTAGCTCCCCTCTTTTTCAAATGCGTGTTGCAACTACGGTAGCCGTTATGTACCAAGAAGCTATGACAACAATAGCCCTTCGTCGAGTTTAACTATACGTTACATGGTCGACTGTTATGCTGCCTATATAATGAATTACACAACCAAGCAATGAAAAAAAAAGCTTGTAATTTAGACCGTAACATTGACTTACCCGTCGAGAAGAAAGCAGGAAACTTCAGAGTCCCTTTCAAAGTCTTTCTCCTTCATTAGCTCTTTACAATTGTGTAAAGCTATGCCGTTATTTACCCTCGGTTTTTGAATTCGCCGGTCACGTTTCCTTTTAAATAAAATTTTGGCATTTCTCCTGTGGCTCGGCATAAGTATGATCCTGAATTATGAAGTACCGTGCAGTGCAGCCTTTCAAATTTACCGGGGCAGTGACACGCATTACGCCTCTCTCATTGTCCGCTTCAGCTGATGTCAGTCACGTGACGCTGGCTCTGGACGAAAACGCATTGTGGAAACACGTTGAGGTAGCCTGGTGCTTTTTGTCCCTCTCTGCTATTATAGTTTTTCAAGATGGAGGAACGACATGGAAGCCTTCGTGGACTTACCTGTCCCATGTAAATAAAGATAAGAAATTCTTCGCGTACGAGGATAAGTCGGATCATAGGTAATTGTACACCATTATGAATAAAGACGTTGATTTTAGTTAATAAAATACTTAAAAAACTATACATTGTCCCTTTAAGTTATGTGGCACATATTGTACCCATAGATATCTATGGTTATCCAATCCGATCTCACTGCAATTCGTATTCGTACATATTTTACGAGTTGCCCAATTCATATTACAAATATGAATTCGTACGAATGACCTACCCCTGACCCCGCCCCTAAACCTACCCATCACGTGGATTTAGACAGATCGTACAAATTTGTACGAGTGAGGTCGTACGAATTAACTACCTTTTAATCACTCGTACAAATTGGTCGTGAGATAGCGTTGGGTTATCCCGACATTGTTGTGCCTGCTACATACTTTCTACGGTGACCAGGAGGGGACATGTTCGATTCGCTTAGTTTTGTTCTGGCTTAATAAACTTGTGAGAATGTGATGTCGTGGCCATGAGCTGTTAATTCGTGGGAACGTCTTATTAACTCAATGTGATAATAAGTCATGGCCACGAGATCATTTTTTTGAGGTAATGTCATCATTATGTCGTGGACACGCAATGTAATGCCGTGGCCTCGAGATCCTATGTTGAGAGAACGACATAAGAATAGCATGATAACTTTATTATGTCTGCTCTCTCTGTATCATCTTGTGAACTTTTAGTATGTTTAACGCATGCATAGTAAGGTGATTTAAGCATTCTCAGACGTCTCAATGTGGATGAGCAACTTGTGGAAAAGGCTTGAAAAAGCTAGTGTGGACAGGGAGCGTTTTGATATGAAAACGGCATTTCCAAATGTATCCGGATTAATGTAGATGTAGGCTCAGTCGCTAGATGTCTTAATGATAGTCATAAATCACAGAGCTAGCATTCACATTCGTCACACAGAGAGATGAGTGTACATGAAGGCATTATAGTAACATTAAGGTGAATTATAAGGTGAAAATGCACTGCACCAACACCTATCATGCTTATGGGTCCTGCACAGGTTGAGTGTATGAATTAATTATCCAGGGCAGATTCTCTGCTATTACAATTACGGAGCGCTTTTTTGACAGTCAGACTGACATTAATGTTTGCCAGTTTAATGAAGAAGCACTTTCCACCCCATTTCCATCCCTGCTGAGAGAGTTTTTCTGTTTTAAATTAGAAAGCAAAGGTTCACATCACTGACCCGGGCCTCACTTTAGGCTGATGGTCAAGTAGCTCATTTAAAAACCATCCTTTTTTTCTCAAAGTCGGCGCTTTTGTCATTTTGGTCACTGATTCCACCAAATTGCAATCAAATTGTTATTAATGCAATGAGTACAAATTTGCTCTTTAACGGTTTTGGTCTCACTTTCCAAGTTCTGAGTCAAAGTACATTAAATGTTTTATAAATGTATTGTATTAACCTTTTATTGCTTATGGCCTTGTTTCTCTAATGTTTCTTCCTCGCATTCATATCGCTGCATAATCTGAAATATGTTTTGCACTGCATTAATGTCTGTTGTACAATCTGCAATTCAAGCAACAGTGATTCACTCATTTTGTTTGCATTGTGGGACACACAGCAAGTTCATCTGAGGCTTCGGGGCAAATTGTTCAGTGCACCACCCACTATGAAACATAATGTAACAATATGTACAATGTAATGGAGAATAAACCCACTGCGGATGTCAAACTGCATCTGATCATTCAGACAAATATGTTATTAGTATTCAGTACTGAATTAAAACTCTCTTTAATCATGCTCCATAATAATTGAGCCATATAATCGTCAATGACTATCAAATGAGAGGAAAATCTGATCTGTGTGTGAATGAGTTTATGGGTCTTTTACGTGCGGATATGGACTTTATTTACCAGTTAGACAAGGGGAAATCGTGTATCTGCTTGCAGCTATTACAGGTTTGAAGAAAATAGCCTTTATAGACACACTGCATGCTCAATTTACTTAATTAAAATGAGCTAGTGCAGCATTCCTTGATTTTTATTTTTGCCACAAGCTAATTTCATTACATGCCGTCAGTGTTAAATGAATGTGTTTGTTTTGGGACTACATGAATAATTTTGGTTCTTTTGGGCTGGGTATTACTAGTTCCCAGTGTGGACATGGATGGGGAGAGTAAATGTTCAAATGAAGTGTTATTGTATTTGACTTTGAGCAAAATGAGAAAAGGGGGGCTTCTTGGTGTTTAATGATCTGTTATACTGGGAAGAGTGTTGTGAGGATTTCCATCGTGGTGAAGAATGAAGCCTGTGATTAGCTTGAGCACATAATCAAAGTAAAGATTCAAATCAGGAAGTTCTGCTTTAGTTCAAGCTATTTAGTTAACTATCTTCTCTTCTTTGCATCCATTTTTGAAAAAGAAGTGTGCATAATTGACCCTTCGCAGGGAGCTTGATTGACAGGTGATCTGACCAATCATACTTCGCCATCCGCCATTTTGTCAGACAAAGCAGTCAGGAGAGTTAGTAGATTAACATGGGAGGATTTGAACTTGAGAAGCGGAGTGTACTGACGCCTTTCCGCGGTTAAAACAACATTCCTTATGTTCATTCATGTTTATTTGATGCTATAAATTAACTAGAAGGAAGAGATGATCGGTTCACGAGCAGCTTTAACTGAGGCTCTACAGCGATCTGTCAGACACATTAAAGAGCCACAAAACGGTATTTATTGTTTACATTTCTTTTAAAAAATGACCAAATTTGAATGGTGAGACTTTGTTTAATATCAAAAGTAACCCAAAAGTAACCTGGTCTGTCCTGTCTGTCAGCGTGTTGTCAGTCTCCTCTCTACTCCGCGATGTATTTTTCACTGCGTGAGAACATGGTGTGGCGTGAGAGCGGCGTAGCTTGTCGGGCATAGCGACAGTAACTAAGGGGGGCGGGTCTTTGCGAACGGTCAATTCGCCTTTGGCTAAGCCACGCCCTAGAATGTAGATTAACCAATCACAGCGCAGCCAAGAACGAGCTCCCACAGAGGGTCCGACACTTTTTCACGGCGCTCCATTGACTTCAACGCAGGAGGATCATATTTTTGGTCTCGGCAGGCTATTACGTCGTCGTTTTATAAAAAATATGGTTAAACGTTGTGCCTGGGGCATTTGTAAAACAGATACGCGTTTCCCAGAGAGGTTGGAGGGGGTGTCCGTTTTTTCCCCTTCCCAAAACCGAAGTTAAATACTGACAAGTGTCGTCTATGGATTAAACTGTGTGGACGTCCTCAGTCAGCGAAACCCCTCAAGGATCAACAAGCTCACCTTTGCTCTAAGATACATTTACCTTTTAACCTTACTGTGTGTGAAGTTATAGGCTAACGTTACTAGTTAGACAGTTTTATGCTGTTTAGGTTATGATTTCGGTTCTCTGCCCTAATTGTTGATATGCTAGCACACGCTGCTAATACATACAACTTTATACTCGCGTAGTCCGTTTGCTTTGTAAATAATAACGATTATAGAAGTGAATAGAGACCTACCCAGCTTTGTATGAACAGTGTTTCTCCTGATATTGTTAGTCACAGCCTCCGTCTCGATAAGGATATTAGGTGGTTCATTTTTTGACTGTGACCGTTAACTTATGCTTTTGCCTGTATTTGGATGCCTTGTTGCTGCTTGCGTTTCACCGTATGTCTTGAATAAAACCTTCAAACGCACACTGAGCCCCTTCTGCCTACTTCTATTGGACACTTTATTTGCTGCTTTATAAAAGTTTGATAAAATTTCAGCAGGAAGAGCTGTCACAGCATAAGCCATGTTGATACCAAACCAGAGCCCAGATGAAGTTGTCGGAGGTAGCAACAGTAACTAAGGGGGGCGGGGCTTAGCCAAAGGTGAATTGAATGTGCACTTTTAGGAGCAAGTTCAGATGATCCAGCCAAAGAGGAAGCCTATAAATAGCCACCTCTCACCTCTGTTAGATCCTCACCTGCCGTCAGAGCCCATCATGTCCTAAATCGAACTCTTCCCGTCCAACAAAGAACCATTAGTCTCTGTGAAATCGCCACTGCAATCTGCTAACCCAAGGAGCGAGTCTCCTTAACCTAAAGCCCAGGACACACTAAGCCGACGTCAAAGAACTATAGCATGAAAGCTGACTGTGTTGTCGCCTCTTGGCGGCTGCGTCTCTGCCAAAAAGCTGCGCTTGATCACACCAAAAGGACTAAAGGCGACTGTCAAGTGTCAACTAGCATGTGCGTTCTGCTCCTGCATGTAGTCAATATCTTTCGTTATCAGCAGGTATCAATATAGTCTATTTTCATCATTCAAAAAGGGAAACCGATACTAGGACTGCAGATATACAAACCGTTTGCTTACCATTTTGAATATCATCACGCTGATCACTTTCTTCATTCCAGTCGGCTCAAGTTTTTATGAAAATATTTGTGCATTCGGATGGTCCGTTAACAACCTTCTGTCTGTAGGCTACCGTCTTGACTCATTTGCTATTTTCACCACTTTCGCTTTTTATTCTCGTGCACTGACTCGTTCGCTAATGCCAAGTTCACACTGCACGATTTTAGCTCTGGTTTTCACTCGCCGACAGATCTTGCGAAATCGCAGACAAATTCCCAAAATCGTAGGCAGGTCGGTGCTCGTTCACGTGAGTGACCATCACGCAGTGTGCACTGTATATCCAATACGAGATCTGAGGGAATTATCATAGATGATGAGATCTCTTCCTTACATTTTAATGAGTTATCAACAATGCCACAAATTATTAAAAAACCTGGCTGTTAATAAAACAAATTAAATTGAGTTAATGCCTAAATAAAATATTGTAATAATCAAAATAATAAACCAATACAATTTACCTCATTAATATAATTTAATTAAATTTTTAAAATGCATATAATATTGTCTTTATATTTTAATATGTTTTTATTCAATGAATAATAGAAGAAGAAAAAAGGTACCAGAAAAACTAAACCTAGCATGAAATAAATGTTAAACAGAAATAAGAAAGCTGTGCAATCATTGGTTTAAACTCGCTCTCCCTGTATCAATATTTATTTAATTGTTTCCATCCAAGATTAGTGGATTTCTGTTCGATTTAAACCAGCCCGCAAGATGGCAGTGTTATCTCAGAACGTAAACTTTGACGCGGAGAAGCGCAAGGGTGCATCGCTAGCGTTAGCATTAGCAAACCCAGCTTACAGGGTAATTATTTCGGCTCCTACAGTGTACAGACTCAGAGCTGAATTGCAATGTGTCATGTAAAGAAAGGGGGTTAATTCAAACTATAGCATCACACTGCCATATTTTTAACATAGCCTAAATATATATTTTAAATAAACTTTCATAACAATGTAGCAGTAATTTGAATTTACCTCATCTGTCCATACGATGCTGGTGAATTGCAGAGCTGGTGCAAACATCCACAACATGCTCTGCTAGGTGCTTTCTTAATTATGGTGTTCACCCTAATCATTTGTGTTGTGTGTTATATTTTGTTATTGAAAGGAAAGCGCAGAGCAATTCCTCTAACCGTAACTCCCAGCAGTGAAGACGGCGTCTCGATGTTCGCTGCAGGTAGGCTATTTCCAACTTTTTTTTCTTTCTTTTTTTTTACTTCTCTAAGCAAAAGATGAAAAAGAATTTCGCCCGAGTATATTGGGTCTTTGAATCACGTTCAGTTTCTTCGTAAGTAACGTTAACGTGTGCAATGTGCACAAGTTCAAGCATGAGGAATAAGTTTCTGGCTGCAGTTCAATTAACGGCCACCAGTATTGCTAATAACAGGGTTTCTGAATTCTACATGCAGCTCTTTACTGTCATACTGTCTGCACTTCAATAGAATTTAGCCAAAACATTACTTTTGTGTTTAAGTGTGTCTTCATATCATACTGGCTTATTTTATGTGACCTGTCAAGCAGTAGTAGCAACAACAACAAACTGTGTCCTCACTGGTTGTCCAACAACTGTCCAATCTAGAGTGAAGGCCCTTGTTAAAGCGCAGGTATACATGAGCAATAATTTGAGAACCTCTATGAATATAAAGTATCTAATACAATCGTTAAATCCAGTTTTCAGGTGAGCAGTAAACCCACAGCTCCTCGTTACATCAGATTGCTCTTCCCTAAGATAAGGCAATGGAGATTAATGAATTGAGCTGACATCTCACAATTATAAACATGAGTCATTTAATAGTTTCTTAATTTATTAACAAGGATTTCTCTAACTCAAACATGCCATCTCATATTTTTACTTGTTCTCTAAACTATAAAGCAAAACCACATTTTACATTTATAGTGTCAAAAATATCGGTGTCAGTGAGGGACATGGGTTTAAAGTGTATGAAAACTGCAATGTTGTTGATATTTTAGTTCCTGATGTTATTCCAATGTTCATAATATGTAATTCATTCAACCCATATTTCAGTGTAATAGTTTTTGCACTAATTGCTATAAGGATCTTCTAGTTGCACTCTGCTGCTCTCTGGTGGTTTCAATAGGCTACCAAGACCATCTTAAAATGAATTATTTTCTCTTGGTGATAGGTGTAGTGTGTGCGTATAAACGTATCACTTGAGTGTTGTTTACGGAGCAACCTGAGAGGCATTTACACCAGATCGAACAGGACAATCTGCTGCTTTTGGGATAGCTGTGTCCCCAATGTGGGACATTGAAAAATATATGATAAAAAGACCAAAAATCACATTGATACATTGATTTTATTTTAGATTCTCTCTTAAATCTTAGTAATTATCTTGGTTATGGATGGATGAAACATGGATAACTGAACATCATCAGACCGATAATACAATAGTGTCTAGTTCAGTTTACTTAACAACAAACACAGCTTGACAGTGGGACACTAGGAAATTTGATAAAAAATATGAAATATATAGTTTATACACACAAAGTAGCACTATTTTTTGATGGACAAATATTTCATAAGCATATTAGGCTAAAAAGTAGCAGGATTGCTTTGTTTAAAATGTATTTAACTCTTTAATAGCAAATTTGTTAAAACTCTATTGTCACTAACCTTCGGATGGTCTTCACACAAGGTGCCTCCTGTTTGATGATTGCTCCACCCTCAAATAAGATTGGACATTTGATGGGTCATGTGATTTTGATCACATGACACCACAGCTTTGTCTAACCCATAGTTTCACTGTCATTCATGTATTTATGGGGGACCTACAAACACTAGACCTTAGGTGTCCCACATTAGGGCAATTCACCCATATAGTAAAGGGTATAAGTCACTTTTTTTTTTAAACTGCCATTAAACTATTTAAGTGAGAATAAAGACATTTATGTTAAAGAAAGATGTCTACTTCAAATAAATGCCTTTCTTTTGAGTTTTTTATCCATCAAAGAATCCTGAATAAAATGTATCATATCTTGAGCAGCAAATCAGCATATTAGAATGATTTCTGAAGGATCATGTGACACTGAAGACTGGAGTAATAATGCTGAAAATTCAGCTTTGCATCACAGGAATAAATTACACTTTGAAATATATTCAAATAGAAAACAATGATTTTAAATTGTAATAATATTTCACAATATTGCTGTTTTTACTGTATTTTTGATCAAATGAATGCAGTATTTTTGAGCATAAGACAAAAATCGTACTAACCCCAGACTTTAAATGATAGTGTAAAGTAGACAACAAAAAAGTGACATTTCATCATATGGGCAAGTTTGTCTTTTGCAACCACGCTCCTAACTGTCTTTTAAAACTGTAATTATTAGTCACAGCATTGACATTTGACATCCATATCGTATTTATTTACTTATTATTATTAATAATAATAATCTCTTCAAGCATAAGCCCGGCCCAGGAGTTCCAGCGAACGCGGGGAGGATGTGACAAACACAGTTTTGCTTTTACACTCGTTTACTAGAGAGGCTTCAGTCAAGGCTCTTATCAGTGAGCTGTTTGTTTTGTGTTTAGATGTCATCTGTCAACTGAATAAATCATCTCTGCTGGTTCGTTTGCCAACTGTTGTTGGTTAAACACAACTTGGTTCAGGAAATCCCTTGAGATTTGAGCTACACATAACACAGAGTGTGGGCATGACGGTGTCTGTCACTGTTTCCCTCTCAGTCTCCTACAGTATATAGGCTATTACTCATCAGGTAGGGCCAAAGCGCTCTGGCCGCATCTTACTGGGGATTGTTGCGTTACACCATTCCTCTATTTGACGGAGCATTTAATTCATCCCATCTGCAATAGGGACTTTACAGAGGAAGATGTGGCCAGAATATCCTCTTTAGGGATCGAAGAGCAAAGGGTTGGATCATTAAAAACATGCAAAACTTCCTGATTCGTTATTTTCTGAAGATAGACTGGGCCTTCCCTTTTAAAACGTGTATTTATTATGGGAAAAATATACTTTAAAAGAATATACTTGAATGTAATGTTTTCAGAAACTCAATTGCATGTTGGTTACAATCAAATGAAAATGTGTTTAAATTTATAATAAATGCAGCTGAACTTTAGAGTGCTTTTTGACCTAAGACTTAATTACATCTTTATATGTAATTTCATAAATATGTTGTCTTTGAAATATGGCGGGTAACACTTTACAATAAGGTTCATTAGGTAACATTTAGTTAATGTATTAACTGACATGAACTAACAAGCAATTTGTTACAGTATTTATTAATCTTTGTTAATAAAAAAATACTGCTGTTGTTTGTTCATGTTAGTTCACAGTGATGAACTAATGTTAACAAAAACAACCGTATATTTTAGTAACATGTAAACGTTGAAATTAATATAAACTAAGATTAATTAATGCTGAAGAAATATTGTTCATTCTTAGTTCATGTTAACTAAGGTAGTTAGTTGAATGTCACTTCCATTGATGTAGATATAATTGTAATCACACGTGTAATGATGAAGCTGCAAATTAGCTAAATATATAACATTTTAATGTAAAATCAAAAAACACAATACAGTTAAAAATTATACATCAAAAGAACTTAAGTATGCCAAAAGATTAAATACATGCTGATTTAAAATGTAATTTAAAGTAAAACTTTTTGAAAAGTTATTACAAAGTGCACTTTATCATGTATTTAATTAATTAATAATTTAATAGTATTACAAAAGTCTTTTATTTTGTGAATATTATGGGAATGTACAGTTTTTTAAATTAAAAATAAACTAAATTTAAAACAAAAAAGTGCACTTCTTTTTCACAAAGGTTGCCTTCTCACTTTCCACTCAATAATGATTGTGTTCCAAGAAGCATATTTTATATAAGAAAATAAACTGGCAATTTATGGAAGCCATGGGATTGCTTGCAAAACCTTTTATGAGCTTAGAAAAATAAATAAATAAATAACTCATTTTTACATGGATACAATAACAGTGGATATATTTCACTAGATTCATCATTTTAAAACTGAACGAATCAATGTTCAACTATAAAAATCACTCAGTAATTTAGATGATGCGTTCATCTAAGGTCACTTAAGTTAATTTATTAAAGGGACAGTCCCTCTAGAGTCTAGAGTAACCTGAGGTTAAGTGTCTGGATAAAGATAACAATGGTGAACATAACCTTTTAATTATTAGTCTAGATCTTTAACTGTTACACCACAACACCCCATCTAATCAAGAATACATTTTGGTTTTCTGCTACTACCAATTTTATTAAATATTAATGGGTGAAACATTTACATATTGACACGCAGTTGCAAAAGAACTTAAAACAGGATCTAATCGCACCAGATTTCAGGCTTTTTTTAAACATTATAACACAGATCAGCCACGTAAACGCAACGATAAGGGACAGCTGAACCAGACACAGGGCTTACTTACACAAACACTATGTATGTACACTATATTGCCAAAAGTATAGAGACACTCCTCCAAATCATTGAATTCAGGCGTCCAATAACTTCCATGGCCACAGTTGTATAAAGCAAGCACGTAGACTGCTTCTACAAACATCTGTGAAAGAATGGGTCTCTCTCAGGACCTCAGTAAATTCAAGTGTGATACCGTGATGGGGTACCATCTGTGCAATAAGTCCATTTGTGAAATTTCCTCACTACTAAATAATACCACGGTCAATTGTTAGTGGTATTATAACAAAGTGGAAGCAATTTGCCTTTGGCTAAGCCACACCCTAGAATGTAGATTGACCAATCACAGCGCAGCCAAGAACGAGCTCCCACAGAGGTCCGACACTTTTTCAAAGCGCTCCATTGACTTTAACACAGGCGTCTCATATGTTTGGTCTTGGCAGACTATTACCGTCGTAGTTTTATCAAAAATATGGTTAAACGTTGTGCCTGGGGCATTTGTAACACAGATACGCGTTTCCCAGAGAGGTTGGAGGGGGGTGTCCGTTTTTTTCCTCAAATCCTGACAAGTGTCGGTTTTGGATTAAACTGTGTGGACGTCCTCCCAGCGAAACCCCTCAAGGATCAACAAGCACACTTTTGTGCTCTAAGATAAATTTAGCTTTTAACCTTACTGTGAAGTTATACACTAGTTAGACAGTTTTATGCTGGTTTAGGTTATGATTTCGGTTCTCTACCCTAATTGTTGATACGCTAGCACACGTTGCTAATAAATACAACGTTATACTCGCGTAGTCCGTTTGCTTTGTAATGACGATTATAGAAGTGAAGAGACCTACCCAGCTTTGCATGAACAGTGTTACTCCTGATATTGTTAGTCACAGCCTCCGTCTCGATTAGGATATGCGGTGGTTCATTTTTTGACTGTGACCGTTATGCTTTTGCCTCTATTTGGATGCCTTGTTGTTGCTTGCGTTTCACCGTATGTCTTGAATATAGCCTTCGAACACACACTGCAGCCCCTTTTGCCTACTCTGTCGGACACTTTATTTGCAGCTTTATAAAAGTTTGATATAATTTCAGCAGGAAGAGCTGTCACAGCATAAGCCATGTTGATACCAAACCAGAGGCCAGATGAAGTTGATGGACGTAGCAACAGTAAACTAAGGGGGGCGGGGCTTAGCTAATGGTGAATTGAGAACAACAGCAACTTAGCCACGAAGTGGTAGGCCACGTAAAATCACAGAGCAGGGTCAGCGCATGCTGAGGCGCACAGTGCGCAGAAGTCGCCAACTTTCTGCAGAGTCAATAGCTACAGACCTCCAAACTTCGTGTGGCCTTCAGATTAGCTCAAGAACAGTGCGTGGAGAGCTTCATTGAATTGGTCTTCATGGCCGAGCAGCTGCAACCAAGCCTCACATCACCAAGAGCATTGCAAAGCATCAGATGCAGACAGTAGTGTAAAGCAGCCGCCACTGGACTCTAGAGCAGTGGAGACGTGTTCTCTGGAGTGACCAATCACGCTTCTCTGTCTGTGCAATCCGATGGACGAGTCTGGGTTTGGCGGTTGCCAGGAGAATGGTACTTGCCTGCCCGCATTGTGCCAAGTGTAAAGTTTGGTGGAGGGGGGATTATGGTGTGGGTTGTTTTTCAAGGGTTGGGCTTGGCCCCTTTGTTCCAGTGAAAGGAACTCTTAATACTTCAGCGTACCAAGGCATTTTGGACAATTTCATGCTCCTAACTTTGTGGGAACAGTTTGGGGATGTTCCTTTTCCAACATGACTGCGCACAAGTGCACAAAGCAAGGTCCATAAAGACATGGATGAACGAGTTTGGTGTGGAGGAACTTGACTGGCCTGCCCAGAGTCCTGACCTCAACCCGAGGTCTTTGGGATGAATTAGAGCGGAGACTGCGAGACAGGCCTTCTCTTCCAACATCAACATCAGTGCTTGACCTCACAAATGCGCTTCTAGAATTCATAAATTATGTTTAAGCTGTTATAGCTGCAACGGGTGGTCTAACTCCATATTAAACCCTACGGATTAAGAATGGGATGTCATTAAAGTACATGTGCATGTAAAAGCATGCAAAACATATTTTGGCAAAATAGTGTATGTATGTATATATGTACAGTACGTGTGTATCAGTGGTGTGCGGTGGTGGTCCTCAGACTGGGACGAGCAGCCCCCTTCGTGGCTTGGGGCGTAGACCTGGACCGACACTGTATGAAGGTTTTAAGAGTGCGCCTTCACCTCCTGAAACTTCCCAAACACCGTCTCGACAGAAGCTCTGAAAAGCTCGGAAGGCGAAACCGGCGCAATCGAGGCGAAAGATATTCTCCCTGATGCCATCGCCAAATCCGTGGTACGGCGCAGCTCTTCCACCGCCTAATACAGTATAAAGGAAAATATAGGACAGAACACATGTTGGGTTAATTTTACACTACAAACTGGGTTGTTTATTTAACCCAGCATAATGGGCTGATTTAACCCAGCATAGTTGATTAATTTTTACAATAATATTTGCTTTTTTTCTCTTCTTTTTTTACTTCATACATGATGAAATGTCTACAGATTAACTTAAATCCTCTAAACTTTTTTTAAATACTCGACACAACCACTGGCTTGCATGATAATTCATATTTCATATTTTACAGTATATTTTATATAAGGTTTAATACATATTGCCAACAGTTAACAAATTAAAAAAATTCCTGAAGAGGCAGCAAAAAGCCTACGATAAATAATTCCGTCCCTGGGATGTTAAGTCTGACCCAAGATCAAGAAAACTACCCAAACATTAGGTTGTTACGTCTGACCCAGGAGCTGGGTAACAAAAAAGAACCCCAAAAAATGAAAGATTTTAGTGTAGCTACAGTCATAACCTGAGGTGTTTTTTCTGACCTTTGCCTAAATGACAGGTTTTATTGTTTTCTTATCTATTGATTTTGGCTAAGAAATCAAATACACTGCTGAACAATAACCAATAATTTGTATTCTATATTTTTTTTCCCTATATTTTCCTAATGAAAATTGTATGATTAGTTAATGTACTACAAACACTTGTGTCATTCATGGATTTTATACAATGTAAAAATATACTAGCATGTGTTAATGTAAAGCCACTCAAACACTTTCTGTACACTCTAAAAAATGCTGGGTTGTTTCAACCCAATTTTGGGTAAAATATGGACAAACCCAAACGTTGGGTTAAAAATGTAATGTAAAATTTAACCCAATGGCTGGGTTTGTCCATATTTTACCCAAAATTGGGTTAAAACAACCCAGCATTTTTTAGAGTGTAATAAATGCTATATCAGTTATAACTGAATTATTCATATAATTCATTATTATAAAAAATACCCCGAGATTTATAAATGCCTTTGTCCATAAGGTTCAACGTCATGAGTTATAACTTCTATGAATTTGTTTTGGAATTTCTGCGAGAGAGTGTCCTCTGGCTTTGAGTATGAAAGAAACATACATTACACTCTAAAAATTTAACCCAACAGCTGGGTTTGTCCATATTTGACCCAAAACTGGGTTGAAACAGCCCAGCATTTTTTTGAGTGTACATTAGTGTGTTTAGCGCTCCATAATATTGCCTCAATTTGGATAAGAATAAAGCATCAAATCATGAATGGACTATCTTGTCTTTGAATTTACAGTAAAATGATTCATGTTGGTCTATGAAAACCTCAACAAGAAAAAGTGCGAAGGATGAATTTACATTTTATTAAAAGTGCCCCCGGCCCATGTCCTACACCCATGCTTGGAAGTATGAATTAATTTGAAGAAAAGTTTTAAAAAGTTAATTTAATGCCTACATAGGTGGTATGATCTCTAGAAGAAGACGATCACGGATAAACCCATTGGCCCCTTTTGCCCTTACTAGCTGCTGGAGAGTGACAGTTTGCTGTCATAGAGACAGAAATACAAATACTTTTTTTTTCTCTCTAATAAAACCAGCTTGCTCAAGCTTTAGCTGTGTGTTGAAGCCAATCTCAGTGTTTAAAGAAATATCAGTGCTCAACCGGCACAAGTTTTACAATGTTCCCAATTAAGTGTTTTTTTATGAAAACATCCTGTGGTGAGGTCATTTTCATTTGTTGGCCTGTTATCTTTCCAGGTATCTCTGGGAGTGCTTAATTCTGCAGAAAACTGAGGAAGATTGATATACTTAATGCAGACCACTGTTCTGTTCAAAGACCCCTGCTGTTCTTCACTGAAAACCCGTCTGATGATTTTTAATGCAAGTTTCATTATCTAATGCCATAAAATGGCATGCTGAGAATATGCTTTGGGTGAAAGATGCACACTATTGGACAAATGCACATGCATGTATATTTTATATTAACTCCTGAAGGCAGAAAGAAATTAGAGCACAATTTTTACCCCAAGAACCTGTTCAAATGATATTTACTTTTATTGAAGTAACCTAATTTGTCAGGTTAATTAATTCAGATTATCCAGCAGAGTTCCGGCTCTCATATGATCTTTTACTGTTCCTCCAGTTACACAATTGGAGATTCATATATTTAGCAACACGACCATTTGAACCTTCATATTTTAAACCCTCTTCTGGCAGACTTGAGGGAAAGTTGAAATTTCTTTAGGCCCACAGTTTCTGGGACAATTGCCAGTTTATGATGACTTTAAGACAGCTGTATTCCCATAAGTCTGCACTTCTTCCAGTTAAATTCCAGTTATCCAGCATGTTGGGCAAATCCAATATTCTCTTGAAGAGGGCAGTCCCCACAGACGTCCAGTCACATGTCATTGTCTACATCCTGTTAATCATAATCTGAATCATATTGAAATCATATATTTTCTGGGGATTTTTAACTGAACTCATCCAAGGCTTCTGAAGGTTTTTTTTTTTTTTTTTCTGAAGTCAGTTTAGAAATTTGTCCAAAAAATAAATAATTGGGGCAGTGACTGTCTTTATGTGTGAGTCATTGAATAATTAATTCAAACGATTTGATCAGAAACATCATTCAGTAATAAAACGTGACTATGAGTTAATTGACCGTTCGCAAAGACCCGCCCCCCTTAGTTACTGTCGCTATGTCCGACAAGCTACACCGCTCTCACGCCACACCATGTTCTCACGCAGTGAAAAATACATCGCGGAGCAGAGAGGACGCTGACAGACAGGACAGACCAGCTTACCTTTTAGTTACTTTTGATATTAAACATATTAAACAAAGTCTCACCATTCAAATTTGGTCATTTTTTAAAAGAAATGTAAACAATAAATACTGTTTTGTGGCTCTTTAATGTGCCTGTCAGATCGCTGTCGCCTCAGTTAAACCGATCATCTCTTCCTTCTAGTTCATTTATAGCATCAAATAAACATGAATGAACATCAGAAGGAATGTTGTTTTAACCGCGGAAAGGCGTCAGTACACTCCGTTTCTCAAGTTCAAATCCTCCAACGTTAATCTACTAACTTTCCTGACTGCTTTTTCGGACAAAATGGCGGATGGCGAAATATGATTGATCAGATCACCTGTCAATCAAGCTTAAACTCTGTTTGAAACCATTTGCAGAGTAAAAATAGACAAAGTTACTGGCGATTTGTGTGTTGTAGCAGTGTTGTTGTGTGTGCTACATTTAATCAATTACTGACTTGAGCATGTTTGTTATACGATTTCAATTTTCTGAGGAAAGGTCTGTTCATTTGATGCCACACTACATAGATTTGGCAACCATTTGTTAAGCTCTGTTGTGAAAAGAAATGTCCGAAAATGAGTGGTGATTATATTTCCCCAAGGGAAATTCTGTTGAATGTGCCATCATGACAATGACAATGTGCCATCATGTGTTTGTGGGGGTTTAAGTATCTATTTAGTCAACAAGTGCTTAAAACAATGACTAATGTTTGTGTAAAACACTAGGCCTACACATTATTTTCATATCAGATACTTCACAGTATACGGAAAGAACCAGTAAATACTCTCTCATTTTTAGATGCAGTCCAAAATGAATTTTAACACGTTCAAACCATGACACTTTCCTGTGTTAGTCTGTGTAAAATAACATTAAAAAGTCCTTGCTACAAAGGTACACATTTCTAAAGCATTATAGCTGACACATATCTGTTGAAAGTGTTTTTATGGTTCTCATGTATAACAGACGAAGGCAAGCTTTCTTTTGAATTAATAAAGTAATATGTCAAATGAAAGAGAAAATAGGTGCTTTATAAATATCTTTGGCCTATATTTTTTTTATTGAATTTGATGAAATCGATGTTCCTGCCTTCATACAGAACACTGTACTGACCTAGTGTCTATTATACAACATGTTTTTATTATTAATATAGGGTGATTAGATTAGAAAATTGTTTGGTATTGGTTTATTTATAGTTATCAGGGCTGGGCTTATGAAGACATAATATGCTCAATAAAAATCATGACGCCATTCCATATTGATCTTCCTGTGACCCAATTATAGTTGTGAAAAAGGACTCGCATCTTGGCGCCATTGGTTTGGCATCATGTCACATCCTTTTTAGCTCATATAACACATATTTCATTCAAAATTGATGAGCTATTTACGAAGTAACATCATTATAACTGGGCAACACATAAAATCAATAGGATGTGACCTTCATATCTGTTTATCAAGGATATATTGTGCAGTGGAATTGTTCCCATAAGTTGAGCCAATTTCCAGACAAGAGCCGAGTTTAAATAGAAAAGCCATTGTGGTTCACAATTCCTTGTTAATTATTCCCATTGTTTAACGGAAATGAGAAACCAATCTCCAGGGACGTGCAGCTTTCCGGCAACAGCGGCAATAAGCTTAGCTGTGTGCATGATAGAGATCCAAATAATCAGCTGAACAGCAGCTATAATAACCTATTGAGCTAAGTACAATTTGTATCTTTCTGTAAATAGCCAAGAACACTTGGAAAAAGATGTTTCCAAAATCACAAAAACAAAAAGTCAACTGTGAGATCGAGTGTAAAATAAGAAATGAATGCAAACTGTGAGAAATACAGCTGCAATTATGAGAAAGAAATACGGATATATCAAAATTATGAGATATAAAGCTGCAAATATGAGATGTCACACTGCAAGAAATAGTCACAATTTTGAAACAGAAAGCCTTAATTGTGAGATAAACAAAAAAGTTGCTATGAGCTATAAAGTCACGTTGCGAAAAATAGTATGAGAAAAAAAACTGATATTGTCACAATCCTCAGTCACCTCGCACTACATTTCCCACAATCCCTCCTGGCTCACACCTGCACACACTTCACAATCACCCACACATCGTTCATCCTCATCAGCTCCACTCCATTAAACAGTCACGCTCCACATCACTCTAAAAATTGCTGGATTAAAAACAACCCAAGTTGGGTTGAAAATGGACAAACCCAGCGGTTGGGTTAAACGGTTGTGTAATGTGCTGCATTGACAGTTTTATTTAACCCAACTATTGTTTAAAAATTACTATATGGCTGGTTTAAAATCACACATAATAACTTGACGCTACAATAATAATCAAAAGGTGCACATTTATTAAATGTTTATTGTTTAATTATTATTAATTAAACGTATTAATAAATGTTCATTTATTAAACATTTTGTTAATTTTCAACATACTTCGGGTTCATTTTAAGAAAGAAATACAGTGATTTTTAAAAAAAATAGTTAAGTTATATAAAACTACCCAGCAGGTTGGGCAAACATTTAACCCAACCGCTGACTTAAAACAACCCATTCGCTCATTTTATAGAGTGTAGGTCTCGTCTCGTCGTTCAACGCTTAAAAAAACGTACCCGACAACCGACCTGTGGATACTTACCTGAGCGATCCCGTCTCGAACTTTCACGTCGTCTGTCTTCATCTTATCTTCAAGCCACCCAGCCTTCAAATTACCTGTCATCTCTGCCTGCAAACAGTCATTACCCTGCCAGTGTCATCTCAACGATCTACCTTCCAGTTACTCGCCTGTGTGTCTCAAACTCTCTTTGGGTTTTACCTTTTTATCTGCACTCTTCTGGTCCATGACCGATATTGTGAGACACAATGTTGCAATTATGAGAAATGAAGTCATGATTGTGAGGTACAAAGATTCGGTTATGAGAAATTAAGTCACATTTGTGAGAAACAAAGTCGAAACTATGACGAGTAAAGATGCACATGTTAGATACAGAGTAGATATTCTCTGAAGTGAATGGGCTTCCTCAGGAAACTCCTTTTTGGTGACAGTTTATGACCATTGGTATCATAATGACAAATCTAGATCTTGAATGACAGCACTATAATCTTGTTTTTTGAAATTGTATTTTCACACGTATAATATTTTACACATCATGACTTTGCAGGGCGTATATTATTATTATTTTTTGCCTGCACTATAGTAAAGAAAACATGTTTACATCCAGAATGAAGTGACAGTGGACAGATGGGGACGCGTCTCAATAAGACATCATGCCACAGCTGGCCAGAGACACTCGCTGTAACACTCTGTCCCCACAAACACTGACCTTTGATTGAGCATGTAAACAGAGCACAACATATTTTTGTCATCCAAATTAATGTAATAAAGTTCACAGTTGCTGGAATCAAATATCGGCCACCGAGAAGTCAGTAAACAGAACATGTTATTGCTAATGGAGGTTGCTTTAAGAAAATATCAAATGAGAGCTCATTGTTATTGTTTCAACAGCTATAAATAGAGGGAAAATTGAGACTTTTGCTTAAAGTCACCATGAAATCAATTCTTTCTTTTTTTTATGGAACATTGCAGTGTTTGTTATGAATATTTATCTGTGCACATCATTGTTTTAAAATTCATGTACAAAAAATCCATTAGTCAAAATATCTTCCCCTCGCTCTTCTCTTCTCTGATGATGTGTTTACTGGCGTGAGGGCGGGACAACCTGTCAATCACATGACATCACAGCAATGGCAAACCACAACTATCCAATTAATTCCTGATTCTACTTCTTTGTTTCTTGTTCGAAAAGCCGGTTCACTTGGATATTCGTCACAATAAGGGAGAAAAGACTACATTTCATGATGACTTTAAATCCACACAGGAGAAAGTGGCAACCTGCTATTTCTACTTTATTTATGAGTAAAAAAAACAACCTACATTTTCCTCTGGGATAATACTCATTGCTTATCAAAAGAAATCAAGAAGCATCTCCTCCCAGCAGGATAAATATTTGATTTACATTGAACTCGAAATGGCATTAAAATAAATAAAAGGTGTTAAAAAAATTCTTTGATCCAAAAAAAAAACAAAAACATTTGGAACAAAGGAAATCATAATCAGCATATCACCTGAACAGATTTCCCATTTCATTCTCAATTACCCTGACTTCTGCCACATATTCTCCAACTCTCTATTTCCTGTTTTTACGGCAATGCTTTTGAGACCCTCCGCTCGAATGCTAGACGTTCACACAGTGTAAGCCCGTGACATCAGCAAGGGTTGTAAGGCGCGTGGGTGGGCTTCCTCCTGTCTACTGAAATCCCCCCATCACTTCCTGCATGCAGAAAAAGGCCCCATTTGTGCACACGTGGTTGGCATATTTCCGAGTAAAACATTAGCCTATAGTTATTTAATAATGACTTTCTGTAGGTACCCTATACATCTACATCAATACAAATTATATATTTGATATATACAACTATTCATAGTTACAGTATTTAACCAACTGATAAAACATGCAAAGTTATAAAAATAGGCTAAATGTTGTGGTTTCACACAATGGCATCAGAAAGTCAAAGAGGGCTTGCTCACCCAAAAAGGAAAATTCTGTCATTTACTCACCTACATAAAACAAAAGATATTTTGAAGAACTGTTTTTTTTTTTTTTTTTTTTTTTTTTTTTTCATACCATGAAAGTCAATGGGGTCCAATAACAACAATAGATCTCATTATCTTTTAAAGTATGCAAATTACAAAAAGCACTGAAAACTGTTTTTCCACATATAAAAAGAAATTCATATAGGTTTGGAATGATGACAGAATTTTCCTTTTTGGGTTTATTAACTGAAAAAAGTTTGAAATGTGTCCAATCCATTTCCAGTGTTTTATGTAACAAATTGAGACAATCAGAGGAAAAAGTGAATCTTTACGACATTGCTTTCTACTGGAAATGATTCACTGAAGACCAAAGGCTGCTTGAAGGGCCGAAACACCCCCTCCCTCCACAGCTTGCGTTTCATTGGCTCAGCCAAGTGATGTCACGGAGGGTGAAACTGCATAAATAGCCCAGCATTGCTGACATTTAGACAGAATCAAAAGTCTCAGACAACATTAACTATTAGACAGCCTCTTGTGGAGCATATAGGAAATCTTTGGACCTGCTAACATGTGCCGAGCACTAGAGAATCTGCCAACCACCTGTCTGGAAAGGTATGTTTCATATTTATTTATTGAAAAAATAAAATGAAATAAATAATTACTGCCAGAATAGTGAGAAAAGCTCAAATGTCATTTTTTTCTTTTTGACTAGACCTTAGTTTAAGTATAGCTTTAAGTCAAACATTTTTAAATGATAATATAATATTTTCTTTCTTTCTCTCTCTATATATATATATAGATGTGTATATATATATATAATTGTTCAATTATAATATGTATTTTTTATCAATTATAAGTACTTTTCCCCAATGAAATGATGGATCATTTTGTTCCTTACAGGGCAAAGGAGCTCAAGACTCGGTTTGGAAATTTTCTGCTAAAGCAAGAGCTTAATATCATGGGCCACTCCAAAAAAAATACCAAGTTAACTCTGGAGGACAGACAAAAATGGACCCAGTCTTTCCATGAACTCCTGCTTCACAACGGTGAGTTTATATCACTGAGAAAGAAAAAAAAGTGGTAACATTTCAATTAACTAGTTTTATTCAAAAAAAAAAAAAATACTATTTAGAATCACTAAATCAACCTAAACGCATTCATTTACACCAACAAAACTAACTCCAAGGGTTAAATCAGGTGTCTCTTTAAGGTATATACAATTGCCGGTTACCACTTTTTACAGTTGCGATATTAAAGCACCGCATTCTCCGGCTGTAGGATGAAAGCTCTCAGGGTCGTCTAATGTTTGCTTCATGTTTCTTTGCAGACGGACTGTGCGCTTTCACAGCTTTCCTGTCATCTGAGTACAGTGAAGAAAACATTGCTTTCTATTTGGCCTGTGAGGACTACAGGAACACGAAGACCTCCTCAAAGCTGTGCTCCAAGGCCAGGAAAATCTACGAGGAGTTCGTCTGCTCCGACGCACCGAGAGAGGTACGTGTCCCAAGAATATCAATAGCAATAGGAAGACTCGCTCTTGATAAAAAATGTCATAAGTCTAACGGCAAATTCCTTTCTCTGCGTATTTTCAGGTCAATCTTGATCACGAAACTAAAACCAGCACTTTGAATAATATGGAACAACCCACCCTGTCCTGCTTCAACCTTGCCCAGAGTAAAATTTACACCCTCATGGAGAAAGACTGCTACCCTCGTTTCCTCAAGTCAACGGTCTACCAGGAACTCATCACACAACATGTGGGTTAAACTACTCATGGCCACTCTGAAGACGGCAGCAGAGGAATGCGTCCCAGATAAACACGGCATTTGTGGGACGGTCAGTGACCCATCTGAACCAGTTTCTTGAGGTTCAGGAGGACCGAACAGACTCAAAGCCAGGCTGGAAGGCCTCGGGCATTAAAGGACATTCATTCTATGAACACAGCAGTGGAGCACACAGGGAGGTCAAGGTTGTAGCACTGGATAATAACTGTGAAAGTGGAACGTCTTTTGCACATTTATGTCAAACTAATTGTGTCCGTGTGTGTATTTTTGTATTGCCTATGAGTATTTATTGAAAAGTTATATTGAAAATAGTGTTATTTATATTTGATGAACAATTGTGGGTTATTTATTGAACTTCGAGTGAAAAAAAAACTTGAATAAATTTTTTTACATTCAAACATGTCTTCAGCTATTTCTCTTTTTTGAATAATTACTCAATTTAGAAATGTAGAATATATTACAGTTATATAATATATACCGTAGTTTTATTGATTTATCTTGCTTTTGGATTTGATTTGCTTTTGCTTTTGAATATTTTTATTTTATTATTTATTTTATTATTTTATGTGCAGCTAAATGGAAATGGATGATTTTAAATGGATAGATCACCCAAAAATGAAATAAAATACACATAAAATCCAAAAAGTAAATAAAAAATAAAACTATGTTAGTGGGAAGAGAAAATGGGGATGCCTCTTACATAATTTATTATGACATTAAAGGGATAGGTCACCCAATATTTGTAAATAAATTTAATTAAACACAAAAGAAGATATTTTGAAATGTTGGTCAAACAGTTGAACATTGATTTCCATAGTCTTTTTTCCCCTACTATTGAAGTCAACACTTCAAACTATCTTCTTTTGTGTTCATCAGAAGAAAGACACTCATACAGGTTTGGAACAACGTGAGGGGGAGTAAATGATAACAGAATTTTCATTTTAGGGTAAACTATGCCTTTAATATCATAATAAAATATTTAAGAGGCATCCCCATTTTCTCTTCCCACATATCCCACTAAAATAGTCTTACTTAATTTAGGCTACTTTTTGGATTTTATTCTATTTAGCTTTTATTTATTTTATGAGCAGGTACTGTAAAAGGAACTGTCATAATGAAATACGTCAGATACATCCCCCCTCTGCACTTCCTCTCCCCACACATCCCACTCACATGGGTTAATGGAGGCTCTTAGTCACCTTCACCACACAATGCCTGGCGCCTTTCTCAGTGAGCCTCATAAAGACTAAATCTACTCTATTCACATACATGCATAATTAACTGCTACCAGCAGGATAATTCAGTGTTTCCAGAATATACAGACAACCAGAGGTGTTTTTTCCAGGAAAGCCCTGTGGAGATGAAGCTGGTTTCCATGGCGACCACGTGGTCCACTCATCTCACCCACTCCACGCCTCTGCAGGATCCTGTTTACCTTCTGTTGTGATGGCACTGAGAGACAGCGATGCTCCAGCTGCCCACTCTGAGTCACCTGCTCTGCGCCCCCTTCATGCTGCCCTTTAAACCCCTATGAAGACCACAGTAGATGCAATCATTCTCACGATTAAGATATGAATAAGGAAAAATGGTTCAATATTGCTAGTAGTAAAGACTATATTCTAAGAATCTTATGAAAATGTACCATAATATGAATCCTTCTTTAAAAAACGTTTAAAGAGATCTTTTTTATTCCATACTTCTTTTGAAAAAGTAAATTAATAAACATCTATGCCCTAGTGACTTTGTCTCTGCATGATTGCGTCTGAAGCACATGTGTAATCACTCATTGGTGGAACTTCATTCTGTAGTGTGTGACGGCGTAACCCGGAAGCTATGAAAGATACCCGGATCGAACATCGTCAGCTTCTGATTGGCTGAAATAAGTGGCTCATCACGGGAATGCTGGAAGTATATGGCAAGGCGACGCAGCGTCTCTTTCCCTACTCAGGGAACCATGGTTACAGTCTTAACCAAAACATTCCCTTTCGAGGGAACTTTTACATTGCATCGGAAATGATGCTATAGGAACGTGAAGACCCACTTTGCCATACTGAAAAACGCCTGTCCTAGTGTGAATCATGGTGAGCAAAGGCTAGGACATCAGCACTCGAGAAACTGGTGAAGAGTCCAAGTCTGGCTATAGACCCTCACAAATGTGTGCGGAGAAGATCATCCTGCCGGATCACACAGTTCTTGAAGGGAAACCCCTGATAACAAGGCATCGGAGGCCGACATCCTCTTAGTTGAGCGTTCTCTAATGGCTAGAGGTGAGGGAAGGCCACGTGCCTTGTACACCAAAGAAATTGCCTCAACTATCCACTTGTCAATTCTTTGCATAGATGCTGGTGAACCCAACCTGGGTGAATCGAAGCTTACCAACAGCCGGTCAGTTTTGCCACTGCGCATCTCTGTGGACGTAACAATCTAAAAGTGTGGAGGACAGAAGGCCTATAAAACTATAGAGCATGTCACATTTATCGGCATAAACTGTTTTAGGGTGAAGGAAGGCTTTTACCATGCTGGGGGCAAACTTTAAACATGAAGGGTCAACTGACAGAGCCTTAAGATCTCCTACTCTTTTTAGAGATGTGATAGTGAGCAGGAAGGCCGTCCTAAGAGTCAGGAACTTCTCTGACACAGACTCTATGGCCTCGAAGAGCGCCTTGGCCAAACCTTCAATACCACCACGGCCAGATCTGGCACACTTGCATGAGATACAGGCCTCGTCCCTGTACCAACGAGACACCAACGGGTTTCTCCCCAAAGACTCACCACCCAAAGGTGTGTGGTAAGCTGCAATGGCGAAGTGAAAGGCGATAGCCCAGCTGAGAAATGATCCTGGAGGAGCTCCAGCACTGAACCAATCGGGCAGTTAACTAGGTCCACCTGACGTTCTCCACATCTTGAAATGAAGACTGTCCACTTTCACAAGTTGGTCCAACTCAGGGACCAAACCCAGAGTGTCCACAGTTCTGGCCAGGAGTGAAAGTAATGTCCCCCGCCTGAGACAGAAGGTCCCTCCTGATGGGAATGTCCAAGGGTGAGTCGTTGAAGAGAGACATCAGGTCCAAGATCCACACTCGGCCCGGCCAGAACAGGGCTACCAGTAGAAGACAACCCCTGTCCTGGCGAACTCTCTCTAGAACTCCCAGGAGCAGAGAGATTGAGGGAAAGGCGTACAGACGCAGTCTCAGCCACACCTGTACCATGTGTGGAGCTGGATGCATGAGGGAGAACCCGGACAGAATGATGTTTCTTGAGAAGCAAACAGGTCCACTTCCACCTGGCCAAACTTTTTCCGACCCTCGACCCTCTCTAGGGGAAGTCTCCATTCCCAGGGCCTCAGCCCCTGACTCGACAGGATATCTGCTCCCTGATTCAGGTGCCCTGGGATGTAGGATTCCCTCCTGGAGAGCAACTTGCCCTGAGCCCACTGGAGGATCTGGTGTGCCAGTCTGTAAAGAGGACGCAACCTCAGACCCCTCTGATGATTTATAAGCGAGACTACCTATGTGTTGTCTGTACAGACAAGGACATGGCAGCCTCTGCGATCTGGAAGTACCTCAAGGAAGTCAATTTATGTACCAGATGATGACCCCTCCACAGACCTTCAACATTAACATTCTGAACCTGTACATCCTCAGAGCACAGTTCAGTAGCCGTAGAACTAATATTGGATGCAACAAACATGTCAAAAGTTTGGATACATTACAATTTTTTTATTGTAATTTAATAATTCAAAATAATTGTTTTCTCCTTTAATACATTCAAACATTTTATTTATTCCTGTGATGACAAAGCAGAATTTTCAGCAACATTACTCCAACATTCAGTGTCACATGATGGCATTTATTATCACATATCACATGATGACACAGGAAACATGTATTATTAATACTATTATCATTGTTGAAAACACTGTTTGCTGCTTAATATTTGTGTGTAAACCATTCAAACATTTGTGGTAATATAAAAAAAAAAAATGAATACTTTTATTTATCAAGCAAGCATGCATTAAATTATGTGACAGTGAAGACATGTATAATGTTACAAAATATTTATATTCAATAAGTGCTTTATTAAATGTAATAAATAAATGTAATAAATGCTAATAAATGCAGTTCATTGAACTGTTTATTCATCAAAGAATCCAGAAACAAAATCACCATTTCAACGATTGATTGACTGATTGACTGATTGACTGATTGACTGATTGATTGATTGATTGATTGATTGATTGATTGATTGATTGATTGATTGATTGATTGATTGATTGATTGATTGATTGATTGATTGATTGATTTTAATGTTATTATAATAAAACTGGACTGTGTATTCCTAGACAGTGAGTTCACACTGCCAGCGGTAAATGGATCCTGGTTCTCTCACTTACAGTAAGAGGACATTTCCTTCTTCTAAAGTTAACCAAGGATGTAGTGCACTTACTATTTTAGCAGTTTGATTATCGTAAGTGCTGCTGAAATGACCAACAGCGTCAACAGACATGACTTACAGAAACTATTTGCAGTAAATACTGTTATGTTTAGTCACTGCCGGTGTTTAGGGTGACATATCCTACACTCACCTCCCCGTGTAAGATATTCATAACTCAGAGCTATTCATAGAACATGGTGGTGAAGTTAGACTTGAGCATGCAGACACAAATAGAGGAACGCTTTATATGGAAGGGCCAGTTTTCACAGAAATGACCAGTGTTTTCCGCCTCTATTGTTCCACATGACTGGATCATTTGTAGCCTCTATTCCCAAACACATTATGAGCTGACGATGAGGAAGTCCTCATGAATCTTGCAGGAAGGTGGACTGAGCTAGGGGGTTTTAACTACTGTTTTATCAATAACTTTACTCGTTTGAACTTTACTCGTTTGAACAATAAACTTTAAACTTTATTGTTTGTTTAAATAAAAACACCAAATATGGGTGGGGGATTTTTTTTATTCAAATATGAATATACATAAATACAAATATTTTGTGAGGACAACAACAAAATATTTAAAATAAATATTTAAACAAATGTTAAAACAATTAAAGTACACAAATAAATCTACCCACTGCGCAATGTGGCGTCGGAGTGACGTCTTTTCTATGACATTTTTGGACGTCCAATTTCGGTCCACTGAAGGGGTTGTTTTGTAACGCCAGACGACGTCTTTTTTCGACATCTACCGCACGTCTAATGTTGACATCCGTGGGACCTCCGTGTAAGGGTTATTTATAGTCCAAATGTGGTCGTTTGTGGACGTCTTTTCAACATCAAATTTAGACAAATTTTACGTTGTTTTTATACAACTTCTATAACTGTAGTCCCATTCCTATCAGTTCTTGCACTCCCTGGGAAAAAATCGAACCCATAATCTTGCGTTGCAAGCACCAGCGCTCTACTGTTTGAGCCACAGGAAAACTATATTAAACTGCATCTCCAGTTATCACCTGCTGCTGAGACAATCAAATGGAGTTTTTGGAAAACGATCTTAAATAATTATTAATAATCTGTATTCATATGTATTAATCATGTTGATAACAACAATGTTGATATTTGTAAATAAAAAATATTATATATTAATCATGTAAATTTCCTGCACCTGTCATAGACGTCCAAATGACGTCCAAAAAATTACCCATTTCAAAGGTCAAATGTTGAATGTCAATATGACGTCCAAGTAGGGTCATGGTTGGACGTCCAAATTGTGGATCTAGTTTGGACGTTGAATAGATGTCCAGAATTGGTCATGGACCGACGGACTCAATATAGACATGATCTGCACGTCTATCCGACATCCAATGTTTAGTGGGTAAATCATGCTGGAATTTTATTTTTTATTTTTATTGCCGACTCATTTCTCAAGGACAAGTCAAAAATCTCCCAGTTTAAGCCTCTAATGCATGATGGGTACAGATGTTAGCTTTAGTGAAAAAGCAACAATTAGAACTGATTGGCTTCATTTAGCAGCGTTTAGCATCCTGTTGTTATCAAGCAAACATTTTTCTAAGGGAACATTCATTTATTCTTCGTATTGTGTCGGTCCTGTGTTCTCCTTCATTTCTCCCTCTTCTTTCTTTCTTCGGCTCAGAAGGGGGCTGTTACGCTGATTTGAGGTCGAATTGACACAAAAATAAAAAATTAACTGTGGAACAACAAGTTTCTCCCTAAAGTAATAAGATAAAACTCAACAGGTACAGTGTGTTCTGTTCTGAGACAGAATCCCCTCACCTGTTTCTACCGTAAAAACAAAAAACATAGTGTGTCAATAAGTGCATGCATTTGATGTGTTATTGTGTGCACTTATTTATAGTCACGTCACAATCAAGTTTAGGGGGATGACGCAAGTCTCTCAACACCTTGAGAGGTAGACTCATGAGCCAAAAGAACATAAAAAGAACATTAAGGTCATACAAATGGTGAAGGTTCTGACAGATTGGCAGACTATGTTCGTCGTGTTATGCCAAACCCCAGCAAAAAGACACTGCCGGTTTAAAGCTAAAGTGATATAGCATGTCCTGATTTTTCCGAGTTAGACGCGTTCTTGGGTCAACATATTTTGTTGATTCGGGAACAACATTACTGTCTGAAAATGTATTCCTCCTAACCATATACATTGTCCCTACAACCAGAGGGAAATGATTGGTGAATAACAGTGATGTAGACGCACTTAACCCTGATTGTAAGCCTAAACTTGACATAAACTGTAAACTTGTCCCTCAAATCTGATTGGTGTTCCAGGATCAAAAAAAGATGTCAAACAAGGAACATGATGTAGCTACCCAGTATCCAGATCCAGGGGGCGGAGTTGGGTCCAAATCCAGGGGGCGGAGTTGGATCTCTGCATTTCGATTGGTCGACAGATTCCCAACACGTCATACCTTTAAAACACCTTAAAACTCGTGTTGTTGCTCTATAGTTTCCGCATTGACTCGTAACTAGTTAGTTATTCTTTTGACGGAAAAACAAACTTGCTGAAAACAGATTTAATTTAATAATGTTTCAAATAGTTACAAACTCTGTAATTTGTAGGCTACATTGTGTGAATGTATAGTGGTGGGAAATAGCCAAGTATTTTATTAGAATTTTTTTATTTAGAGAAAAGTTTGATTTTACTCCAAAACAATAAACAAAATAATAATAAAAAAAAATTACGTTTCACCTTCCCTGAAAAGCCTTTGGTTCCTTGTTACATGCAAGAATAAATATCTCTTAAAAAGAAGCGTATTCTTTGATTGGCTGATCCTTTACCCCTCTCAGTAGTCCACATGCACTTTGACTTCAAATACTTACAAGTCTATTAATAATTATGCACTTATACTTTTATTTGAGTAATATTAAATCAAGTTCAAAATCAAGTAGAAATTATGTGACTGACTAAATTATAGCGGCACTAATTTTATACTTATAAGTTACTTCACAAGGGCATCTGACTTGCATAAATACATGCAAAATGCATTACCAGCACAATGTAATAGGAAAGAAAGAAGGAAAAAAGTATATATAGTGGGAGGAGTTGGATCTGGATCCAACTCCGCCCCCTGGATATTGTGTTCTGCAGTGAGGACCATATCGATGTACTTGGTGAAATCAGGTTCTGCAGTGATATGCCTATAGCCTGGTTACTGGTAATATATGCAAACCTAAAAACATTGATTAAAAACATTTAGTATTGTCATATTCATACATATTAATTTAGAATATAGACAACCCTTATATTAGTGCAATTGTCTAGATTGGCAATATAATATTGACCGGTTGTTTTTCTACCATGCGTTAATGCACTCATCAGGCGCGTTCACCTGTTTAACCACAAGGTGTCAGCATAAGTATTTCCAAAGTCCAGTATTTCACAGCCTGACAGTGAAGGTTCATATCTTTCTGAAATAATGGACGCGAAATTACGAATGCTACTACGCTGAAGGTTGTCTGACGAATATTAATGATCTTGTGCAGACTTTGCCTGGAAACCGTAACGTTTGTCTCATGAATATTACTTAGGTCGCGCTAATGCTGCTTGAAAACCTTCCAATGGCGATGGCTTGTCTGCTGAATATTAATAGACAAGCATTCTCTCCTTAGTACGACCCAGAAATTCAGGATAAGGGACCGTCTGCGCCAACGGTGACAGCTGGGATATTTATCACCATGCTGGAAATCCAGACGCGAAATCCAGACGCGATTTGAACCTTCTGTTTGGGTATGAAACAAACACTGAATCATATTTACTCTAAATGATGCTGAATCCCTCTCTGCCTGTGCCTTTGGACATTGTCAGGACTGCCGTCATCTTTCTATGAGAAACCCCTCTGAAATCAGCAGCCAAGAGGCTTCAGCATGTTTTGAGTAAATAAAGACAGCGAACGATATATATTGTAGCTATAACATAATGCTGGAGAAGAGTAAATATAATTTGGTAGACGACTCAATGGATCAGAGGATTCCTGCTGAAAACGAAGGACATTTCCAGCATGGGCTCACATTCGAGGTGAAGGTAAATATTAAGAAACAAAAATGCACTTGTCTATTAAATGGCTCACAATTTATAGTGTACTTGTTACCATGCAATTGCATTATGAGTATGACTTATGCAAGTACTGATTATACTTAATATGTAATTATCATACTATATTAATGTGTAATGTTACATTGGCACTGTACTGTAAGGGTTTAGAGGTACCATTATGTGACTAACTGTTCGTAATTCACCTGTTACACTGCATGAATGCAATTCATTGACTTTTTCAGAAAATGTACTGTTTATCATATGTTCCTTGTTTTAACATTTTCTGCCACAGTTCATTGGGAGCCTGGATATTGTGCGACCTAAAAGCAGGATTGAAATTTTGGCCGCTATGAGACGAATACGGGTAAGGGTTCCTGAATTTGTCAGATGAAGGATTGGACAATTATCTTCATAAAGATACAGACAGTTGACCTTTTTAAAGGAGAATGATGTGTGAAGCTTATCTTCACAAATAACTGATTAACAAGCTGAAGAATGGGGATATTACTGGTAATCCATTTTCATTATCTTAATAACTAATAACTTAATGTCACGAATGTATTTAAATTTGTGACCTAGAAATAGTGCCAAACCTTAAATATTTCTTCTTCATTTTGCATTATAGCATGTCTTTGTAACATTCCAAAGGGGTTTTCGAAGCTCTTAGAGGGATAGTTCACCCAAAAATTCTGCCATTAATTACTCATGTCATTCCAAACCCGTAAGACTTTCGTTCATCTTCGAAACACAAATGAAGATATTTTGAAAGAAATCTGAGAGATTTCTGTCCCTCCATTGACAGCTACACAACTGACAATTTGACTCTTCAAAAAAAAAAGTAAAAAAAGAAAAGAAAAAGTTCATAAAGAGATTGTAAAATGAATCCATATGAATTGAGCGGTTTAGTCCAAATCACTTTATATGACGAACAGACCGAATTTAGGCTTTTATTCACGTATTAACATTTCTCAACTCAGACATAAGTTAGGGTAAACAGAAGTTCAAGCGTGTTTGCTTGCAGCACAATTGTGATTCCGCAAGAACCAATAAGGTTCATTCTCGTGTTACGCAGCAAGTTTGAGCTTCAGCAAGAACCAATGAGGTTCATTCTCGTGTTACGCAGCAAGTTTGAGCTTCTGCAAGAACCAATGAGGTTCATTCTCGTGTTACGCAGCACGTTTGAGTTTCTGCAAGAACCAATAAGGTTCATTCTCGTGTTACGCAGCACGTTTGAGCTTCAGCAAGAACCAATGAGGTTCATTCTCGTGTTACGCAGCACGTTTGAGCTCCAGCGAGAACCAATGAGGTGCATTCGCATGTTACGCAGCACGTTTGAGCTTCTGCAAGAACCAATGAGGTTCATTCTCGTGTTACGCAGCACGTTTGAGCTTCTGCAAGAACCAATGAGGTTCATTCTCGTGTTACGCAGCACGTTTGAGCTTCTGCAAGAACCAATGAGGTTCATTCTCGTGTTACGCAGCACGTTTGAGCGTCAGCAAGAACCAATGAGGTTCATTCTCGTGTTACGCAGCACGTTTGAGCTCCAGCGAGAACCAATGAGGTTCATTCTCGTGTTACACAGCACGTTTGAGCGTCAGCAAGAACCAATGAGGTTCATTCTCGTGTTACGCAGCACGTTTGAGCGTCAGCAAGAACCAATGAGGTGCATTCGCATGTTACGCAGCACGTTTGAGCTTCTGCAAGAACCAATGAGGTTCATTCTCGTGTTACGCAGCACGTTTGAGCTCCAGCGAGAACCAATGAGGTTCATTCTCGTGTTACGCAGCACGTTTGAGCTCCAGGAAGAACCAATGAGGTGCATTCTCGTGTTACGCAGCACGTTTGAGCTTCTGCAAGAACCAATGAGGTTCATTCTCGTGTTACGCAGCACGTTTGAGCTCCAGGAAGAACCAATGAGGTGCATTCTCGTGTTACGCAGCACGTTTGAGCTTCTGCAAGAACCAATGAGGTTCATTCTCGTGTTACGCAGCACGTTTGAGCTCCAGGAAGAACCAATGAGGTGCATTCTCGTGTTACGCAGCACGTTTGAGCTCCAGCGAGAACCAATGAGGTTCATTCTCGTGTTACGCAGCACGTTTGAGCTCCAGGAAGAACCAATGAGGTGCATTCTCGTGTTACGCAGCACGTTTGAGCTTCTGCAAGAACCAATGAGGTTCATTCTCGTGTTACGCAGCACGTTTGAGCTCCAGGAAGAACCAATGAGGTGCATTCGCATGTTACGCAGCACGTTTGAGCTTCTGCAAGAACCAATGAGGTTCATTCTCGTGTTACGCAGCACGTTTGAGCTCCAGCAAGAACCAATAAGTTCTGTCAGACCACTATCGTCTAATACGATTGACAATTAGCACACAGTTTGGATTGGCGGTATGGTTCTGTTCTGGGCAAGAACCCCCCCACGCATACATGCAGCCTAACATGGATAAGAGCAAGGAGAGCAGAACTATCCCCTATTAGGGTAAACAGAACAGAACCAACATGAATGTATTGCAGATATCATAAATTCAAGATTTTAATTGGAGAATTTATTCTGATTCAAGGGGAATCAGAATGCCAAATCCTGACTGACGAGAGGATGAGCTGGGGATGGAGGAGGGTAATCATATTGATTAGTTTTATGATTTCAATGAACTTTTTGAAGCATCAAAGAGTTGCGTAGATGTCAATGGAGGGACAGAAATCTCTCCGATTTCATCAGTAATTGAGTAATTGACAGAATTTGAATTTGTGGGTGAACTATCCCTTTTATAATTAAAGAGTTTTCTCTAAAGAACTAGTTATAAAAGGGAAACTTCATGGACTGATGATTAAAAACCTTTTATTGTGGTGGAAGGTGTTTATTCTGTTAATTTGGAACCAGTGTAAAGACCTGTTTGTTCGTGTCTTCTCTTCTCAGGGGTCCAGTGTGTCTGTATTTATGGCTATGAGATTGCACCAGTGTGCTGGCAGCAGCAGCACGGTTTACTTTAATCAACATTGCTCCATCAAAGAGAATCTGTTAGTGCAATGTTTAGACATGTTTTCACAAGATTTCTCTTCAGGGAGCTTTTCCTGTTGATCAATCAATAGAGTCAGTAGTATTTCATAGCTCTCAAATTTCTTTCAGATATCCCTCTCTATTTCATGTATTTAAGGAGAAATAAGAGCAGCAGAGCAAACACGCTGCTTTGGAAATAAGCTCGCTTGCTATTGGTCCATGTTAGCGTTAATCAAAGCTTCGGATAAAACCCAGACACATTTTAGTATGCCTAGCGCATCTCCTTTAATCCCACTCCTGTGGATTTCCTAGTCTTTGATTAGTTATGCAGTTCTCCAATGACTGCAAGTCTTCCAAAAGCAAAAGCGTCATCTTTATTAGAGGTCAAGATTTTCTTTCTTGATTTATACTATCTTTTTATTGCAGGTTGCTCAAGTTTTCCTTTCATATACCTTTGAGATAAATGTGTTATAATTCTCAATTTTCATTCTTGTTTGCTCATTTATACATTATGTGCTGAGTTTAACGAAATGCTACTTCGAGTTTACTTGTTACAGAACCAGTTACTCTGTAAACTTAAGTGATATGTCTTACTCAAAGGCTTAGTAGTTATGAATTCATTTGTTTTATCTGGTCTTTTTGTATGTCTCTCACTGTTTACTGACCTATATTTAAGCTATTCGAAAAATTACACCTGTTATGTTCAGGTCAAAAACGACGCGTATAGACTTAAATGTAACTTCTGAAAATGTACACCACTCTCCTATTGATTTAGTATGTGAAAACTGGTAGTGCTTGCTAACCTAGATGTTTTCACAATATTCGTAGTCTTATAGAATTATTTCACTTATTACACATTATAGGACTATTTCGTCAGTGGTGGTTCAGAAGAAACATGTATACAGATTATGAGGATGTACAGACAGGAGAATGTATACAACAATTTTAACATTCCATAAATAAGAATTATACATTATAAATGAGATACATATGATATATATTATTTGTTTACAATGTTAATTCTCAACCGGGTCAAAATGACCCGAACAGAACAGGTGGTGAGCATTATAAAGTTTATATCATGATTCATGTTTTAATTCATTCAATGTTCAATTCAGTTAATTATTTTTATTTATTATTTTCAGTATGAGTTTAAAATTAAGAACATAAAGAAGAAGAAAGTCAATCTTATTGTGTCAGTGGATGGTGTCAAGGTAGTTTTGCGGAAAAAGAAAAAGGTGAGCTCTTTCAGCGTCTCTCATAATTTCATTATAAATATTAATTTTAATAATTTAATTAGTTTAATTTATCAAAATTAATTAATGTTGTGTATGTTGTACAATTAATTATGTATATACAAATAATTATGACAAATTATGAATGTATTTCTTGACAAAAAATGTACTCAATATTTGTGTTAGAAATATGATTATAGCTGGGATGAAAGCCAAGTGACACTGGCCCAAGACCCCATTTTCAGGTAATTTTACCACATTTTATTTCCATAGAGAGTTGATTACTAATTTCGCTGTTGACTGGAGTGACATGGCCTATGGGGGTTTGATGACCTTTATCATTGTGCACGCACACGTCACATCAAAATCATTCGGCTACGTGAGCAGCAACAAAAAGCAGAATGTCTTAAAAATCCCCATAGCAACAACCAGTCTCCAGCGAGCATAAGCGGATTGTTTAGCAGTGACATCAATAGTGTTGACTAGTGGCAGTCTACTTTAGTTATATTGTATTTAAACAATACCAATCATTACCAACATCGTTCTGAAATGGATCCATTTCTTGAGGTTTAGCTTGACGCTAATATAATGTAACATTTTCTGTTGTGTCTTCCAAACCTGTTGTTGTTTTCAAATGTATTGAGCACATCTAATGTACTCCTGTAATGCTTCATGACATGCCAAGTCAGTGAAGAGTATGTTGGCCTTTTTGTTGCCATGGCAATGAGACAGTTATAAGGTCAATTGCTGTAGCTCATTAGTCTTTTTTTTTTTTTTTTCAGAATATTTTACGTCTCACATGACTCACAGGACCTGAAGATATTCAGTTATATAGCAAGAGACAAGAAAAGCAATGTGTTCCGCTGCAATGTCTTCAAATCCAAGAGAAAGGTAAACCTAACTATATTGAAGGAAATCCTCTAGACATTTGGATTATAATCCATTTGGCACAAACATGTTAATAATATTGATCGGTTGGCAAAATCTGACATCTTAGTGGTGGATACATTCTGTTTGACATCAATTATTTAGCTGTCACCTTATTCATCAGATGATTTAAAGTAACAGGGATCAACAATAAGGATGGCCTTCTGGTCCAGGACTAATGTGAGAGAGTTTTCGGTCATTAGTTCTCCATAAATTGTTTGTGCAGACTTAAACATTCGGTTTTCTTTCATGTACTTTACATTTCTGTTTCATTATCTTTGTGACAATTCATTATCTTAATGACAAATCAGCAGAATTGTTAATGCTGTCTCGCTGGCTGACAAATGGTAATCAAAATAAAGCTGCAAGCAGCAATTGCTGGGCTGAGCCCTGCCCTACAATCGCATTGTTGCGAGGAGGCCAAGGTGGAGGCGTTAGGATCCATATGCAGTTTAATATGTAAGAGCGAAGATGTTGTACAAGAAACATGCAGGGGTTCAGTACACAAAGTTGAGTCCGACCAGGCAAACAAATACAATCCACACGGAAAGAGAGTGAATAAAAGGAACAGGCAAACAAATCCAAAGCACACAGGCTGGCAGGGTAAACAGGTAAACAGGCACAGGTCAAACACAGGCAATAAGAAATTAAATATAAATGCTACGCTAACAAGACTTCACAAAGAATGAGTGAACACGGGGAGCTAAAAACTGTGGCGGCCCGGAGAGGGGGCAGATGCAGTGAGTGTAACACCCATAACGTCTCGGTTACTAATGTAACTTTAGTAATGTAACCCTGAAGGAGGTAACGGAGACGTTACGTCAGAACAGACTGAGGAATTAGGATCTCGCCCCAATTAAACACACCTAAACCAGCTAATCAGTGTCTTACTAACTTAGCTGATTCGCTGGTTTACGTATATTTAATTGGGGTTGGAGCTAAACTCTGCTGGAAAGGGGCCCTCCAGGACCGAGTTTGGAGACCCCTGATCTAGACAGTATAAGCAAACATCTAGTGGAGCGCTCTCGGCGTATGCATTTATTTGTCATTTTCAGTGTGGACATGGAGCTTTAAAGTGGACTTCCAAGAATTATTATTCTGTTGCGCCCTCTATTGGCCATGAATGACCAGCAATGTCAAGCTTAAAGCGTCATGGCAGATTATTAAAGTCGACTAGTCGGTGCAACCCCTTGTATGGGGAGTGGCTTGCGATTCAAATCATTGGCTTGTTTTGTTGCCACCTGAATTTGATTGGGCTCTTAGGTCGAGATCCCAATTCATTTGTTCTGTTCTGATATGTCAAACAAGTTTGATTGAATTGAATATGTTGACTTTCTGGCTGTTAAAAAAAACATTGGTTTCTGTAGAGACTAAGGCATAGAAAGAGGTAAGATTCATGACCATCAGACAAATTTCAAAAAAGGTAAAGCATTATTATAAAATAGACTTGGCACGAGCTCTGGAATCAGAGAAAAATGATGGTTTCAAAGTTATTACTGTACATCTTAATGCAGATCCAGGTCCAGAGCACCAGGGTCCATCTTAAAATGAACTAATCCATCACTTTGACAGCACTGCTATAATGTGTAATTGACTTAAGGGTGTAATGTTCTCGCTCTCTCACTCACTCCTTCTCTTTCCCTTATATCTATCATCCTCTTCTATAAATCCCTCTTTCTTTCTCCAATGTTAATTAATTCTTCTGTCTCTCCCAGTACAGCTGTTTTGTCCCATATCAAACAAAAATCCACAGATGTTTACCTGCATGTGGATAAGCACGTTTGACTTGTTCAATAAACCTTGGTTGCTTAAAGATCTACTGTCTGTCTCAGAGCCAAGCCATGAGGATAGTGCGGACCGTGGGTCAGGCGTTTGAAGTGTGCCATAAACAGAGTCTAGACAATGCTGACGGTGAGAAGATATTGACCTTAACTTGCATTTCTTTGTATCAAGCATGAACTACATTTCATAAAATCAGTCATTAAAATCATAACCATCAAATAATCTATATTGTAATGTGAACTAGTAGATACAGACTCAATCTCTACCTGTGAAACTTTCCATTGATTATTTTGTAATTGGCAGCATGGCTTGTAAAAGGAGAAGAGGAGAGAAGCAAAGATGAAAACCCGGTTACTGGCAGCACCACTGAGAAATCAGGCAACGCTGGCCTGGAAAAAGATGACAAGGTAAAGTCCTCTTTCTGACTGTAAGGTTGATATGAAATTTGAAGTTCTCTCAGCCAGCAGAATATCAAGAACAAATATGTGTTCAATTGTCTTCATTTCTCCTCATCAGTCTTTTTCACGTCGACTCAGTGAAATGTTTACCAACAAAAAGCCTTGCTTTTTAGAAGAAAGAAGATGTCTGAGGTGTTGTCTTTTTAAATATAGCTCAAGTTTTGCCTGTACTCTGTTATTTATAGATGCTACAGTTTGCTCATCTCACATGGTTTTTAGGGCAGAAATTGGGCCATGATCAAAAGTAGGGCTAAATATGTATATTTACTAGACAGTCGTCTAAAGTTTAGTTCAAATATTTGTCATCTTATAATAACACTTTAAAGTGAATTTTAGATACATTGATGGTAGTTTCTTTCCAATAAGTCTTGTTTATTAACATGCCAACTGTTTCCAGCAATGATGGGGCTAATTTATGAATTATATATTTTAGGATGCACATTTTAGACACTTCTAGAATTTTAGCTTTACTCTAATGAATAAGATATGAAAGCTGTCCATGCTGACACATATTAGATCACTGGGGAAACTGCGCTTTCACAGAGGTTAAAGCTTTCATGTACTTGTAGTGGTTTGCAAAATGACTTTGATACAGCAGAAGTTGTGTGTTCTGGAATCTTCTTTCATTTACAGCAATCATAAGAGCGAACATATGAGACCAGTGTTTTTCATTTTTTATGTTCCTCTAGAGGCCTATGGGGCTGTTTACACGACACCTTTTTCAACTAACAAGTACAACTTTTTATGCGTTTTCCCCGTTCATTTGCACGTCGAGTGGAGTGGAGAAACGGGTTTCAAAGTGCAAGTTTTTGAAAACGGTCTCCGTGTAAATCAATTTACACCATCCAATCAATTACCCATGGGCAGAATCAAGTCTCGCCATGCATATTTTCATCCGAGAAGCCGTTACACTCAGATATACGTCACAATGGGGAAGAACAGACAATCACAGCTTCACAAAATCACAATCAAAAGCCGACTTTTACTTACTTTATAGACCTTATGTAGCCCCGCGCCTTTTCTTCCGGTCTGTATCTTCACAGCGATCTTGATATTTATGAATGAACGGCTTGTTTTAGGCACTTTTTTATGAATGTTAAAGACAATATTCTAAAGATGGCTGTGCCCTTGTTTCTCTGGCGCATAAGGTCTATAGTCTCTAGCTAGTGGTTCAATATCTAAGCAGGTGATTGAAAGGTTTTAGCTTCAAACAAAAGGGTCATCCATAAACTATTGTGATCCAGGCCACTCCAGTAAGAGTTGTCACTGTAATAAGTGTATTGTAAGTGGATAACATGTTCCATAATCCAATATGGCATGGCTATGGTTATGACATCTGATTGTTCTTGAATATGATTGGTTGATAGGAAGAAAAACGGTCACTATTAACCTTTACAAATAAACTAAACTATTCTCAATGTGTGATACATTTCAAAAGAACTAATAGATTCCAAAGTGTCAATCGTAGTTCATGCACACGGTTGATTGTTAGGTGGTAATTAGCTTAATCGGCCCTCATCTGCAAAGCAAATGTCAACTTAAAGGGAATAAACAGCATGTATCTCCTACTTTCTCCATGCAGGTGTGTGAAGCACCGGTGCTGGTGACGGAGTCTCCTGTCTCCAGCCCTCTAACTGTGAGCCATCAGGTGCAGCTCCTGCAGAGGCAGTTACAGCAGCAGGAGCAGAGGAGTCAAGCCGCCGCCGCACAGGTCACATCACACGTCTAAACGCTTTCTCGGATAGATAGAAACAACTTGAGATTGAGTAAATGATGACAGAATTTTCATTTTTAAGTGAACTCTTCCTTTAAGTAACCACCCAAAACACATTGTGCCTTGGCAAGCACCCAGAATACCCAAGCATTGCAGGTTTGGACAGGTTAGCACTATTCTTCTTACAGAAGTGTAACAATCGAATTGTTGCTGTGCAGGTGGTTCTGCTGCAGCAGCAGCTGTCGGTGGAGAGCAGCGCCAGGACGGAGGCTCAGGCGAGAGTCCAGCAGCTCCTGCAACAGAACACTGAACTCCTGCAGCATCTCTCGCTTCTGGTCAAACACGTGCAAGAGCTGGAGCTTCGCACTCAACCACACAAGAACTCTCCCTGTGAGTCTCGGGTTATACGCCTTCAAGAGATCTATCTCTTTACTTCCTTCATGTCAAGTCACCTTTATTTATACAATACAAATCAAAGCAGCTTTATAGTCATACAGCCTGGCACACAGCTTTACCATGTGCGCCAGGCTAAAGGATAGATCAGTCTGTTTTAAAGAATAGTTAAATCCTGTCATTTACTCATGATCACATTATTCCAAGTCTTCTTTTTTTTTACTTTCTTCTTTACACTGATCACAAAAGTAGAAATTTAGAAAAAAAAATCATGCTGCTCTTTTCCATATAATGAAAGTCTATAAAAGCACCAAAAAATTTGTCCCAGGCCGGGCTTGACCCTGAATAGTATCTGTAGGCAGTGGTTTGTAATATTTACACCTACAATTTTGTGTATGTTTGGATATTTAAGCGTTTGACAGCATTTACAGTAAAATGTTTTAAGATGTTTGTAGTATGTACATAAAAATCTTTACAAATCCTTTATATTCTAAATATTTTTTGTGTAGGTAGATTTTACTTTTTTATATGCTATTGTTCAAAAGTTTGTGGTCAGTAAGATTGTTTTTTTGGAAATAAATAAATACATTTATTCATCTTTATAAGTGACAGTAAGGGCATTTATAATGTTACAAAGGATTTCTATTTCAAATAAATGCTGTTCTTATGAACTTTCTATTCAGCAAAGAGTCCTGAAAATAATGTATCACAGTTTTCACAGAAATATTGATCAGCACAACTGTTTTCAAAATTAATAATAATAAGAAATTCTTGAGCAGCAAATCATCATATTAGAGTGATTTCTGAAAGATCATGTGACACTGAAGACTGGAGTAATGATGCTGAAAATCCAGCTTTGACATCACATGAATAAATTACATTTAAAAAACATTAAAATAGTAAACAGTTATTTTAAATTGTAATAATATTTCACAATAACTGTTTTTACTGTATTCTCGATCAAATTAATACAGAGGATAAGAGACTTTTTTCAAAAACATTAAAAATATTTTTTCCTTTCAATTTTTTGAAAGGTAGTGTAGAAAATTTATGATCAAATTTTCTTTGATTGAAGTGAAAGAAGTTGAATACTGCATCAGAATAGAATCAACCTGTCATTTTCAAAGAAGGTAAATGTGATGACACCTCTGAGTTATTCTCTTACTGACTATGCCATTATGTCATTTCCTCCATGAAGTGGGATCTCAAGACAGTCTTCTGGAAATCGCTCTGCGTGCCAACATGCCAGCTGCATCGCGTGACCCCAACCCGAATCCCCCCGCAGGCGCACGAGGGGGCTACCCTCTCTCAAACAGCCTGGTTCGGCTGGACGGCTTTCGTTTCTTCACAGAATCTCCTGACCAGGAGAAGAAGCCGGAGCAGGACCGTGACTCAGGCCAGGGTCAGGATGAAGATCAGACTGGAGGTTGCTCTCCTCCAGGGAACCAGTTCCTCAGCGCACTGGACACAGCTGGATTCAGAGAGTCGGGTATCGCATCTGGTTATGAGTCTAACACGGATGAGAGCGATGACCGGGACAGCTGGGGCCAGTAACTGTGTGCATCTGTGTGTGTGAGAGACTGTTCCTGCTGAAAAAAACAGCTCAGCACTTTAGCTTTGTGGAGAGAGTTTTGCATTGCAGCTTCAGCTTTCAGAATGATCATAAAATTGTTCAAGTCTGTTATTATGTGCTTATATATCTATAAAAAAAACTGAAAGATGTTAAACATCCCATTGTGTTTAATTATGCAGATCCCAGCCAGTGTGTGTTCAGGTTGTTCTACTCAAAAATAAATCAAACAATGTCAATATTTTGTTACAAAGTTCACCTAATTTTTTTTATTTTGCCATTATTTTCTCACCCTCGTGTTGTTCCAAACTTGTGAACATACAATAAACTTGTTGAGTTCAATCAGTGTTGTTTTGGGCCCAATTGACTTTCATTGCATGGACAAAGAAAATAATTTTTCACAATATATTATTCAAATGTTTGGGTTCAGTAAGATATTTTTTTAATAAGTTAATACTTTTATTGTGCAAGGATGCAATATATTGATCAGTAAAGTGACTGTAGACTTGTATAATGTTAAAAGATATAACATTATAAATATGGTTTATATTTGTAATTATAATATTATAAAAAAAAGCTAATAAATACAGTTTTTTTTCTATTCATCAAAGAATCCTTAAAAAATACATCACAGTTTCCTCAAAAACATGCATCACAGCTGTTTTTAACATTGATAATAATAATATTTTTCTTTATTGAGCAGCAAATCAGCATATTAGAATGATTTCTGAAGGATCATGTGACCCTGAAGACTGGAGTAATGATGCTGAATATTCAGCTTTGTCGTCATAAATAAAATGTTTATATTAAAATAAAAATTAAAAGGTACTCGGTTTCTTGCGTAACCTCGGTTTAACTTGGGAAAACTTTTTTTTCTCAGATTACTGAAGATTATAGAATAACGCAGTGAAACTGCACAAGCCTATGTGGAGAAAGCCCGCCAGAATCTATTGAAATGTTCGGGGTTATCCCTCTATATAAGCGGGCATTTTGGCATAGGGAATCAGAAGCGACGAACGCTGAGTCGTGAAGCGTGAAAGCACGGCCGGTGACACAGTACTCGTTCCCGTTATCTCAGAAAACCGAGGTTATGTTTGTAACCGAGTACGTTCCCTTTCGATACGGGTCACACGTACTGCGTTGCTTGACTAAATGGGAATCGCGCTGTGCTTAAAACTTCGGAACGACAATCGGTCTGGGGCCCTGGCCCAGGGCGCATGAATAAGGGCCCAAGGGTGCCAAGGTTAAGATATAAAGCCCAACAACCTCTAGCCTCTGAAATAGTGTCCAGGACTCTCGCAGGGAGGTCCATTGGCTCCCGTCGAGGGGCCAGAAGGGAAGGCCCCACAACTCTGGTTGGGGTTGCCAGATTGTTCCTTTCGCTTGGGCAAGGAAGTACTTCCTCGGGGGAATTGGCCACGGACCTGCTGAGACCCTCAAAGATGCTGCGAGCTGATGAATCATCAAGGCTTGTTCTGGTGTGAACGTGGCCCATATTTGGACTGAAGTGAGGATTACTCCCAGGAACGAGATCCGTTGGCTGGAAGACAGTGAGCTCTTGGAAATGTTGATCCTGTGTCCCAGGCATTTCAAATGGCTGAAGAGCAAGGATCTGGGATCATCCAGCTCGGTCTCCAACTGGGCCAGTATGAGCCAGTCCTCGAGAAAATTCAGGACGCGTAATCCCGAGAGCCACATCCATGCACTTTGTGAAAGTGCACAGAGTTAGATACAGTCCGAATGGAGGAATGTACATTTCATACAATTCATCACAAATTCATCACTTTGGTGCGGAGAACGTGAGCCACGCTGCTCCTTACCGAGGTGGAGACCACGCCCTGAAGCAGGGGCCTGCGAGCTAAACAAAGTCCTCTAAAAAATAATCCAGCTCAACACTCCAGGGATGGCCTGCCATGCCCCGAGCCGAGTGGCAAATGGTTAAAGTATTACTGGCTAATAGAACAGGTGGGAGGCGGGAGAACAGCAAGCAACACACTCAGAGGTGCGGCATTTTGAAACAAACATCGGCCATAAGATGCTCTTTTAGAGAAATAGCCTCTGTTATACTCACCCGATAGTTGCAGAGGAGGAGTGTCATCCTCAGCCGTTGAACGTCAGCTGAAATGCACAGAAATTCGCCTTTTAGTGATCGCCGGATAGCCCCAGGGGAGACGCTTAATCAGCTTGCTCGTAGAGCGGCGCTCAGTAGCTGGCAGGGTGCCAGCTTGCTTGCAGAGCACCGCTGAGTCAGCTTGATCCGCTACAAGGCTTGTACGATGGTGAGAAGGCTCCTTCTGTCTTTTCTCGGAGTCCAGCGAGGAGATGTTTGTTGCTGAAGGAGAATTAATCTGATTCCCTATGGCAGAAGGATTGCTTATATAGAGGGATAGCCCCCGCCCATTTTGATGGGCTCAGGTGGGCTTTCTCCCCATAGGCTTGTGCAGTATCACTGCGTTATTTTATAATCTTAAGTAATCGGAGGAAAAAAAGTTTTCCTGAGTGAACCATATCAAAAGGGAACTGTTCTTTTAAATTGTAATAATTTTTCACAATACTACTGTTTTTACTGTACTTTTCAAGTAAATGTAGCCACAGTGAAAGTATATGTGAAAAATCTCCTCAGAGTCGAGAACAACTTTTCTTGGGATAGTATGGGACTCAGACCTACATGTAAAGGCACTTTTGTCTCCTGCTCAGGTCGAGTCCATACTTACTGCCATGAAAGAAGTCAGGCGAGGTCGGGAAATCGCTATCAGCCAATATCAGAGGCTGTTGGCAGCCACTGCCGATGTGATACATTTGGGGTTGCTGTACATGAGACCATTTCAATTGTGGCTCAGGAGCAGAGGATTCCATCACTTGTGCAACCCTCTGAAAATGATACGGGTTATGTGCAGAGGTCTTTGTACCCTTTCTATGTGGAAGAGACCCAGGTTTCTTGCCTTGGGTCCCATGCTGGATGCATGCTGTCATCACAAGTCTGAGATCACAGATGCCTCCCTTACTAGTTAGGGAATGGTCCTGGATGATCGGCCTTCCCAGGGGGTCTGGAACATACATTTCCTAGAGACGAAGGCTGTATTTCAGGCTCTGATGTACTACCTCACAGACCTGAGGGACTACACTGTGTTGGTTCGAACTGTAGTCTCTTATATGAATTACCAGGGCAGACTGTGTTCACGCCCCCTATTCAGGTTTGGTACAGCAAATACTGCTCTAGGCCCAAAGCAGACTACACGTACCGAGGACTGTCTGTGTTCCAGGGCACACAAACTTGAGACTGGACATCCTGTGGAGACCGGGGCTAAGGCCTGGGGAATAGAGACTTCAGCCTGAGGTGATGGAGTTGATTTAGCAGAGGTACAACAGAGTGGATGTGGACTAGTCGACCCACTGTCCCCTCTGGTTTGCCCTAACACCTCCACCTCTGTTAGGGCTGGATGCCATGGTGCAACACGGCCCAAGCTGTGTCTGTACGCATTTCCCCCAGTTGCTCTGCTCTAGTGAGGGTTCATCAGGACAGAGTTCTTCTGTTGTTATTCTGGCCAGCCCGAGTCTGGTTCTCTCTAAAATATCTAAAATCTCTCTGGGAAGGCTCTCCGTGGGATATTTCGACCAGGAGGGAGCTTCTGTCTCAAGCTCTGGGCTTTATTCTTCATGTGGCATAAATCTGATCAATTATTGGTCTGCTTTTGGAGGTTGCGGCAAAGGTTCTCCCATGCAGAGTTTATCGTATTGGATTTTTAATGTGATTTCTTCTGCCTATAAGGAGTGCGGCTTGGCTTTGCCTCTAGGCAGCAGAGTCTAGGTGTGTGGCTTCTTCTAAGGTGTTATATAAAGATTGTACCTTTGCGAGATGTTTGTGCTGTGGCAGGCTGGTCCTCTCTGCCCACATTCATAAGGTTTTACAGTTTGGACATGGGTTAAACCCTAGGCCCGTTAGTCCTTTTGGGTTAATCCATTCAGTGGTCCACAGGGTTTGTGCATATGTGTACTTCACAACCTTAACGGTCAGGTATTTTTCACTATGACGATGTGGGTATACCAATACCATAGCATCAATGTCATGACGCAGTGTTGTGTTCCCTCAAAAGGGTTTCCCTAAGAAGGAAACGAGACACTGCGTTGCTTTGACATACTTGCATGCCTGAGCATCTTCCTTTAGACAATTAGATTCTGATGATGTATGTTTCAGGTGCCTATTTATGGTTTTGATAACACGCTTATGCTACGTCACCTGACCACACCATTTGGCCAATGAAATTGGCATGCTTCCACACGTGCTTCAGACACTGGCTCACACATAAGCGTTTGCGTATATACTGTCGTTAACGAAAATTAAAGCTAAAACCAGAGAAAATGTACTAACAGAAAAATGTATCAGAAATAAATATAAAAACACTTAAATTTCAGCTAGTTGAGGGAGTATTTCTCATTTTCGTTTAGATGGAAGTACTAAATAACGAACTAAAAAAACCCCGGAAAACTTAAGCTTAATAACAAAAAACTATAGACATATTTAAAAAAAAAAAATGCTAAAAAAAACACTCAACAGAATTAATAAAACTTAACCAAAACTAAATAAAAAATAATAATATAACTTAAAATAATAATAGTTTAAAATTAAAATACAATAAATAAAATGTTCAAAATATTAACAAAAACTATAATAGTATATCAATACGAAAACAACTCTGATATATACACATATATGAATGATATGATGTGAAAACAGTGAACAATAATGTGAAAGGGTCCTGTGATAATTAAAACCTTCTGTTTCGATGAAATCTGGGCTATTTGGACTTTCCCCAGAATGGTGCTGACTGTATCTTTTTTTCTCTCTCTGTTTATTTCTGCTCCTGTATGAGGGTCACTTGCCCCAGCCTCTCATTTTCCCTCAGGATGGATCGTGAAGACGAGGAGGATTATGTTTTGCTTAAAGGCTAATACTTAGAGGCAGTGATCTTTGAGTTTATGGCTAAAGAAAGTGGTAAGTGTCTCTTGTGTTTTGTAGGATGTTTCATTTGATTCATTAGATTAGATTATGAGTTTGTTTCATAGGCTATGCTCAACAAATCATTCATGATTTCTCATTTTCAGTCATGAGTCTTTGCTGGTAATTCATTTGAAATAATATAATTAATTCTGGACAGTAATTGGAAAAAAAATTAAATCAACTATTGTCCATGAATAAAAATAAATTACAGTGTTTTGTAACCTAAATTTCCCAGGTCAAATTTGGTAAATTCCTGTCAGCTTTTCTTTTTAATTCAGTAAAACAATGTAGCTGCTTATATAGAGAAGTATTAAGCACAAATTGGTGTTTATGAATGATTGTAGTAGACTTTTGTGCTCCATAAGAAGTTAGTTCCCATTGGTCACCCCTCCACGTGAATACCTGTAAATACAGTACTGCTCTCCCACAGGCATCTGACTGGAGCCATAAGCAACATAAATAAACAGCACTCACATAGTGGACTTTGTATACCGGGAGAACTTACTGACCCGAGGGCAAACACACCTACAAGAGCCGTTTTGTTCCTCATCTTGTGGGTTTATGTTTTGACAAGTCTTGATTTTTTTAAGTATTAAAAATGTAAGAATGTGGTTATTGTAATGCAAATAAATCTTAGTATAATGTATTATATTGATTACATTATTATTATTAAATATATAATTAACTATTTAAACATTTCTAATAATTTTTTTTTATAATTATTCTTCGCCCTAATTCTGAAACAACCTTTGCTTATAAAGTTACACTATTATGCTATCTAATAGTTTGTTAAATTAATTTTAATTTTGTTTACAGGAATTACAATCATAAGATGTTCCATATGAGACAATACCTTTCTGTCCTGCTTCTGGTTGGAGCCGTGAAGTCACAGGTCATCCCTGGTGAGTGAAATGCAGAATAATTAATACAATTTCTAAATTAAAGGAGGAACCGTTTTTAATTCATACCATTATATTGTGCAACATGTTTCTGTCGAATGTGCTGTGAATTCATCAATATAATAGCACTGATTTTTCACAAACTTTTGGAGAACTTAGTTCAGCATCCCTTCTGCTGCAATTGTGTCAATGTGTGAATAAATAATGAAAGAATAAAGAGAAAAACTAGAGGAAATTACATAATTGATACATAATTTTAAAAAAGGCAGTTGTGGTTGTCAGAACTGTACCGTAAAAATACGGTAGCAATATATATATATATATATATTTGTATTTTTTTATTTTATTTTTTATTTACTGATATAATGATAAAATAACTTGCTGAATGACTAAAATACCTCTTCTTTTTCTGATCTTTATAATGCGACAACCACCAAAAAGCACAGGTGGTAAAGAGAAAGCCACACGATAAATCAAAACTCATCAAGAAGTTGCAGAATGTAACACATGGATTTAATGTCATGGTAACACACATGACATTCAAATAATGCAATAACTATAATTTAAAGTCATCATGAAACAAAAGTTGCAATAGTCTTGTCTTCCCTATTGTGACACATATTTGAATGAAACGGCTTCTTGAAAAAGACAAAATATAGGGCGGGACTTCATTTTGTCCATGGGGAATTGATTGGATGGTTGTGGTTTGCTATTGCTGTGATGTCATGTGAGTGACAGGTTGTCCCGCCCTCACGCCAGTAAACACATCATCAGAGAAGAGAGGAGATGATGTCGCTGCAAGAGGAAGGGGAAGTTATTTTGATTCAATATTACGAGGACAAGTGAATTAAACGATTAAAAAACAATGTTTACGGATAAATAATTCATAAAGAAATACGCCAATATTCCATAAAAAAAAAAAAAACAAGAATTGTCCATTTAGATTTCATGCTGACTTTAACAACATAATATGCAACATAAAACCCTAATGTACAAAACTTTACACTGTAAATTATAAGACATTTTTTACTTCCAAAAACTGTTGATTTAACAGTATTTGAAATGTCCCATTAGATTTATTATAGTGTTTCACCACAGGCATGCAATTGACGTTAGGTAGGGGATGGAGGAAGCTACTGTATGCTAGGGGTCCAGTGTCTGTTTAAATGCCAAGGCTTACAAATCAAATTTAGAGGGATGTGAAGTATTTATCCACTGGTTGACTGAGTTTTCCAATTCGTACTCCTGTACAGTGGAGTCTATTTATCATCGCACTACTCATGTGAAGTGAAGTGCTGCCTTAAGTTACAGTGGTGTTGGGATATACTGTATATATAGAACGAAAACGGCAAAAGTTTTAAATAATCTGTCTCCCAGCAAACTATTTCTACGAATTCTAGTTTATGGTTACAGAGAAGTAGAAACTATAAGAAAAAAACAGGAATCATACACTAACGTTAGAGAAAGTGTTTACTGGTAAATAGTGTGAAAAAAAATGTCTATGATGAAGCCCGGCCTCCTTTGCTGCAACAGTAACAACAGATATCATTTAAATTTCTACCTTAAATATTTTTTTTTAAGAGAAAGAACTACTCAAAGCTGAGTAAGCCCTTCGGTGCATGGTGAGCTTGTCCTGGCATGAACATAAAAGTCTCTCTGTTTTCTGCTGAGGCCTCATGGATGGGGTTGAGTGGTATTTTGGGTATTTGCTTATAGGGTGTGGATTCACGTTGTAGAGGTTGTGTGACCACCTCTCCGGAGCAGAGCTACAGCTCTTAGACTTTAGGAAACAAAAAAGGTGATGCGTTCAGTCCCAAAAACTACAGCTGACCCAAGAACCCATGCAGGATCATTTCGCCTTCAAGAAAGGTCTAGTTTCTTTCAGAGGAGACTGTATTACTGTACTGTCATAGGCATCACTTGGCCCCTTTTAGGAAGGCTTTCAGCCCTAAAATTTCCACCCAGCCCCCCTAAGAAAATTCATATGGATTCGTTGTATGGTCTCTTTATGAACTTTTTGAAGTGTCAAGGTGGTAGTTGCGTAGCCTGTCAATGGAGGGACAGAAATATCTCAGATTTAATTAAAATATCTTCATTTGTGTTTCAAAGATGGTCAAAAGTCTTACAGGTTTGGAACGACATCAGAGTGAGTAAATGATGACAGAATTTTCATTTTTGGGTGAACTATCTCTTCCTAAAATAAGTCCTAAAATAATTAAACTAAATAAATCAAATCTAATACATTAAAAAACTAAAAAATAAACTATATAGACTCAAACCAATAAAAATTACAAAAATGCACAACAAAATTACAGTAAAAATATAAAAAATAACATCTTATTAACAGAAATTAAAAGTTGTATATAAATGAAAATAAAATCACAATGAAATGCATGGAAAATGCCAGTGTTGTCAGTATGTGTAATTTAACCTTCCTAAATGTCATCCTGTGACAGCTGTATGTAGGTACCCGCTTGGGATGACTGGAGGCCAGATTCAGGATGAAGATATTTCTGCTTCCAGCCATTGGTCAGAGTCCACTGCAGCTCGATATGGCAGGTACATCCAACACTCTGATCACACATTGAAAACTGATCAGAAACACTGATAGAAGTTATTTTCTTGAGCGCATCCCTCTCTGTTCCAGATTGGATTTTGATGATGGAGATGGAGATGGGGCCTGGTGTCCGGACATCATGGCTGAACCAGACCGTCTAAAAGAATTTCTGCAGATTGACCTTCGTACTCTTCATTTTCTCACTCTTGTTGGCACGCAGGGACGGCACGCAGACGGAGTGGGCAATGAGTTTGCCCAGCGATACAAGATTAAATACAGCCGGGACGGCACCCGCTGGGTCTCCTGGCGAGACAGACAAGGTCGACAGGTGAAGTGGCAGTGTTATTTCTGTCAATTCCATTGAGACTGGGATCTTTCAATTCAATTCATTTTGCATTTGCATAGCACTTTTCACAATCCGTATTGTTGGGGGGTGAATGAACAGCGCTCTCTTCCAGATCTCAATCTTCCAATCGCACCCAAACTGAGGTGCCCTTGAGCAAGGCACATAACCCCAATCACTCCCTGGGCACCGCAGCAAAAATGGCTTCCCACTGCACCGGGTGTGTGTGTTCAATACTCACTGCTGTGTGTGAGCACTTGAATGGGTGAAATGAAGAGCATGAATTCTGTGTATGGGACAACATATATTCGCCAAATGTCTTTTCACTTTCATCTGATACAACTGGGGTGCAAGGTTATGAGATGCATTTTGTGAATGCGTGGCTAAAGAGATGCGTCTTTAATCTAGATTTAAACTGGGAGAGTGAGTCTGAGCCCCGACCATTATCAGGAAGGCTGTTCCAGAGTTACTGTAAGGAAACAGATGTGAAAACGCTCTCTTTTTAGTGGACATAGCATAGGCTACGGTCACACTCTCAGTCCAAATCCGATTATTTGTGTATCCGATTGGAATCTGATCTAAAAGTATTGACTGTCCACACTGTGTATCGCAAATGTTCAGATCCGATTGGTTTGTGTCCATGTCGCTCTTTCGTTTTCCGGAATATCTGCATTGGTTTCTATGGCAATGACGTTGGATTGGTAGGTATACGCCAATATAACAACAACAACCGTAACATTTTACGTTTGCAACACAAATGTTGTCTTATTTACAACATGACAATGTGCAGCTGCTGCAGTTTTACTCTGGTTGTGTTTGTTATAATATTTGAACCAGCTACACAGCCGCCACGCTGGACTACTGCGTATTAAGCCTTGTTTACACTTTCTCCTGACTGGTGAATATTGGATCTGATTTCACCATCTGCCCCGTGGAGATCACCAGCCCCACTTCAGATCCAGAGCACAGCCATCCATCACCCTCGGAGCGTATGCCAGAGCCAACCGTAGACAGAGAGCTTGAGCGAGCCTTGATGTACGAGACAGATCCTGAAGGGAGAACCGAGCAAATCATCGCTCTGGAGCCCAAGGCTAGTGAAACGTCTGACCAGGTGCGTTAGCCAGCAACATCGTGTGACCCGTGGGAACTCTAGTGGAATACGTGGGCATGGAGGAAGGCCCCGCCCACATTCCCATCATTGAGGTTGAGCTGCAGCTGGCCTCTGTGAACTGTTTTTATAATTATTTGGAAGAGGATTTTTCCTTTGTCTCCTGTCCCCGTTTGGTCCTGCCCAGTTCAAAGTCTCCTGTGTCTCCAGAGTTCCCACCCAGCCCCCCTCTCCTGCCTCCTCTTCCAATAACAGCCAGTTCCTCAACCATGCCTCCGCTGGTTCCCTTCAGCCCCTTGACTCTGTGTGTATCTGCCTCGGTCTTCCGGTCTCCAGCTCCGTCCAGTCAAGAGGATCCCCTGACTCTGCCTCCAGCAGCTGTTCCCTTTACTTCACCTCAGTCCGTCGACCTGTCTGCTCCGTCTTGGCTCCTCCCTCCCTCAGCTACACTAGATACCGCCGTTCTTGCAGATCCACCGGGCTCCCGCGTCCCTCCAGTTCCACCTTGGTCTGATAATTTTATTATCATTTCATCACACTCATGTCTTTCATTGTATGGAAAGAGAAGTCAAACGTGTGTACTGAGGCCCTAAAAGGACATGGGGGGAAATAAGATGTATGGGGAAAATTATATTTCAATGCTTTAGGCTTCTCTCACAAAACATTTGCTTTCTCCCAAGAAAGTTTGAATTCGCACGCAAAACGTTTTTGATGGAAATAATATGGGGTATAAAGAAAAATGCAAAAGTGTTGAAATACAAATTTTTCCCTATATCCATGTCCTTTTAAACAAGAATGTTTTTGGAATGACACAAGGGTGAATAATGATTACCTAACATTTATTTCTGGGTGAACTATCATTTTAAGCCTTAAAGAATGATGTTTATTGTGAAATGTTTTATGTGATTTTATGGTCTGTGTTCTCATAATTATTTAGATCATCGAAGGGAACAATAACGCCTATGATGTCGTGCTCAAGGACCTGGAGCCTCCCATTATTGCTCGTTTTGTGCGATTCGTGCCTGTGACTGACCCCTCTATGATTGTGTGCATGAGGGTGGAGCTCTACGGCTGTGAATGGCTCGGTAAACTAGGTTCTTTCTAAGTCAGAAATATTCTTTGTGCAAGTACTCACATGCAGGCTGTGGCATTAACAAACCTCAAAAGGGTTATGCAGTTCCCTAAAATGTCTGATCGCAACTATGCATAAAAAAACTACAAGCATTTGCATTCACATTCTAGTGTAGAATGTGTTTCAAGCCGTTATAGGATTCATTTAGCCTTTACTCATTTCATAATTTACTCAGCCTTTTTCATAATTTACTCAGCCTTTTGTTGTTCCATTGTCTTTCTTTCTTCCTGAATGTCAAGACATTTAGTAAATAAAAGCTTTTTGGTCTGTTATTTGGACTGATATTTCCTCCTCTAGTAAGATAATGAGAGGGTGATCTGTTTACCCCAATAGCCTACTTTTATGATGCTTTGGCAACTTTTTTGTAAGCTTGAAAGCTGAAGTCTGCATTAGTTGTATTTGTATGGAAAGGAGTGACAACTTTATTATTCACACTGGTTTGGTACCAAAAAAAAAAAAAGTATCTGTGCTGCAGATGGTCTGGTATCCTACAGCGCCCCTTCTGGCCAACAGATGAATTCCAGAGGCCAACAAATCCACTTAAATGACACAGTGTATGATGGAGCCATTAGTTACAGGTAGAGGATCACACACACTAAACACTAACGCAAATATCACCACGTCATACAAATTAAACTACAAGGTTTTCTTTTTCTCTCAGCATGACAGAAGGTCTTGGCCAGCTCACTGATGGAAGCTGGGGTTTAGACGACTTCACTAAAAGTCAGGTGTACGGTGTCTGGCCTGGCTATGACTATGTGGGCTGGACCAATGCTAGTTTCTCTGGTGGCTCAGTGGAGATGACATTCGAGTTTGACCGGATCAGAAATTTCACATCAATGAAGGTTTGTCTGATCTACTGAAATCCATGTCCCTTAAAAACTGTACAATAAATAAAAGGCCACTTAAGTGTAACTACTTAAAGAGAGTAATCTTTCATGACTGTTTTTTGACACACATAAGTACACTTTTAAGAGGTGCACTTTGTAACTATGTCAAATTAAAAGGTTTCCTTTAAAGTACATTTTAAATCTTTATGTTTTAATAATCTTTTGTATGGTGATCGACCGGGAGGGGACATGTTCAGTTCACTTGCTGACCAACCTGGGATCAACAGAAATTTATATTATTAATAAATTAATATTTTAATTTCTACTTCTTTTTCGGCTATGTATGTATGTATGTATGTATGTGTATGTATGTATATGTAGGCTATATGTATAGGTATGTATGTATATATTATTATTATTATTTTGTATTAAATGCATATATGCATATCCTCCTGTTTAAATAGGTCCACTGCAACAACATGTACACATGGGGCGTAAAAATCTTCCGACAGGCCATGTGTTACTTCCGTTCGGATTCAGACTGGGAGCCCAATCCTGTGTTGTTCAAGCCGAAAGCGGACAACATCAGTCCAAGTGCTCGGTTTGTCACGGTTGCCCTTGGAAACCGCATGGCCAGCGCAATTAAGTGCCGTTTTGTATTCAATGGCATCTGGATGATGTTCAGTGAAATTGCTTTCCAGTCAGGTAATAGAGGTTTCAATTCTTTCACCTCAAGTTCTCCTTTTCGTATCTGTTCACTTTTTCTTTAGGCCTATTCATTTCAGCATACTAAAAATACAGCACTGCTTCATTTTAAAATGCCTTTCACCCAAATTCGCCTTTCAGATACAGCGATGTACAACACCTCTCTTGTTCCTCGAAAACGTAACCAACCCCCAGGTATTTATCCAGGTAACTGGTATAAATATTTGACATACCATTCATACTTTTTTTGCGGTGTCATTTGATTGTTACAGTTGTAGGCCTACAGTACAATATGAATTTGCAGGCAACAGCGCCCCCCGATGTTCATTACTTCTTCATGCAATGGCCACAAACATTTACTGTAAAAAACATTTTTTATGCACAAGATCAAGCTGAGTTTTAGTATAATGCTGCAGCATAATAAAAATGTAAAAAACTGTATGTGAATGGGAGAAATCATAACGTCGACTTTTTATAGAATCATTGGAACATAACTCAATAATTAGCTTTATGAAAGGATGTCCATTTGCACAGAGCTTTTGATTCTGTGAAATATAAACATTTTGTATCATCTTTTCCACGCTTAATATTCTTCAGTTGATGATCCCACCCACAAAACTGATGACACCCACACACGGATCCTGATAGCCTGTTTGGTGGCCATTATTGCCATTCTGTTGGCCATCATAATAATCATACTATGGCGGCAGGTCTGGCAGAAGATGATTGAGAAGGTACGATTATCATCTTCAACGTCAACCTCAACTTTATACACTTGAGTTTGAAGCCTGCTGTACATTTGCTGTGCATAAAATGACTTTTGGTAATATTTTGCATTAGAAACCTGTATATCATGACAATACATTAAGATTCACGCTGTCAGCTTGTGGTTATTAATGTAACATGTTCATGACACTCACAGGCCTCTCGGCGTATGCTGGACGACGAGCTGACTGTGCGTCTTTCTGTTCAGAGAGAGGCGTTCACACACCGTCACTCTTCTCTGTCCAGTGATGTTGAGTCCAGTTCCACGTATGAAAGGATTTTCCCCATGGGATCTGACTACCAGGAGCCATCCCAACTTTTACGGAAACTACCAGAATTTCAGGCTACGGAAAACCTTGGTTAGGGCTGCTCAGTGTTCAAGAATTATGGAATTTCTTTTCCTATTCATTCTAGCTCATTATATGCTCATTATGTGTGTGTGTGTGTGTGTGTGTGTGTGTGTGTGTGTGTGTGTGTGTGTGTGTGTGTGTGTGTGTGTGTGTGTCTGTGTCTGTGTCTGTGTCTGTGTCTGCGTCTGTGTGTGTGTGTGTGTGTGTGTGGCTGGCTGGTGCAAACTATCCCTATTAATATTTACCCACCTTCATGTCATTCTAAACTCAAATGCTGTTATGTTTTCGTGAAACAAATATTTAAAGATTTTCACACCGCGGTTTTCAATACAATGCCAGTTCAGTGTGGCCTTGTCTGTCTGGACAAAAATCACCATGAAAGTATTCAACTGACTTCTGTGCTATATTCCAAGTGCTCCGAAAAGATATAAAATTGCTTTGATGAACAGCCCAAAATTTAGGGCGTTATTCAATGAAAATCTCTCAATTCAATGTATCGTGAGAGGCTGGACCGTAATACGGAAGCCCTGAAACGCAACGTAAAAAAAAGAGATTAGCATTTTGAGATTAAAGTCGATGTGTGTGTGTGTGTGTGTGTGTGTGTGTGTGTGTGTGTGTGTGTGTGTGTGTGTGTGTGTGTGTGTGTGTGTGTGTGTGTGTACTTGGTATACATTACATTGTGGGAACCATAATGTCCCCACAAGGATAGTAAAACCTGAGATCACCTCCATTGTGGGGACCAGCCAGCGGTCCCCATGAGGGGAATGGGTTAATAAACATACTAAATTATATATTTTTGAAAATGTAAAAATGCAGAATGTCTCCTGTGATGGGTAGGTTTAGGGATAGGGGCAGTGTAAGGGGATAGAATATACAGTTTGTACAGTATAAAAACCATTACGCCTATGGAATGTCCTCACAAGGATAGAACTGCTTCTGACATGGATCTATAATAGTAGCTTTTCACTTTTATCTGGGCTTCTATCTGAAATTCTACAGGTGCTAATCTAACAACATGGCATTAAAAAAACGTTAAAAAAAGAAAACAGTTCTTGTATTTCGAGAATAAAGTCGAAATATTTAGACTTTATTCCCGAAATGCTAGAATTGATAAATTTTTTTACGGCATTTATTTTTTTAACTTGCGGTTCAGGGCTTCCTTACATAAATGACATCATCGGACATAATTGTTTTCTCTTAGCCAAACATCATTAACGTTAAACCGCTAAAGCTAAAGCTATATGGACTAGTTTTATGCTGCAAACAGCTCTATTAAGATTCTTCAAAAATTACACTTCTGTTCAAAAGTTGGGGTGAGTTAGCTTTTTTAAAAAATACATTAATACATTTTTCAACAAAGACATTGTTATAATATTTCACAATATCACTCATTTTAGAAACAATTGAGATTTGGAATGACATTAACATTTATTAATTTAGCTGACATGATGACAGTCCAATTCTCACTATTAACTACAACCTTTGCCTCAATAAACTTCTATTTACTGCTTAATAATAGTTAGTAAGGTGAAGGTTTGTAAAATGTTAAGTTTAGGAATTGTGTAACATTAAAGGTGCACTGTGTAATTTTTAGCGGTATCTAGTGGTGAGGTTACGAATGGCAACCAACAGAAGTTACGGTGGCCGTCAGGAAGTGATGTCGTCGTCTGAGACAGCAGAGAGTAGCCGGTTAACCAAACGAGGTTTCTTTACAAAGATAAATTATAGGTTTACTTGATTATTCAGTAAAACGATGTTATTGCGAATATTATTGTTACTTGTTCGTCATTGTTTCAGTGTTTTATTCGCTGACTTTAGCTAAATTCTTTGCACGAAGAACAACAGTGACGAAACGCGTTTGTCCGTGTAGGGCTCCTATAGAAACATGCCAGTGCAAAATGGCTATTGCAATGTAAGGGGACCCGCGGTGTATGTAGAAATGGCTCATTCTAAGGTAATACAAACATAACGGTTCATTATGTAGGGTCTTTATACACCACTGAAAACATAGTTATGTATATGATATTGCATTTCTGTCAACAGATCCTCCTAAATATTACACAGTGCACGTTAAAGGGATGTAGAATATGGTCATGCAGAATAAGGCATTAAAGGAGTAGTTCACTTTAAATAAACAAACTCCACATGGCTCCGGGGGGTTAAAATAGGCCTTCTGAAGCAAAGAAGAGTTTGTGTAAGAAAAATATAAATATTTAACATGTGACAAAGTACAATTCTAGTTTCCGGTCAAACGGCCATACGCAGTCTACTTGCGTCTAAAGCACAACTTGCGCTACTTGTGACATCAGAAGTAGTGCGTCGCATTACTCGCATAAGTTGTGCTTAACACTTAAGTTCGCTTGGCCGGAAGCTAGTTATATAGTTTTAAATATGGATATTTTTAAGGCCTTTATTAACGCGCCGGAGCCGCGTGAAGCACTTTTATCATGGCTGGATTCACTTTTTTGAGCTTCAAACTGTTGGTTGCAATCCACTGCCATTATAAAGCTCAGAAGAGCCAGGATATTTTTTAATACAACTCCGATTGTATTCGTCTGAAAGAAGAATGTTATATACACCATGGCTTAAGGCTGAGTAAATCATGGGCTAATTTTCATTTTACTCCTTTAATACGTCTTTTATAAGTACTAATAAACCGCTAATATCCTAGTAATATTCAAGCTAGTTAATAGTGAGAATTGGACCCTAAACTAAAGTGATACCCAGCTTTTTTTTTATTTTTGGGTGAACTATCCCTTTAACAACATAACACAGTGTGTTCATATGGTTGTGTTACAGCAATGATCGATGCCCCTTCCGAACCCTCTACGGGCCACCCTACAGATGAGGTCCCACACTACGCGGAGGCAGACATCGTGTCCCAGCAGGAAACCACCGGGGCTCACAGTTACCGTGTCACTGTGGTCAACATGCCCTTATCTCCAGGACGGGACGGAGCTCTGGAGGAGTTTCCAAGGGAGAGACTGACTTTTAAAGAGAAACTTGGAGAAGGACAATTTGGAGAGGTTGGCGAACAGTTCTCTTCGCCACAAAGCTATTCTTGGTCACGTTATTTGTTATATGTGTTCATACCTGCCGCAGGTTCATCTGTGCGAAGCCGAGGGAATGCAGGAATTCATGAAGGACCATTGTGGCGACATCAGTGATGATGAGCCAATGCTCGTAGCCGTCAAGACTCTAAGAGAGGACGCAAACAAAAACGCGAGGTAACACACAGGTGCAGGTGTCCCGCAGTCGATGTCACGTGCCTGTTGTTGCTGAGAAGCACTGCTTTTTTGCTTTACAGATGCTGTCCAGCCATTTTAGGACAGTTTAAACTTTCCTCAAGGAAATCTACATTTTCAGGAACGACTTCTTGAAAGAGATCAGGATCATCTCGCGGTTAAGAGACCCGAACATCATTCGCCTGTTGGCGGTGTGCGTCGAGAGCGATCCGCTGTGCATGATCACGGAGTACATGGAGAACGGGGACCTCAATCAGTTCCTGTCCCGTCATGAGCTGCAGGATGAAGGAGTTCAGGACGGTGACTCGGCTGCCATCAGGTATATAGACTGGAAAAAATATATAAAATGATTCTTTGGACCAAGTAAAAAAAAAAAAAAAACTCTAATTTGATACAGCCAAATTGTTATTATTATTAGTATTTTTTTACACCATATCTAGGTTTTATTCAAACCTTAAATTTTAATTTAATATAACAAAACGTTTATTTTTGCAAAGACAAAAATATTAATACAAAGTAAAAATATTTTTTAAAGACATAATCAATATATTTTTTTGTAGACACTAAACATTTTACTTAATGTAGGTCAACATTCTTTGTTTGTTTCTTATTTTCACCACAAACAAAAGCTAATACGAAAGTAGAATTTTCTTTGAAGGTCAGCAGACATTGGTTAATAAAGTGAGATTAAATACATAAAGTATTTTTGTATTTAACATATTTATTTATTTCTTGCGGGTTTGTGCAATATTCTGTGTTTGCATTTAACTATTTTTATTCATTTTGAGGAATACTGAATCTGTTTTTGAACTATCCCTTTAACAACATGACATGCCTACAATAAAAAAAATGTTTGGTTTAACTTTGAGTTAATACAATGAAGAAGAATGTCTTAATAAACAGAAACTCAAAATAGTATGTCATCTTCACACATTAGTTATCGAAGTTGATTTGACAAAAGATAAAAAGTTGTGATAACCAATCATGAAAATATTTTTTTACAGTGCATCAATGTATGTTCATGCATGTTCACATTAGCCTAGAACCGCAATAACCATCATGTTTACACATCTGCACAGGCGAGGTGTCAGTCAATAAATGAAAAAGTAACTCAGATATTTTATTGTAAATTTAAAAGTAATAATTAATAGTGAACAAAAATATTTAAAAAGTAATCTGGTTACATACTGTAACTTGCATTACTTGTAATTCGCTACCCCCAAACTGTTCCTTTTTATTTGGGGTGTAACGATACCATCGTCACGATTCGATATATATCACGATACGATACTGAACTCACGATTCGATATTATTGCGATACTCCAAGACATATGATAAAAGGTTAACAAAAATGTATTGTTGATTAAAATGCTAAATTTTGATATTACATTGTGGGTGTAAATGAATAAACGTGGACTTGGTGCTGGTAACCCAATGCACAGGACAATGGTGACACCAGAATAAAAAATATTCATGATTCTGAAGCTGAAAATACAGGATTATTATACAGGTTTGTAAAATATGTTTTATTATACAGATATGCTTGCACTCTGTCACTGACTAGATATATTTAAAATAAAGTTGGCCACTTTTACTGGTAACATAAAACATTTAGCATTATCAGGACCCACAAATATTCACCCATTGAATTATTATACTTTATATTCAATATTATATAGTAGTTTAATGTAGTACTGACACCAAAACTCTGTAAACCTGAATTTTTTCACGCAGAGTCATTTTTTTATTTTGGGTATACACAAAACAGGTTGTCACTATCCATGATGAATCATGATACACATTGTTGCATTTTTGTATTGCGATATATTGTGACACAATATTACACCCCTAATAGCTCAATAGCTTTTAGACAAACTGAACAAACCAGAAACCATGATTTTCTATTGCACCAATATAAAAATGTACTTTAAATAATATTCTCTTTCAGTGCAAACACTACACTCAAGAGTTGTTGATTTGAATTCTGCACTATTCCATGTCTTTTGAAGCCATATGTTTCATGAGATGGACATTTTGCATAAAATACCTGTAAATGTCTTCTTTTTCTCTCTAGCTACAGAAAACTGATCAACATGGCCTCTCAGATTTCCTCCGGAATGAAGTATCTGTCATCTCTGAATTTTGTTCACCGTGATCTCGCTACACGCAACTGTTTAGTGGGCACAAATAACACCATCAAGATCGCGGACTTTGGCATGAGCCGAAACCTGTATCGTGGAGATTACTACCGCATACAGGGACGAGCTGTGCTCCCCATCCGCTGGATGTCCTGGGAGAGCATCCTTCTGGTAAGACCGGTGGACTCAAAGATGCGGCACCTTAAACTCTTAAACATCTGTTTGACCACTTGTGTTTCTACAGGGTAAGTTCACCATGGCCAGTGACGTGTGGGCATTCGGGGTGACCCTGTGGGAGATTCTAACCTTGTGCAAGGAGCAGCCGTATGCCCAATTTACAGACGAACAGGTGATCGAAAACAAGGGCGAGTTTTTTAGAGACCAAAACAAACAGGTGACCCTCCCTTCCAATACCTAAAAATAGCTGGCACTGCAAGATGAGTCAGGAAAAATCCATGTAATAACTTGGAAAAAACAAAAGGTGTCAGTGCTGAGCTGTTTTGTTGAACCCCTCAGGTCTATCTGCCGAAGCCGTCCTGCTGTCCGGATTCAGTGTACAGACTCATGCTCAACTGCTGGAAGAGAAATGCCAGAGAAAGACCCACGTTCCTGGAGATCCACAGCACACTGATGGAACAATAGGATTCATTCCATGCAGCTTTTCCCCACACATGATTCAACCCCAGATTTTTTTTAGCTCTTAAGAAACATTTTGAGATGTGAGAAAAGTCCTGCTTATTGTAATAGCTATATTCTTCTAATTTCAGTATATATTTAAAATAAAATCATACATAGACCTATAAATATATTGAATATACACATATTAAATCTTATATGTTACGAAAATGAAATGGGAATAATGTTTTGTAATTATTTTAAAATGTTATTTTGTGCTTTTTTCTCAGTGCGTTCTGTTCATGTTGTCGTTGTTTATTAAATATACATATTTGCTGACTTATGGGAAGGAATGATTCTTCATTTGGGGAGAAAAAAAGAATATAATTTCCTTATGAAATGTTTATACTTTCTTTCTGTTGATATTTGTGTGCTCAAAGTGGGTGATCTGGGAAATATCAGTGGATCTGGGAAATATCATATGTTGTAAAAATTTGTTTTGGAAATGTTTATATAATTATGTGAATAACCAGTAACATTCTCAGGATATAACAAGGCAATTTACTGATCAGCCTTTTTTCAGATCTGAAAACTTTATGAATATTTAATTGTTTCTCAGATTTTAGCTAAATAAAATGAATGAATGAATACATGATATGTAGCCTACATAAAAAAATAAATAATAACGGTCAAAACTGATCTTGTAGAGTAATAGGTGAGTGGACAGCACAGCAATATAACAATGCAGTGCTGCTTGTAGATTGAGCCTTGGACTCGGTTGAGAAACATGTCTCTCAGCCTAGATACGCTGTAACGAACTATCAATGATAAACAAGCTGCTTCACGTGACGCGAATTCAGATGCACTCTCATCCGACGAGAAACGTTTTACCTATCGGCCTTTTGTTAAGAATAACCTGTTCTTGATTTCGCACTTCTATAATTCACAGTAATTATTTTAAGAGGCATGAGTGTTCATACCGCGAGCTGGAAAACATCCTCTGTGCGGTGACGTGCCCTGACGTCATTCTCCGACAATGATGGCTGCCGCTGGAGCTTCAGCCTCAGATATCAGGCAGAAAAGACCTCTGTCTGGAGCTCCTGCAGCCCAATAAACCACTGCTACCAGCGTCCCGCAGTACTTGAAAAATCACCCGAGGGGATAATGAGGAACACTGGGGTCGGCTGTTTGAAAATATCGCAATATTTCCCCTGAATAATGTGTTTCGCGGAGCAGCGAAAAACAGCCGTTAATCTGAGGGTGATTTTCTGCTCGCGATGATTCACTGGTAATTTTCCAGCAGCGCGAGACTCTCCTCAGACAAAAACACCAGGAAAATTCATAAAAATGAAATTTACCGAGCATCTATCTGCCCACATCACCCCGGAGTGGAGGAAACAATACATTCAATATGAGGTAAGAGATGAAGAAAAGCAACGTTGAGCTATTTTACATCAGACAGTTTCCCCTCAGCTCATTGAACATGTCGAAAACAAGTCACCTGTCGTTATAATGTAATATTCAAACGAAAAACAGGCTTAAATCTGGATTTGTGTGATCAATAACTGTAATATCTGTTCAGGGTTAGTCTGTAAACGAAAGCTAACAGCTGATAGCCTTTAAAGCTAACGTGAGTCTTTATGAGTAGCAGGGATGCAGGTGAATGTTCAGAGATGTTTCGCACTTCTCGTGTTCAGCTTTACTAATATAGTTATTATAGAAAAAAAAATCTGAACCAATTGAAGGATTAATTTAAACGATAATTTCAAATTCATCAAACGTATAACGTTACCCGCTAATCCACTCAATTCCAGGATGTAGGTTACTGTTGGTAAACAAAAATCTCTGTAAACACTCAGCTTGGACATACAATTATGTTTTTGCTTCAGATCTGGAAATATAACAAATGTATTCATAATAGTATGATTTATAATACATTAGGAGTATTGGATAAACTTAATATTTGAGAATGAATAGAGTGAACAAGTAATCAAGCTCATACCAATGACCAAAATATAGCATTGTGTTCGATGAATAGTAACGTACTGAAAACCTAAATGTTTCATCTCTTCTTAATGCATAAAACATTTAGGAATGGCTGTGTGTATATGTGTTCATTTTCAGTTTTTCGACATTGCCTTGCAGTTTTTATCCATCTTGATTTCCACTTCTGTATTTACCAACAGGAGACATTCTCTCAAAACAAACATATATGATGATGATGATGATGATGATGATGCAGAGCTTCAAAGAGCAATGCTTAGCAGACTACATAATTTCATTATTGCACATGAGAGCATACGAGGCAGTTTTCTTTGTCTCCGACAGTGGACTGGGTTAGAGTTGACAGGGCTTTAGTGTACTGCAGCTCCTTCAGGGTTTAATGGCCTACACATAATGAGATTATTGCCTTCCTCTTGGACATTCGCTAATTAATTAGTCATCATCCCTTTTTTGAGAGTGGTACACGGCGGATTGTGTTTGCGAGGGAGTGTTTGAGATTGTACGTGCTTGAATCAAATATAAATGATGGCGGAAAATCAACTGGTGAAGGATTCGCTTTCTACGCCACACTTAGACATTTTATCACGCTCTCTCACCCGCCTTCGTTTTTGATCTTGAGGACAATTTGTTTTTCTCCTCTCTTGTTTTGCCCACTGTGGCTGGACGCTGTGAATGTGTTGGTTTGTTATGTTCTGTGACCCTTTTTTTTTTTCTCACACAGTCTTAACAAAGCTGATGTCAGCTTATTTGGAGATATGAGCATTTTTATGCTGATTTTCGTGTTTTGTGTGGGCTATCACATGATTCCTGACGCTCGGAAAGAGAAGTGAGAGGAAAGTTGTGACACTTATGACACATTACAGGGCTCCAGACTAACTGTTTTCACCAGGAGCGCTGTAGCCCCTAACTGAAATTTTATTGGAGCACAGGCAGAAAATTTAGGGGCACACCTTAAATCAACGTGCAACGCAGTTATTCACATTTCCCCCCATTTGGACTGTATTACTGACAAATGCCTTGGTAATAAATAGACATGAACGTACATAAATTACAATGTGCAGTGTTATTTTAAGTTCACAGGGCTCCAGTACAGACTAACATTTGAGGGCAGCAGCACCGGAGCCACTGAGTTCTACAGAAAGTGTTTGGTTGCACTGTGGGGCTGACGGTAAAGCCCTGAGCTCAATTCGAGGTGTAGATAAAATTAACTTATTAAATTATTAGCATTCATAATGTCTTATTATTAATTCAAAAGCATAACGAGTGAGAAAAAAAAAAGATATTAGGGACTAAAAATAGATAATAAGCTTTCCTCTGCAGCCACCTAATGGTTACAATGGTAATTTAATCTTTTTTTTATTTTTAAATAAGTGCGAGTTTTCCTACATCTTGAAACTTTTGGTTTTATAAATGGGGACAATCTTTGAAGGATGAACAAAAAATGTTTTGGTCATCACATTAAAAATGACATTTAAATCTGATATTATAAGTTTGGAAGTGCTGGAAAAAGATGTGTAGTACTCAAAAGCGTTTGACTATTTCTGTCACAATACCATAGTTACAGTTAGTGTTACTACATTAAATTCATGGCGAATGTTGCTGATTTGTGGACTTAAAGCCTTCTATAATTTGTTCATTCATGGCAGAATGTTTCTCCTGGTTTCCACGTCAGCGCTGTTTGATCTGATACCAATGGTTTATAACAGAGATCTCCGTGCCGAATCTGAATGTTTCTCACTGGATCTCGTAGTGATATTATTAATTCTGTGGCGAATTCAATGGATTTCTTCACTGGATCTCCCTGCGCTGCAGTAACGGTGTCGCGTGATCGACCCGCGATTGGCGAGTAGCCCGCGGTGCTGCGCTGTCTATTATTGATCCGAAGTAATAAACGGTCCGTGAAGCACAAATGAGTAGCGCAGTTTTATTCCGCTTTCCTTTCGTTTGCCATTTGATGCATGGCAACGTTGTGGTCATGCCAGCGTGACCTATATCAAATTTTGGACGCACCGGCGGGGGGTGAATTTTCAGTGTGAAAACACTACTCGCACTAGTATTTACAATACAGCATAGAATAGTGCTCAAATACGCAAATTGCTCTTTCAAAAAGCCTGCTGAAGTCAAAACTAGAGGCAAGGACCTTTTTCTCAGTCATGGTAATGTGCTGAATGCTGGCCTGCTGGTAGAACAAGCAAACATCCCTGATGCTGCTGTCAAGGCCACGATCCCTCTGAGCTCACGTTTTCTTACAGGATTTAGTTTTTGCAGCAGACTTCACTGTACTATATACTGCAGAACTGCATGTCATTTGGACATCACTTTTGAACAACATTGTATTTTTTTGCAATATTTGAGCAGTCAAAGCGCTCTATTATCACTCTGCGCCAGCACCACTGATTCGTTTACGTTCTCCATTTAGTTGTGAAAGATAAGGTGCATCCCAATTTGTGTGCTTATGCACTCTTCTATGCCATTTTTTGTATGAATACTAGTGCTGCCCCCTAATAGTTGACCAGACGTTAGTTGATGAGAAGAGGCTTGGTCGATCAAATTTTAATTGGTCGCAGAGAGAGAAAAAAAACCTCCACAGGAAGTGGTGAAGTCATGCAGTCCACGACGAACAGATCGTTAACACGGTCCATGTGATAATTATGTCAGACAGAAGATCCAAACTGTGGATAATTTTGAGAGGGTTAAAAATAACCCCCAAAAAAGTGATCTGCAAACTCTCACCTATCATCCATCAACCTCAAACATGATTTATCATTTGAAACATGCAAGTAGTAGCCTAACGTTAGCCACTTTACATGGCAGCTTGCTATAACGTTAATCCAGATACATGTGTGCTATTATTGCATATCCAAATGTTGTTTGCCCCCCACACACACCCGGGATATATTTAAGTAATTTAATTAATATCATAAACATGTGACTAGTCCCTTAATGGCTTAAATAAACTTTTACCAGTTGAGTAGGAAACTCTTAGGTTGGAGCAGCCCTAAATAGTGAGAGTACTTAGCGTGTTCCCACTGAAAATTCCAAGAAGAAAAAATATTTTTGGGATATCATGAACACCTGGGCAGAATATCATGTGATGAGTTAGAGCTTGATGGGCAGCAATTGTTTCCCTGTCAATATCTTGTGATGTAACGTCGATGAGACATAACAACTAATATAGGGCAAGCCAAATATTGATATGTTGTTATTGATTTGAGTTCCACTGGCAAAGTTACTGCCTCTCTCACTTCTCAGTGTTTCTCCACTGCGTTGTATGACCTTTTTACCTATAGTGCGTCGTATAAAGGCGAGTAAAATACCAATATCATTGTAGTTTTTCATATTAAGTAACATCTTAATAGTAATTGAAAAGAATACTGCTGAATAAAGCAAAGTGTTAGGCTATAGGCTAGGACATCCATCTTTAAGCCGGCATTAATATGAATTAGAAATAAAAGGCATTTTTCCGAGCCTGATTTTAGCCTCTGATTTGAACGCTCTGTTTGAAGGGGCGTGTCTGCGTGAGACTTCAGTGTAACCGCCCACTGCTGTGATTGGCTGACATCTTTGCATATGAAATAGCTATTAGATGTGGAACTCTCTCTGCTCTCAAGTTTAACTAATGGTAAAATATTTCAACGTGTATTAACCCTTTAAGACATAAAACCGACTGTGTTTACGCGAATGCTCACCAAGCTTTTTGGCATATTTCTGTGTATTTGACCGTTTTGACCGTTTAGACGTAGCCCAACGTATTCTTTGCTTCTCCGTGTCCCACTTTATCTCTTTCGTGGCTTAATGCACTTTTAATAACACCTTTTATTATCAAGCTCATCCTGCAGTTTAGCAACAGTAGGCTGTATTTTATGACAATCACTGTGATCTACCTGCAGTTTGGGCTTTTAGGGAGGAACAAGATCGCACCGCTGTGAAGAAAAGAAGGGCACTCAAATCACACAGATCTAGATTCTTGATGTCATTGCTGTAGGGCTGCTGTTGTTGTCATTTCTCTGCTCTCCGCAAAGACCTTTTCAGACACCGTCCTGGCAGAACGGTAACTTTATAAAGCTATTATCGGCCAATAACTATTGGAGCCCGATCTATCGGAACACCCTCTTAATGATGAATACCCTAAATTATAGTTCTGCGTAACACTGAATCTGTGAATCCCTCTTGAAATTGCAAGAATATAACAATATCAATGTCACTGTCTTGATTTACTGATGCATAAAACAGCTAGAAATGGTTATCATTTTGTTTTGGATGTCTAGCTACAGTACTTGAAAAATTGGGCCTAATGTTTCCCCACACACAAATAATTTATTATGTAGGCCTAACTTATATTTCTAATTTGTTATGATTTCTGTTGGTGAATTCTAGTCTTGTTACCGTAATCAACAATAATAGTAGTGGTTCAAGTATCAAGGGAAATAATCAACACCTTTAGTTTCGTCATGATTGTGCTGCCCTAATTTGTAGTTTCATTTTTCTCTGTCTTAAACTAGCCTAGGCTATACAGCGAGCGATTACTCCCAAAAATTACAATTCATGCACATTTATATTTAAAAAAAATAGTGTATGTGCAATTGTGTGTTTTGATTTTTTTTTTTTTTTCAAAAATCTGATCTCAGATTTAAAACTGATATTGGCCAATCAAATGGTGCATCCCTGCAGAACTGCGGCAATCCTTTTTTTTTCTCCTTTTTAAAGGACATGATGTGTTTTTTATAGGGTATCTGATTCTAGATTTCGGACAAAGTTAAAAACACCCATTTCCTCTATTATTCTTTTAGTTTTAGTGCTTCCTCTTCTGTACTCAAGAACTCATGTCTGTCTTCTCACTCCGTCTGTATCCTGGCAGAGGTTCCCTCGTCAGTCAGCACGGGCACAGTGCCAGTCACATGCTCCTGTGTAATGTGAAAGCCAATTGTCTGACCTCTGGAAATGGTGTTTCATATTCTTCTCTTCTCCACAGGCTTTTAAAGAAATGTTGTACTCCGCCCAGGATCAAGCTCCATCAATCGAAGGTAAATGCATATGTGACCTATGTATGTTTGCATGCTTAGAAATCAGCTCATAAAATGAACAGTCTCATTTCTGTGACCACTAAATGGAATCACAAAAATAAAGCTTTCAATCAGGTCTCCAGGCTTCCCATCCCATCTCACTTTGGTCAGTCAAACAAATACAGATAGGCCCTGTCTCAAATGGCACCCTAAGCAATTTTGTGACATACTGTTGCTTTGACAGTCTGGTAGACATTTGTTGCCTCACTGTGAGCTTGACAGAAGTTCATATCAAGGGTGCACGGTGGCCACAATGGAGGAGATTGTGAGCACACTAATGAAACCTAAAATGACAAATGGTAGACTCTACGGGCTTGTGTAGGACCAACTATTTTGTTTCGAGCCATATCTAGTTCATAAACCTTAACAAATATATCCAGAGCATATACTCAATAACTTATGTGGCTTACTAGTGCAATCCCATCTTCCTCCTCCATATCATTGTCAGAGTGCAATGTAAACACCACGATTTGTGGTTTACAATCCCTCTTAAAGGAATCAAGTAGTTTATGGTGTAAAAGTTTGGGTTTTCTGTCAGGTTAGTTAAATCCCATATTAGACAGTGGTTCTCTATCTATCAATGTTGCCCTGAGTTGGTTTTACCAAACACTCATTTAAAATGAAACATCTAAATCAGTAATCAGTCAAAATCAATGGTAGTCTTTAAAAGAGGAAGGGCAAAGTTTCACCTCAGGTTTAGCTAATGTAAGATGTCGTGGTTTTATCAGATAACAGCAGAACACAGGGCTGAGTTTGCATCATTGCGTCACTATCTAAGATTAGCACACGGTTATAAGGGAGAACACTTTATAGGTATACAAATTTGCACGTAACACTATCAGGTTTCATATTAACATTGGTTAATACATTAGGTACCATGAACTAACAATGAAAAATACTTTTGAAGTATTATTTAATCTAGATTAATGTATATATATATATAAAAAAAAATTATTTCAAGTTGTATAAGTAATTAATGCATTATGAACCAATGTGAATTAACCATGTTGTATATTTATACATTTCAGTTTGTATTATATTAATAGTAATTAGATTTAAAAAATAAACGTTAAGATGAATTAATAAATGCTATAATATTGGTAAAAATTGTCAAATATTAGGGCTGTGCCACTAACGATTATGTTGTTAATCGAGTAAGTAATAGTAGTCGATTATTTTGACGATTAATCGGATAATTTATTGTGTGGAAATAAAAAAAAATAGACCCAAGCGAACAATAGCATTTAAAATGGCCTAAAATGCATATATAATAACAATGAGGCAATAATAATTGATTCAAATCAAGTATCAAAAAGCAAGTAATCGTATGGTTTCATACATGACGTAGCATACATAATATAAACAATCAACATATGTACATGTGATTGTTGTTGTTACACTTTACAGCATGATAATCCTAGTTTAATATTGGCCAAACAATTAAATTCAAATGTCCACTTTATCTTTAATATTTGTCAACTTCTTAATGATGGAAATGCTGCAGCTACTGTCATTTGTGGACATCAAAACATGCAAACTCAAGAGTGAGGGTTTAAACTTTTATTTTTAAATCACGATGAACCGTTTGCCTATTTAGAAAGATATTGATGTATTCTCCTGTGTTGACGTAGGTTTATACATTATTTACCTTACAAATCTGATGATATGGCGCACATTGCGTTCCCAGATAAACGTTTTAAGCAACTTAAGCTCACAGCATATGCAGAGATGGAGTTTGAGACGCGCTCCCCGCATATGATAGCAGCATTACTGTGAACGGAGCTGCTCTGTGATGTACGTTACCTACACGCATGTAAATAATTAAAGTGCATATTTATTTAAAACCACAGCGCATATATTTATTTTATTTAATCACAGCTTTTGTGAATTCACATTTTTTATGATTTTTAAAAAATGGTTTTAATACATCATGGAGCCTTAGAAATCGGTCCAATAATGCAGTTTGTGGATTCTCGTCTGTGGAATCCGCCACCTCCGCCATTTTTTTAACGTATACTCTAACTTAATCGAGTAATCGTGACAGCCCTGTAAAATATTCAGAAATATTATTGTTTGTCCTTACACACCTGAACTTATGTTAACACATTTAACCTTATTATTGTAAAGTGTTATCAGCATTTTTTCCCCTTTGTGTATGAAATTTACAACCCGTACAATCTGAAGTTGCTTTGCTTGCAGTTCACTGGTGTTTGTACAAAAACAAGCACCTGTTAGTGTCTCTGCTGCTCCGAGCTTCTGTGTTTGACTTCACCCATATGTTTTCACACAAAAAAAAGCTTTGTTTTTGGTCCAGTTTGTGCCGCTTCAGCAGGTACAGAATGTTCTTTTATGTCATGGTAATTTGCTGTCTTTTGCTTGCATGTCAGAAATGTAAGGCCTGAGCAAGTCTCATCTCAGTAATGCATATGCGCCACCGACAACTATACTTTTTTTTTTTAAGTATGAATGCATTGTGATACTAAGAAAACTATGTTCGGTGCCTTTACTTTGGGACAACTAAGGACATCAAACCTTTGCCCAACTTCTATTAATTGTTTATTATGTTGTAAATAGCTTCTGGTGTAAAATCATTAATAGCCTCCATCTAGAGATCGCTGTTCCCAAGATCAAGCTAGCTACAGATTCTTACTAGTGTCTGTTGTCCTTTGTAGGTGGCGGATTTAACTTTACTTTAAGTATCAGATATTACAACAAAAAAGAGTGAATACCAGTAAAACTCCCAGTGGCATCACATGTTATAGCACCTTCTGTTCCACTCTACTTGACTATCATCAGGCCGATTTCACAATCAAAGTCCACAGTATTTCTCATACAGCTAAATAATTCTGTCAGTGTCTTTTTGGTTTGTTCCAACCTGTCTTAATGCCAATAACTGTGACAAATCCTGACCTGAAGTCAGTGTAAAGTTGGCTCACTACAGTGAACACGTGAAGCATAGGCCTAGTTGTTCTTGGCACGGTGTGTTATTTAATTGCTTTGTCAGAATATGATGTCTAAACAGGGGTGATGTCGAAAAACTTTGTCTTGTCATGCTATCTAGCCTATTAGTTCCCGGGGCTCAGCGCAAGGCCCACAGCTAATGGAAAACTTATGGAGGACTGTTAGCGCTCAGATAAGCAGTGATTTACATACAAAGGTTACCACACACACACGCACACACACGTGTCCAGATGCTCATTTTTCCTACAACAGTGCTAAAGCTCCCAGAGAGCCATAAACCTGCATACTGAGTGTTTTTCTAAGCTGTGGGATGATGGTAGTTGTGATTATCTAGAAATAACTATAATCTTCTGTCAAAGTTTGTGGTTTTTCTGGGTGGTGATAAGTGTAGTTAATGGGATTGTTTAAGTAAAGCTATGATTTTGGAGGGGAAATTGCATGACCAGGGTTTTTCGTTAATAAGATGCTGATTTTTTTTTTTTTTTTTGATGACGGATATGAGAAAGGGCTGATAGTGCAGGTGTTTGAAGTCATAAACCTCTAATTTTAAGTGCTTTGCGTACAGTTACGTGAGCGATTATGCCCATCTTTATGTGTCAGTACTTCAGTGTTCAGAGTGAGATCATGCAAAATCACATTAGTAACTGTTCTCATAAAAAATATCATGACTTGCATCACAAGTAGAGTTTAAAATAAATATGGTAATTTAAGCCAAAATGTTGTAAATGTAGCCTAACATTTTAACAAAATATTATTGTCAAATTTTTCAACTGTGTTAATATTGCTCTCCATCTGTTTTTTATTTTTGTGTGTAGAAATATTTTTTTCATTACTGTAAAGTTATGTAATTGAAGAAGGTTCTGCATGCACAGCTCATACACCCAACTAATCAATAGTGACATTAGTTGTCAATGATTTGTATTGTTTTTTTTATATCGATTAGGTGTGGCAGCCCTAGTTTTAGTTATTTTTTTGTGAGTTTAATCACAGACCAGGAATGACGAAAGTGATTTCAGTGACTTTTTGCAGATGCTGTTATCGGCCAGTAATGTAAAAAAATGGCCATTTTGCAGATATATCGATCTTTCACTAGTCATAGTCCATAACCGTTTTGTGTTATAGGTCTGAATAATCACAGAGGGTCCTTCTCCAAGGTCATGCATTCCCTGGAAGATTTCAGTTAAAAGGTTCTCAAGCACAGAGACACTGTAGTTTATGTTCTCTCTCAGGAGCTCCTGCTAAAAGAGAGAGCTGTGTATGTTAATCCCTGCCGAGCTGATATGAAACTGAGCCGTGTGTTTGCATAGCAGGCCAGACACAATGACCCAGCTGAAGGTCTCACTGGGGAGGGTTACCTAAACCAGCACAGAGAGGGACTCCCTGCTGTAGAGCTGGAGTAATCCAGTATTAACACAGGATCAGATCAGATCAAACAGTTTGTTGTGAGAATAACCCGGAATCTTCTTAACCCTTTCACTTCAAAGCGTTGAACTCGCTAAACCTCATATGGCCATCATAACCCAAAAGAATTCTTACATGTTTACTTGAGGGTTTTATAGTAACTGATAAGTGTCATGTGATAAGAAAACTGCTTGCTCAGATAAATTGTTGACCGCTATGGTTTAGTACTTTGATCAGGGAAGCAGTTCCTTATAAATCTTATCTTCCTAATAGAACTTGCACATCAATGAATCATTTGAATAACAATGTAGCTAATTTATGAGCGAAGCCTAATAAACCCCTGTCAGTCAAACACTGTTTGTTTTGGATGTGTAGGATTATGGGCTGTTTTGTGAGTGTAGTGTTTCAAGAATCACAGCTGGGAGTCACATTGTTTTAGTTTCGTCAGATGATGGTGTTTTTCAAACACACCTGCCACAGTACTTGAGCTTTGACAGATGAAACCTGAGTAATATTGTGTGTAAAGTAAACCTCCCCCTCCCCCCTCGCCTCTCATTGTGGATTCTACACGCATTGTGAGCCCACTCATGTAACGGTTTTCTCGCCGTTGGCCTCCTTGTTTTAAGAGTTACACTTAAAATGTATCTGTACGCCAGTAGCTAGGTTTCAATCAAAGGATTTTTTTCATCAAAGCATTTTCATCAAAATGTTTTACCGTTGTAGCTGATGGAAATGCTAGTTATTGATAAAATGTAGCAAATGTCGATACAATCTTTTCCCGTTTAACTTCTATGTCGATACTTCAAATGCCGTGAATGAGGAATCCAGTAGAGTTGAGTCATTTTGATTACAACTGTATGTGACCCTTGCTGGCAAAATGAGTCGGAATGCGCTCAGGCTAATTTTGGGATACCGGCAAAAAAAAAAAGGCAAGCGATCCCAATTCTCCAAATAGCAATTAAACATCTAAAAGTATCTTTATTTGTATGTTTTCTGAGAGGAGTTCCTTTCCTTTTTCCATGAAAATTGCAAAATTGAAAATTTTAAATTTCTCTTCTCACTTCTCGACGTCTGCCGCTTCCTCTTAGCACAAGTTTGGTATAATTTTAGTTTAGTTTTAGTTAGTTTGACAAGGCAGGATATTGAGGAACAAAACCCTGAAATGTATCAAACAAAACATACTCAAGACAACCTTATGTACCTAATTTAGTGCAGCATTCCAGCTTTGTGAATATACATAGCGAATTCTCGATGGCATTAGTCTGACTCTGAACCAATGAAATGTGATTTTCAAACTCATGCTGATGTAAACAAAACAATCTTGCTCGCGCTGACTGCCAGATCAGTGCGCGATCCCGATATACGCATGCAGGGTTTGGAACCGAGAATTGGTTCTTTGCCAGAACTGTTAGGTTTTTTTTAAATACCGGAACCGTGCTTCGTTTCTGAAAACGGTTCTATGCGACTGCATTTTTTCTTAAGGATGACGTCATTGCTCACTACATTTTATCGGTAAAAGGCAATTGGATGAAAACCGGCTGGAGACAGTAAATTTGGTAAACTTTTTTTTTTTTTTTTTTTTTTCGCATATTCACTTTGTCGACGATAAAACAGCGCAAAAACTGTATGGAAACTTGGCTACTGTGAAATTCACAATTTAGGAGGCAATGCTCCCAGTTTAGGTATTTCAAGCCATGAGTCATTTTCCCAAGTCCTGAGATAGTGATTCATTGTCTGTCCGTCTGGACAGTATCAGCCAGACTTACTGTCATTGCGCTCTGTGTTTTGTCCCTCGGAGAGGAATATCATGCAGTTACGTCTCTATGGTGTCAAAAGTATTTACAGTCAACAGAAACTTCACATGCCCTCTAACTGTAAATGTTTGAAGCCATGACCCATGAACTGTTATGATTATTGTGATTTAAGACCACATTGACTTAATTAGACTTGACTCTTGGCTCTCAGACTAAGGATTTTGGAAAGACATGACGCAGAATAATTACACAGGGATTCCACGAAGTGTTAGTTTACCCAAAAATGAACATTCAGTCATTTTGCTCACCCTCATCTCGTTCCAAACCTGTACAGACTTCTGCAGAACACAAAAGATGTTTAAAAGTTTGAGGTCAGGAAGTTTTTTTTTTTTATTAAAATGTAATACTTTTATCTAGCAAGAACACGTTAAATTGATCAACGGTGACCGTATATATTAGGGGTGGAACGGTACACTGAACTCGCGGTTCGGTTCATACCTCGATTCAGACATCACGGTTCGGTACGAGTTTGGTACAAGGGAGGGAAAAGCAAAACAAAAATGCAGAAGGCAATTATTTTTATTGTGCATGTCTCAGGCTGTACCACCTAGTGTCATACAGTCTCTCCCCTGAGCAGCTGCGACAGCCTGCCCTGAAGTGTGTAAAGTAAGATGTAAACAAAATAAGACAATCAGCCATAAAACTGAAAATACAGCATCTCTTATTTATGTGTGGACGCACGAGCGGCAAGGTGCGTGCGGCAAAAATGTCGTCATTGCGGTGTGGGTGGTCATGCGCGTTGGGTGCGCAAGGCCCCGCCATTTCGCGTGGCGGTGTGCAGTGTACAGCTTTTTTTGTAACAGCGCGCGCGGCTCCGCATCCGAAGATGCACGACTTCAAGCCGAATCTGGCCGAGCATGTACATCTCACCGCACCGGCACCCAGTTCTTGCGTCTAAATTAGTTGCTTACATTATGAGCCTACAATAGCAGACATAAGCCCTTTAAATAAAAATAAATGTTTTATAAAAAGGTTCACAAAACTAAATAAAAATGTTTAGAAATCATGTAAGAAAATGTTAATTTAGTTGTAGGTTACGTTCTCATATCCATTTTTTGTTCTAATGTCACAAGGAATAATCTGGTTTACTGCTTTGCACGATTCTTCTGTAGTGTGGTTTTAGTGTAGCCTACTAAAGTGTACTAAAATAAACATTCACGAGTGTACCTTACTTCTTCTCACCGCTGATTTCTGATGGTTTAGAGGACAATTACACCGAGTTGCACCCTGTCGTTTCAAAGAGTAGTTCACCACGAGCGCGAAGTATAATGCCTCGTCCAATTAGGGAGGCGCGCACAGGGCTACAGAACCCACGTTTCTAACAGTAGGAACGCATTACATTAATTAAATTTGCACGCGAGTTTTATTTATTTTTATACCGTGTATTCTCCGTTTAAATTCGTGCATATATAGAGTTACAAAAAATGTATACGTTACAAAAAAATGCTGTTCTTTTGAACTTTCTATTCATCAAAGAATCCTAAAATATATATATTTCATGGTTTACACACAAATATTAACTTATGTCCTGGTAATTCAACAAGATTACCACAAAATGAATTGATTCTTGTTAGTGTGAAAGAGTATCCCCAATAGCTTACAGCCTCAAAAGGGTGAAATCCAATCTTCACAACCTGGGTGATGACTTTATTTGATTCATGCATGCTGTTTTTATCCCTTTTTTTACAATCAGGTTTAACTTGCAAAAAGGTTCATTCAAATCTTCTCTAAATGCTTGTAAAGCTTTGAGCCAAACTTCTGTCCTTGAGATCTCTTGCAAAGAAATTGTGATCTGAACAAGAATAATATTTTCTCTGGGCAGTGTGCAAAAATTGCTACGTGATGTTTCAGACCCAGAGATCATATTCACAAGGCCCAACACGCACTGCTCTGCAGAAAGAGCTCTGCTTGTTTTCTCCTCCCCTCAAATATACACACAACCTCAGGCCTTTGAGCTGTGAGGCAGAACAATGTTTTCCACGGGTTTCTTCTTTTCCTTTGTTTCTGTATATTTCTTGCTATCCCTCTCCCATCTTTTTCTTTGTTTTTCCTGAATTACATTTTCACATTCTCTTTTTGCTTTTAGTCACAGATGAAGACACTGTCAAGAGATACTATGCCAAGTTTGAGGAGAAGTTCTTCCAAACATGCGAGAAGGAGCTGGCCAAAATCAACACTTTCTATTCAGGTAACCATGTGTAAACACTAGACTTGTTTGAGGTAAACTCACAGTTTGTGTCTGCTCCCTGTTGTTTCCATTTCTTTTGTCATTAGTATTTACAGTGACAGATTACCCATAACACAGAGATTTAACTTTTCGAAAACAGACAGTAAAGCTCCTGATTCAAAGCCAGGACTGCCATTAAACCAGGTTATTAAACCATGTTATTGTATTATATCCCATTACAAAAACACCTGCTTTCCCTTTCTCTCACTCACATGGTTTTCTTACTCTCATTTATGTTCTTGTCCAGTTGTATATTGGGTTACACTTTGTTTTAAGGTGAAGTTGTTCGTGTTACAGTGTAATTACACATAAGCACTGAGTAATATTGATTAAACGCATGTAATTATGATAGTTAAGCTTAGGATTTGGTTTAGGGTTGGTTACTTGTTATTTTGCATAATTTACTTTTATTATTATAGTAAGTACATGTAGCACTTGTAATTACGTCACCTTAAAATAAACTGTTACCGTATATTGTGGCTCAGATATCATTTCGCTTGAAACTTAAAATAGATTTAGCACATTTTTGTTCCTTTACACATTTCTGAGTGAAATATGATATTCAGTGAGGATAAAATGTGGATGGGCGATATGGCCAAAAATATTATTTTGATATTTATGATATTATTATGATTTTTTCCCTCCATATTATACAATATAGAAATGTATCACTATATTAATTTACCATTAATTGTAAAGGAAATGCTTTCCACATATTTGCTAGACCTCAAGAATAAATGTAAACTTGTTTGTTCACAATTAAACTCCACAGAGTAGCTAGCTTTTAATTTAGAGCCCCATGAAATCCATTTGATTTCCCCCTAAATTCTGTTTTCCATAAAAAAAATTGGGGGTGTTTTATGACTTAATAAAAAAATATATAGAAACTTTAACTATTTAATCATATTTTATTCAATTTAAAATGTACTCAAATGAAAATGTTAATTATTTACAACAAAACATTGCATTTTTATATTTTGTCAAATAAGATGCTGCTCCACAGCACTGTAAACATTTAAAACATTGATAAAAAAATATTTTGGTTGTGTGATATTCCTTAGAAATAATAATTGTATAATTACCACTTTGAGAAGTGCATTTTAGTATACAGTACTACGGAGTAGTGATATATTACTGTCATCATTTCTTGAGGTTAAACCGACGTTTTTATTTTGACGGTTTGTTGTGAAGATCTTTCAGTTTTGGTTTCAGTTTCTGTGTGTGTATTTGGCGGTATTTCTTCTCAAATGAAACTGAAAAGCTTAGACTCTCAAAGCAGTTCTGAAGATTAAATAAATTGTTCATGTCCTCATATGTTGAGACGCAGACGCTGAAAACACCGTGGCGTGAGCCTCGCGTGTGTGAGTTTGTGTATCAGACAAAACCGTGCCAATTATTCACAAAGACACAACTTATTAGCGACATGCTGCGACATGATAGGCTGTTAGGTTAATCCATATCGAGTAAAAATGTCCAGAGCTTATCATCGTTATCGACGTAAATTTTATCGCGATTCGAATTCGATATAGTTTATCGGCCTAGTCCTAGTGGATAGTTAGTCGATTTTATTCTTTGGGATCAGATTGGATCTTGGAAAGTGGGATTTACTTATCAGAATGAGGTGGCAGAAGGGTAGGGAGGGAGGAAATGCTGACATCAACCTACAATAAATTGTATAGGCCAGGAAAGTAGATTGGTTACTGTTCATTTTAAATTTTGTGTTGACTAATACAACCTTTAGTTCCATCCATCTTCACTACATGCATGATGTTTCCCTTCTTTTGTGACACAGAGAAGCTTGCCGAAGCACAGCGGCGTTTCGCCACGCTACAGAATGAGCTGCAGTCGTCTCTGGACGCGCAGCGGGAGAGCCGCCGAGCCACGGGCCTGCGCCGCCGTCGCGCTGTCTTCCACCTGTCGCAGCAGGAGCGCTGCAAACACCGCAATATCAAAGACCTGCAGCTGGCCTTCAGCGAGTTCTACCTCAGCCTCATCCTGCTGCAGAACTACCAGGTCTGAAAGCACACAACAAACTGTTCGGAAAGTTTTCAAGTAATGAATTTAGTCATTTGATATAAAGGACTAGACGGATCCTTCTGCTCATTTACGCACGTGATAACGATTCACTCAGTTGTGTTTTTTTTTTTTTTGTAATTCCCGTATTAGTAATATCCAGTTAGCGTCATATTGTTTTTTCTTCTCTGATTATTATACATTTTTAGCTGTTCTTTGACTTCTAAATCAGTCTCATTTAAAGTTGTAATGGTTTCTCCCTGTCAGAATCTCAACTTCACAGGTTTTCGGAAGATTTTAAAGAAGCATGACAAGATCTTTGAGACGATGCGAGGTGCTGATTGGCGTGAGCTTCATGTCGAAGTGGCTCCTTTTTACACTTGTAAGAAGATCACTCAGCTCATCTCTGAAACCGAGGTACCGTACACTTTACAGTCAAATGACTCACTCCACTTAAACAAAGCGTTTAAAACATAAAATTCTTCACCTCTCTGCTTTAAAAAGGAATTGAATTTGACAGCCTGATCAAACTAGCACAGTGGTTAGTTCTAACAGCATGTTCTCAAATCCCCAGGCTCTTGTTACCGCAGAGCTGGAAGGAGGAGACCGGCAGAAAGCTATGAAGCGGCTCCGAGTGCCCCCACTGGGAGCAGCGCAGGTAGAACACTCTGTGACCTTCATTTGAACACCTTTTCATTAGTACTGTTAAAAGGACATAAACCACTCACCATCCTGTGCTCTTTTTCTTAGCCTGCACCAGCGTGGACCACTTTTAGAGTAGGACTCTACTGTGGCGTCTTCGTCGCTTTAACAGTCACAGTCATCATCACAGGTATATAACCTCTAATGATAAGTTACTTTATCAAGTCTTTTCTTTACCACATCAAAGATGGATAACAACAGAAATATAACCCTGAGCTCTGAATCCATCTCAAGGGTTCAGTACTTTTGCTATTTTAACAAATTCATGTTTTTGCTCGTCTGTAGTTGTGGGAAAACTGCTTGGTGGAGACGGGGAGAATGTGTGGCCCCTGGTAAGAATTTATCGGGGTGGTTTCCTGCTCATCGAATTCCTTTTCTTGTTGGGCATCAACACATATGGCTGGAGACAGGCTGGCGTGAACCACGTCTTAATATTCGAGCTCAACCCCCGCAACAACCTGTCCCACCAACATCTCTTTGAGGTAATGTGGAAATCTGTCATTGAAGGTCTGAGCAGTGCAGTGGATGCTATTTTTATGTTATGTGAAATAAAGACGAGTGGAGAGACTTGTGATAATATAACATTTTAAAATTACAGTTTGAAATTGTATTTTGTTCAAATTGATACTTTTTTGGGGGGTGCAAGTGCATTTAAAATAATCAGATTGCGCACATTAAAACAGCATTTTGACAGCTACTTAATGCTTTTATAGATTTAGCAGTGCAGAGCTTCTGTCATATTTTATGCCTTGCTAAAAACAATATAAAATAAAACCATTTATGCAACTCAGTCAATAATTTGCATAGGTTAATGAACTTGATACAGTTTTCTAAGCAGAAATCAATAGATGGTCTTGTGATTTTCGTTAGATGCGGAAAAGGTATTTGACTGCATCAAATGGCCCTATTTATTTCATACTTTACATAAATTTGGTCTTGGTGAGCATTTTATCAAATGGGTCAAGTTAATGTAACACAAGCCTCTTTCTCCTGTGCCTACTCTTGGTTGTCGCACCCTTTTAGAGTTGGGAGAGGCACGAGACAAGTTTGCCCCCTTTCGCCTCTGTTATTTGCTTTAGCGATCAAACGCCTTGGAGCAGAAGCTATAAGAATAAATACTAACATTTGCAGGTTAACCGTAGCAAATAGCCAACACAAGATTAACCCGTACGCAGACAATATTCTGATTTAATGGTGAATCCTGAAACGTATACCCCAGCTCTTATAGACGCGATATATTGGCATTTTTTCAGGATATATTAATTAATTTCAATAAATCATGGACAATCCCTTGGTGGATTAAAACAAATAGCCCAAACACTACCCTGTTTTCCTTTCAGATGGTTTCTTCAGGGCTTGATATAACTAGACCCCTTCCTTCGAACAGATGTAAAAGTCAAACTTTCTCCCGCATTTTGAGTGCATTCAAGTAGATATAGAAAGGTGGAATGTTCTTCCTACTTCTTTGCTAGGTCAGATCTTTCTTCTGAAGATGAATATTTTTCCGACATTTTCCCCCATTCAAATGATTCCCATAAACTTCACACATAAAACAATCAGGAATGGTTGGCTTAGTTAATTTATATGGTCAGATCCGTGTGGTTTGATAACAAAAGTACATCAAGCTAATTTCCTTTAATAAATGTACTTTTTCCTCAATAGATTTTCATTCTTGAAATTGGCTATTATCCAATAGGGAAATTACCCTATTATCACAATTTGTACTATCAAGGCATGGCAGTCTGTAAAACGCTTGGAGGGTAGACCTCAGCGTTTACCCCTATTTGTGGTAACTGACTTCCTGCTGTGCACTGTAGACTCAGGCTTCAGATTCTGGACACATTAAGGCCTCATCACATGGCAGGGATTATTTGATGGACACATTTTGATGTCATTTGACCAACTAGTCAACAAATACAACATCCCACGGCAGTATTTCTTCTGCTATTTACAATTAATAGACTATGTCGGCTGTGGAGAGCTTTTTCTACACCTGGACAATCTAAAAGTTCCTTCTGCAAGATTCTTAAGGATTGTGGTTCTTTGGATGTGTAATTTCTAATAGAGACATGGGCAAGAATTAATGTACAAATCACAAGTCGATCAATGGGAGGAAGCCTGGAAGAACGCAGAGACCCTGAGCATATGTAACTAAGTAAAAGCAATAGAACTTAAAATCTTACACGGAGCATATAGGACAATAACTTAATGCTATCTTGTCTATTAACACGGGCTGTGAACCAATGTACCGGTATATGCTGCTTTGAATACATGGTGACATTACTACAGATACACATAAAACGATGCTTTATACGTTTCTATAAGTTCTATAATCATTTTTTGCAAGAAAATGTATTCTTTTGAATTGGCTATCGGAAAAAGACCCTTCAATAACACTTTGGCACAGGGTTGTACTTGAATATGTATCTTTAGATTTTTTAAACTGTGCTTCTCTTAGTAAAGATGTCAGATTTCACAGAAGGTGGGATCCATCTTTGACATATGGGTTTAAATATATGTTTTATGAGGTATAAATATGGAAGTTTTTATTAAGTACTATATAATTTTTTAATTCATTGGAGTGGTGAGCCATATGACGACAACCTATATAAATATGCATACATTTTTCACTGTTTTTGTGCAGATTGCTGGTTTCCTTGGAGTTCTTTGGTGCGTCAGTATTCTGTCCTGCCTCTTCGCTAAGGACACGATGATCCCTATACAAGTGAACCCTCTAGCTCTCTATGGGTTCTTCTTCTTCTTCCTTATCAACCCTTTCAAAACATGCTACTACAAATCTCGCTTCTGGCTGCTTAAATTACTGGTAAGGGCCAGGGGAATCCAAATACATATCACACAACAGCATTTGTTGTGATTTTCAAGGTTGCGCTTTTATGAGACATTATTCCATTTGTAAATTATTGATTGAATTGGTCAAATCCTGTTTTCTCATCCTTTATTTTCCACCCTTTTTATGTTTGTAGTTTCGAGTGGTCACAGCTCCATTTCACAGAGTTGGGTTTGCAGATTTCTGGCTGGCTGACCAACTCAACTCTCTAGTAGTGCTTCTGATGGATCTGGAGTACATGATCTGCTTCTACAGTATAGAGCTGAACTGGACCCATTCTGAGGGGAAGCTAAGGTTTGAAGGTATCCAGATGCACATCAGTGTCCTTGCATTTTAATTTAATCATGCTTTTATTGGGCAGTTAATGATGACATTTCAATATGTTTTTGTTTTCAAACCAGGTGAAGGGATTTGTCACTCATATTCCTATGGAGTACGAGCTGTAATCCAGTGTTTGCCTGCCTGGTTCCGGTTTGTGCAGTGCCTGAGACGTTACCGGGACACAAAGCGTGCATTCCCTCACTTGGCCAATGCTGGCAAATACTCCACTACTTTCTTCGTGGTCATCTTTTATGCGCTCTATAAGACTCATGAAGGTAAGCACCTGAGCTGTTACATTCTTTACCTGCAATTCTTTGTTTACCCAACATGACATTTTTTGTTTCCACTCAAAACAAGTGTGAAAGGCACTCTTTGTCAGGTAAAATATAGTGTATGATATTTTTTGGAGATTAAAAGCGGACCACTCACCGAACCTTGAGGAACGTCATGTGGTTAAACGTGCAGTCCTGTGTTCTCTTATGTCTGTGATGTTCTCTCATGTCACTACCTGTCTGTTATCATTAGATTATCAGGAAGGTCAGGTCTTCTTGTATCTGATGATTGCCTGCAAGATCATTAACTCCTGCTACACCTTAATCTGGGACCTGAAGATGGACTGGGGTCTGTTTGACAAAAACGCAGGGGAGAACACCCTTCTCAGAGAGGAGATAGTATATCCACAGAAAGTAAGAATACACACACACTGTTAACACTTAAGTTGTCTTATTTAAATATTTTTGTAGAGAACATACCCCTCCACAGCATTTACACTGTGGATTAGGGGTGTAACGGTACGCAAAAATCACGGTTCGGTACGTACCTCGGTTTTAAAGTCACGGTTCGGTTCATTTCGGTACAGTAAGGGAAAGAAATGCAAAACATTAAACTGCTGGTTGTTTACTATAAACTTTTTTTTAACAATTTGTTTACACTTTTTTTAAACACACTTTTTAATAAAATATAATTAATAAAAAATATATAAAATAAAAAAAGAATAAGAAATAAAATACTGCTGCAAAGTTCTCCACTAAATAAAATACTCTTAAACCAATACTGGCCATGACGCTAGCTAGCGAGAGGCTGGGCTAAAGCTGTGTATGTGGTGATCGGGCCGAATTTTAGGCAGTAGATTTTAGACAGCAGTAACCGAACCCGACCCAAGCCCGACCCAAGCCCGACAGGCATAAAGATATTTATGTCCGAGCCCGACCCGAGAGTTAAAATCCCATTTTTTTTCTCTCATACTAATGACACATGTACGTTTGTTTGTGTGGAAAGGCCGCTTTTATTAAGCAACTGAAAGGCATTCGGAAATGTCAACAGATGAGCACATCAGCGCGCATGGAGCAACAAGCGCTCTTAACACAGAGCGCATGCACGCGTTTCGTTGTCACAGCAACATAAACAAATTTCCGCACACAGGAAGACAGATGTTATGGTAATATTTTACATGTATTTGAATCACAAAAACGATTAATCAGATTTAATCAGTGCAACGCGGAGACTTCCGACACTTAATATGTTCGTGTGGAAACTCGGAATTGACGCATGTTCCGCACACAAAACTAGCCTAATTTACGTGACAGATTGCATTCGGTGCACATGTGAACCGTACCGAAAGTCCTGTACCGAAACGGTCCGGTACGAATACATGTACCGTTACACCCCTACTGTGGATGGATTCGTTGTTGTTAATTTGTGTGCTCTCTTTGAACAGGCTTACTATTACTGTGCCATAATAGAAGATGTGATCTTGCGCTTTGCATGGACCATTCCGCTTTCCCTTGGGATTGTGACTTCATACCCTCACATTTCTGATATTTTGGCCACTATTCTCGCACCTCTGGAGGTCTTCAGGTGAGCATACCTGCATATATCCATATGTCTGGTTTCATGACTCATTAACCTTCCTACCCACAATCTGTGGTGAATAGTTGACCTCTTTGATGAACGTGTTTTTCATGACATGGCTATTGTGTATTTTAGCATTTCTGGAACACTATATAGGCCAATCAGAAGCCTTTACAATCATGAAGCCATTTCATCAGGCCCCCATCCTCATTATTGTCTCCTTAAATGAATGGCATATTATTTTTTTAGCTGGAAATAGTAAAGTAACTTATCCTCATAATCTGTCATTTGTTTCAGGCGCTTTGTTTGGAACTTTTTCCGTCTGGAGAACGAACACCTGAATAACTGTGGTGAGTTCAGAGCGGTGCGGGACATCTCGGTAGCGCCTCTGAATGCAGATGACCTGACGCTACTGGAGCAAATGATGGACCAGGAGGATGGTGTGAGGAACAGAAAAGGAAAGAAGAACTGGAAGAGAAGCTACAGCATGTCCTTGAGAAGACCACGCCTCTCCTCCCAGTATGTGCAACATAGGACCACCAATCACACAGACACAAATCCAGACATGGAATCCATTAAAACAAGCTTTGAACAGCAAAAACAGCTGGCAATAGATAGAACATAAAGAAACGTCAGATTAATCTAAATAAGCTGAATTTAATTTTAAACATGAAAAGGTTTTGTCCGATTGGTTTAAATCAGTGGTTCTCATCCTTTTTTTGGTGGTCTGACTCCAAAAATAATTATTTGTATCCCTTATTTTGTAAGTTTGCCCACTTAAAAAGAAATGAAGGGTCTATGATTTTAATGGTAGGTTTATTTTAACGGATAGAGACAAAATATCAACCAAAAAATCACATTATACAAAGGTTATAAATTGATTTGCATTTAAGTGAGTGAAATAAGTATTTGATGCCAAGCAAAACATGCCTTAGTACTTTGTTGGCAAGCACAGAGGTAAGACATTTCTTGTAGTTAGTCACGAGGTTTGCACACATCTCAGGAGGGATTTTGGTCCATTCCTCTTTGCAGATACTCTCAAAATCCTTAACGTTTCTTTGGCTGTCGCTTTGCAACTCGAAGTTTAAGCTTCCTCCACAGATTTTCTTTAGGATTGAGGCTTGTAGACTGGCTAGGCCACTCCAAGACCTTAATGTGCTTCTTCTTGAGCCACTCCTTTGTTGCCTTGGTGGTATGTTTTGGGTCTTTGTCATGCTGGAAGACCCATCTTCAGTGTTCTGAAGGTTTTCGTCCAAAATTGTATGGTACATGGCCCCGTCCATCAGCCCCTCAATACGGTGAAGTCGTCCTGTACCCTTAGCAGAGAAACAGCCCAAAAGCATGATGTTTCCACCGCCGTGCTTGACTGTAGGGGTGATGTTCTTGGGGTCACAGTCAGCATTTCTCTTCCTTCAAACACGGCGAGTTGAGTTGATGCCAAAGAGCTCAATTTTGGTCTCATCTGACCACAGCACTTTCTTCAAGCCTTCTCTCAATCATTAGATGTTCATTGGCAAACTTCAGACGGGCTTGAACATGTGCCTTCTTGAGTAGGGGGACCTTGCGGGCGCTGCAGGATTTCAATCCATTGTGGCGTAGTGTGTTACCAATGGTTTGCTTGGTGACTGTGGTCCCAACTGCATTGAGATCATTAACAAGCTCCTCCTGTGTAGTTCTGGTCCCTCACCTTCCTCACGATCATCCGTACCTCATGAGGCCAGATCTGGCATGGAGCTCCAGACAGAGGGCGATTGATTTTTCCTTTTAGTATTTCTTTCATTTCTGAATAATCACACCAACAGTTGTCTCCTTCTCTCCAACCTTCTTGCTGATGGTCTTGTAGCCCCTTCCAGCTTTGTGCAGGTCTACAATCTGGTCCCTGATGTTTGACAGCTCTTTGGTCTTGCCCATGGTGGTGGAGAGGTTGGAATGGAAGATACAGATTCTGTGGACAGGTTTCCACTGACATTAGGAGCTTTCTTAAAGTGACAGGACTAATCAGTGTTTCACACGGGCACATGACCAATCTGTGGGAGGCAGAATTCTTGCTGGTTGCTTGGGGATCAAATACTTATTTCACTCGATCAAATGCTAATCAATTTACAACCTTATTATAATGTGTTTTTCTGGATTTTTGGGTTGATATTCTGTCTCTATCCGTTAACATAAACCTACCATAAAAATTATAGACCCTTAATTTCTTTGTAAGTGGGCAAACTTACAAAATCAGCAGGGGATCAAATAATTATTTTCCCCTCTGTACATTTCAAGAGTCCAGAAGTATTAAGAAATGAACGCTCTTCAGGGACCCCAAACTTTTTCAAATCAATTAATTTGCCTGACTTTTCCAGTTTAAATTTTCTTGGATAATAATTAATGTTAAGGATTTGTTTTTTTTTCTCATTTCTATCTTATAAAATATTTTAGAGCTTGGCATTACTTGTATATGTATATTCATTATAAATTTCCCACAGAGTTTGAAGATTTTATTAATTGACCTGACTTCTCTAGAAATCACTTTTAAAGGAAGCTACCTCATGTATACTTTTTCTTTTCTTTTCTAAAACCTGGGGTTTCACTTCTTGAAGTGAAACAAAATGAGATTTTTATTTATTTTTGGTTTCATTTATTTTTCAGTTCTTCTCCTGGTTGGGAACAACTGCTATAGCATGGTCTGAGATTCAAGATACCAAAATCAAAAAGCTTATCCTTTTATTAGCGTTGCAACTCTAGATAAATCCCAGTTTTTACATGGACTTCAACACTTTGTGGCACTCTCCATGGAGAGGGTGCAAAATAGGGCTTGAAACAAAACAAAAAAGACATATTTTTCGGTTAACAGTGTTGTAGTTTTAGCATAAAATAAGGTATTTCTAAGTTTGGGTTTATAGTTATTGATGAATGTATGTTTCCCGTAACAGAAAATTAGTTTTCTTAAAACAAAAGGATTGTCAAATATTTGAACACGCGATTGAATTGAGAAAATTTCTTGATTTGTTGACTTGTATGAGTTAATTTAGTAGTTTCCAAATTTAAACTCTGTAAAGAACATATACATTTTTTTTTTTTGCCTTTTAATAAAAAGTAACAGGACATCAGGGACCCTATTTGGTGAATAAAATTGCCTTGTAAGCTTCTGAACACCATCACACAGATGCCCTCATGATGAAAGTTTGATTAACTCAAGGATCTCTCTCTCTCTTTTTTTTTTTTTCAGGTCGAAAGTCCGAGACACCAAAGTCCTGATAGAGGACACAGATGACGACACCTGACCTTTGCGTCCGCAATGGCTTGATAAAGTGTTTTTTAAAGGACCATAGACCTCAGTGAGCCTCGACTCTTCAAAAGCTATCCAATCAATCCATCACAAAGCTGCCTGACTACACCCACACACACACACACACTTCACACAACATCTCACTGACTCGTACACGCATATGAGCTCACAACAGGAGGAGCCACTTTTTAGTTACTGTACTTTTTTTGATTCCTTCGTTGCTGCCTTGATCATTTTTGTGAAGATACAATATGTGGATCTTCAAGTGAATTCAAAGGACAGTGTGTATAGATGCATCAGTTCACAAACCGCTTGATTGGACTGCGCTCATACAAATCACACACCTGACTGTGGACACTTCATTGCAGCAGTTGTGATCAGTCAATCGGTTTGGATACTTTGTCCTTCAAGACTTTTATGAGGAGGGTATGAAGACATTCATGTAGCACATGGACTGGTTTACCCTCATTCATGAAAATGGCAATTTAAAAAAAATATATATTTTCTTTTTTTTTGAATGTACATTTCATTCTTTTTTTTTTTTTGAATGTACATTTCATTGTTATTTATGTGAAGGAGAGATGCCTTGAACGTTGCTTTAAACCTTGGGACTTTTACCCAGGACCTCTGCATGCTTTTGACTAACCCTCAGGTGGCTCTGAATGAAAAATACCAATTTGACATTTATAGTTATTAAATGCTTTGCCACTCGAAGTCGATTTAAACACAAACCACCGACGTAGTGACCTAACCCAAAATGCCAAATGGGAATTTATGCCTATGTTTGTTATAAAACATTTTTTCTTTCATGTGTCTTATAGTCAGTCTAGTTTGAAGAGGTGCTGCTTTTGTAGACCCAGAAAGAGAAAAAAAAACCTTTTGCTTTAAAAGTGTCAGGCTCATGTTAAGAGCTAGCCAAATATCTAAAGCATTCCTCGAGAACATTTCCTTAGCCTTCATTTTAACGCCGACTTCCTACATACGATCCTCCTGAAACTCCATTTTGTTTTTTATAGTGTTAAAAACACCGCATACCTTATTCTCTCGTCACATTCCACTCGAGTAGCATTCCAGGTCTCTGATCGTTTTTTTTATTTTCATTTCAGTCAGTGTCTTCCAGAGCAACTTCCAGACCACCTGAGGGTTTCAGAGGTTCCGGGGAGAACCGAAACCTTCGTTTTCTTTTCAGATGAAGCTTCACGACTGATACGCGAGCACACCCGAGTTTCTGTGTGAATCGTTCGTAGAACTTGTTGCGTAAAATCATGATGATGCATTAGGCAAGGATGGTTTTCTGAACGATTATGCCCGGGTAGTTCTCGTATGATGTTTTATAATCCATTCCAGTTGGAAATGTGTATTTGTACCTCTGAAGACCTTGCTGTCTGTGAACGAGATCGATGTAAGACATTCATGAGATTCAATTACGCTGCAAGACTCAAAGACTCTCACCGGCTACACCTCACATACTATGTCATGTACTACTGTCCCAAGTAAATGCTTGGACCAAAAATATATATATATAAAAAAAAACTAAGTTTCTCTGTTGGTGTTTTCTCGTCTCATTTTAGACATGCATTTAGATTGAGATTTTTAAATCACAAAAATGGACAAGATTGCCTTCTGCTCTTTGGTTTCTGAAATCTGAATCTAAATGTGTGATTCTTAAATGGATATTTCACCCAAAAATTAAAATGCTGTCATTTACTCCCCCTCATGTCATTTCATACCCATGTGACTTCCGCTTTTCTTCCAAAAGTTGTAACGAATCCTAAGAGATTTCAGTCTTTCCATTGAAAGACCTTGTAACCAAAACTTTGCTGCTTCAAAAAGTTCACTGAACAACACTGAACAAAAAGTTCACAAAGATATTGTAATCCAAATCTTAAGAGACACAATCGCTTTATATGATGTACAGCTTTAATTTAGGCTTTTATTCATATATAAACTTTGATTAAATATGGTAAACAGAAGCTCAAACCCTTTTGTAGTGGTCACTTAAGCTTATTTGAAGAAAAGAAAACCAGCAAGGCTTGTTGCTGTGCGTCAAAAAACAAACTTTATTCCCATCACATTTTAGTAATCTACCCATGTGTGGTCCAGTTGTTCATTTAACAGTTAAATGATGGTCCTTTCTTTCCTCTGACAGCCAGTCACATTGGCACACGAGTGGTTTTAGATGAAGTGGCTGTCTGTCAGCTCTACAGAGGCTAGTGTGAATGAAGTCTCAGAGAAGGTCAGCAAACAATGAGATGTTACAGTCCAGACGCTTGTCCACGGGCCAGTCAGTATCAGCCTCCGTCTGTGCATTAGAAAAACCTACAGGCCACTTCAGACGCCTAACCTGTGCAAACAAATTCAGTTCATTTCTAACCAATCATAATGCACAGAGGACTAAACATTTTATATAAATGCGCAAGTGATGCGTAGTTAAAGCATCTAGAGACCTAAAGACACTCCAGCAGAGATCTCATTTCCAGAGCAGGCTTCATTTGAGATCCAGGACCATAGCAGCCGGGTTCTCCAGGAAAGACCGCCACAGGTTGGAGAAGCGGGACATGGTGGCCCCGTCTATGACACGATGATCGGCGGACCAGCTGACGTTCATGATGTACGCCTTCGCTATTTCATCACGGGAGATAAACCTGGGCAGCACCTGCAAGCAGAGAAACAGCTTTAAGTTTAAAGGCACAGTCACATAAGTGGAATATCACTGAACATTTGTAGCCAAAAAATGCCCACTGTCAATAATGTAGCGATGAATGACGCACAGCTCACACAGAAGTCACTTTCAAACCCAGCAGTTTTCTATTGGTCAGCCGGGTGAAGCCACATGACCAACTTGAACCTGACACGAACTCTGCGTGGGGAAATCTTTCACCCTCGCGTGGATTTCTATTGAAATCGCTGCACATTGGATATTTCCCCCCCCAAAAAAATCTTCAAACAATGGTACATTATATGGTGATTATAAAACTAAAAGTTCATATAACACATGAACTGTATTCATGTTGGTTTCATATAGTTCTGAACTTAAACCATTGTGAGAGCAGTTCAGTTTAATGATTCTAAAAATGTCATGTGGTGTAACCATTAAGTATATAACTGCATTTTCCTTAAACCTTGAATACATGCGAGTACATATAGTAAGTTTAGAAATATATTTTTCAATAGCATTGAAAGTTTTGGGGTAGTGGCACGAGACATTTTACAACCTATTTAATTTATTATAATGACAGTCACTATAGAATATACAAAAGCAATGCAGCAAAAATCACTATTACTTACTGTATATCCCATGATTCAACAACCATCTCCTTTTTTATTGAAGAGTGAGGAACACAAGCAGCTCACCTGGATCTTTCCCAAAGCTCCGATGGCCACCTCCGGGGGCAGAATCACAGGCTTGGCATACGTCCCTCCAATCTAAATGAAAAAAAAAAAAACTTTTTAAATTATTTTATGATGAGAGATCAGATTATCGCTAGATAGCAAATAGAAGCCCATTGAAAGCCTGCTGTTGTTTGAGGGCTGCTAAACCAAAAAAGAAGCGCTTAGACCTTCCAGACCCTCAAATATATATCCTTCAAACAGGACAGGGTAACGATCATGAGGCCCAACATTCGGGGCAGGCTGCAGTCGAGGCCCAAATAGGGTAACAGTGTTTAAGACCAAGTACAGTGTGTAATTTATGCATCACTAGTGGCAGAACTGCAATCTGTTCCAGTGGACGAATGATTAGGGATGAGCATTGACACAAATTCACAAGCTTGCGATTGGTTTTAATTATATCGGATATATATACACAGTACGTCAATTTTCCTCAAGAAAAAAAAAACACTATGGAAGTCAATGGGGTCCATCAACTGTTTGGTGACCAACATTTTTTTAAATATCTGCATTTGTGTTCAGCAGAAGAAAGAAATTCAATCAGGTTTGAAACAACTTGAGGGTGAACTTTTTTTTGGTGAACTATCCCTTTAAGAATCGATATCGGTTCATCAAAATGGAGAAATCAATACTTTGGGAATTTTTGGGAAACTGTTTAGACAATTCAATTGGGGGATGCAGAAAATACACACTTGACTTTGGGAAGCCTGAAGTCAGGTGGACGCCGCCTCACCGAGCCAATGTTGGAGAGGGTGAAAGTTCCTCCAGTGAGGTCAGCGGTGCCCAGCTGTCCAGCTGAACCCAGAGCCTGCAGACGCTTGAGCTCCACAGCGATGTCAAAAACACTGAGGGCCTGAACGCTCTTCACATTGGGCACCAGGAGGCCCTGAGGAGTGTCCATTGCCAGACCGATGTTATGAGACGCCTGAGAGAACACAAAAAAACAAAACAATGAAACTGTTATTTCTTCTTCTTCTTACTCTTACAAATAGTGCTGTTTAGGACATTTCAGCATACCATGAGCCTCAAAAAGAAACTTTGTAAAGAGAATGATGTAATTGGAGTGTTTTGGGGTTTGTCTTGCCTTGAATGTGATGTTTTGGCAGCTTTCATCCACAGAGGCATTGAGAACAGGAAACTGCAAGAGCCCTAGAGATGCAGCCTGAACAAAACAGTATAAAGACAAACTAGAATTATAATCGGACCCCAAACACCTGGAGTTAAAGGCACACTATGTAAGATTTTTGGATCAAAATATCCAAAAACCACTAGAACAATGTTATATATTTAGTTGATTTGTGTACTTGCATATCACACAATGTGTCTAAGAATGTTTAAATCCAGAGGAATTAGCTGTTTTAACCAGGACACAGATCGTGTCCGTGCGTCGCCTATCAATGACATCATACCCGCGTTACCCTCGATTTCATGGAAACACCAAAGACGCTTTAATATATTATGTGTTTTCTTACAACTGTTTGGATACATTCATTGACAGAAAACTAATCGTTGTTATATAGCTCAACACAGTCAGTCTTTTAGTTTAAATCTCGTTTTCTCGATTTCAAACCATATTTACCATGTCTAATATCGATCTAGCTCACTGCAGTGTGCAACAAGTGTCTCATATAGTAGCCGTCGAGCGAACACACAGAGTAGCATTATAACACCTTTCAACACCTTTCAGTATGTAATATGATAAAACAGCGCTGTTACCCCACATACACATGACCGGAAGAAGCGGGTATAATAAAAGCTCCACTGCTCTCGAGCTGTGTGTCGCGCTCGTCTCTCATTAGCAATCACTCCAGCGCCTCGTTCCGCTCCAACGGCTTTCGTAACGTTAATAAATCTTTAATACATTACCGGTCATCAATGAATATGATTTCTGCCCAAGTCCCGTCGTATTCTCCACCGGCTGTAGAGGTGAAGACAACAACTCCCACGACTCCACGAAATCAAGGCGTCATCAAGCTACGCCTTTGTTCTTAATAAGTGACCTCTAGTGGCGAAAAATTACATAGTGTGCCTTTAATATTCACATCGCAAAAAGCCATTAGAGAAGTGATCGTACACAATCTGATCAACAACTTTTCCCGCCATTCATGATTACTGATTAATTTTATATTTCAGAGTTTACCTATAAAAAAAAAATGGACATTTAAATTAATATTAAAAAATCTTATAGCGTGATGGCCCTTTTATTTTTAACGTGTATAAACAGAAACAGGTGGTTGGAAATGTAACTGGAGAGCACCTTGATGAAGAAAGGCATGTAGCTGAGTTTGACACCCCGAGACTCGGCCAGGTCCTTCAGCTCCGAGCGCAAGCGCACTAGCTGCGTCAGGTCCACCTCATCACAGTAACCGAAGTGAGGAGTTTTCAGAGCAGCGCTCATGGTCTTCACCATGGCCTTCTGGAAACCTGTTTATCACCATATAGAAGAGATGTTCAAGATAGCCAAACATGCAAGACAATGACAAATAACATCATCCATGATAAAGAAATGGCAATATAGTTTAAGGTCTTGAACCTTAACTTAAGGTCAGTTTACACCGGTGACTATATAGTTTTAATTCTATAAGAATAGGGAAGTCCACAGCACAACTATGATGACACAGAGGAACGATATTGTTGGAATCACTTTTTAGAATTACTTTTATTTCTGGTGGATGAACGATAAAAACATTGAAAGCCAATCAAAATCCCTGTAAAGATCTCAGGCACTTAAATCGGCAGACGACATAACAGCAATGCGCTTATTAAAAACAATATAGTTACTGTAGTCATAGTTATCTTTATCATTCTTGCTGTGAAAGGGCTTGAAAAAAGGTATGTTTTGTATTTATGTTGGTTTCATATGGTTTTAAAAAACTTGTATGCCCTTTTTATAAGAAAAGTTTAAATTTAATGACTCTGAAAATGTCATGTGGTGTAACCAACAAGTAAAAAGTAATATTCCATACATCAAATATATGCAAGTGTACATATTTTAATAATTATTTTCGATGTTGTTTACTATATTTTTCAAGGTAAAAAGTTTTACACATATCATGAATTGTTAATTAAAGGAATAGTTCACTTAAAAATTAAAATTCTGTCATCATTTAATCACCCTCAAGTTGAGTCAAACCTGTATGAATGCCTTTCTTCTGCTGAACACAAAAGATCTTTTTTTAAACAACTTGAGGGTGAGCAAATGATGACAGAATTTTTAAGTGAATTATCCCTTTAATGAATATTACATATTTGGGAAGTCGCACCACATGACATTTAAGAAAGAATTAAATGAATAAGGTTCTTTTTTTATTTACAACTTTATGGTGCCCGATATTATTTTCATTATTTTTTTAAAATATATATAAAAAAACAGAACATGTGTTCAAGTCATTGTAATCACGAATTTGCATTTATAATATATTGGTAACACTTTACAATAAGGTTCATCAGTTAACATTAGTTAATGCATTAACTAACATAACTTTTTGAATATCATTGACCGACATCCAAGAACACACTCAAACTCACCATTCAGAGGCTCTGTCCTGTCTTCGCCGGAGAAGATGTGCCGCGGGATCGCCGGAGGTGCCGTGATGGGCGTCTCCTCTTTGGGAGGGGTATCAGGAGTGGAAATCACAGGTGTTGGGATATTCTGGACCTCATAAGGCAGGATGGCTCCTGTCTGCTTGGCTAAGAAACTGATAATGTCCTCTTTTAAAATACGGCCATCTTTTCCAGTCCCGACCACCTCACTTAGTTTAATCTGGTAGAGGACAGATTTAGACATCAGGAATTATACAGAACTCAATAGAGCCACAATGATAGGGGGGTTACAGTCTGATGCCATGCACAATTACATTGTTCTCCATGGCCAGACGGCGCACCGCTGGTGTCGCCTGGGTTTTTTCATGGTTATAGGACATTGCTGGAGTCTCTACCACATCTTCCTCTGGGTCGCCCTCTGCAGGACAAACAGTATTAGTGCACAGAGCTGGGAGGACATTTCCAAGTTCAAAGTGAATATTAAAAATACGATCCACAGCAGTGACTGACCCGGCGCTTTGTCCGTTTCAATGTCCACAAGAGTTGACCCGACATGTGCGACAGCATCTACATCATAGTACAGCTTGCGGATGACGCCATCATAACGGCTTGCGATAGTGACGGATGCTTTGTCACTCTGGACCTCACAAATGCTGTCAAACTGGCAGACCCTGTCCCCTTCCTTGACATACCTGCATACAGCATAAATCTGCTTGTATGTTTCCTAAATATCTGCAAACATGTTTTTTCATGCTTTAGTACAGTCAAAAATGTTTTTTACATACAACACCTTTAAAATCTGACAAAAATATTTGAGAACCCTTGTCTTAACAAACACCTCAGATGATCCTGTAGTCTAAGAGCAACTTTGGTGGCTCCACTAAAGCAATTCTTCTGTTAGGGACAAAGGTCAAGGCTCAGATTAAGATCTATTTCAGCATGTTTACAATACAAGATTCAAACACATCAACATACCACTCTTTTACTGTCACTTCCATAATGCCCTCTCCAATATCTGATAGTTTGAACGGCAGCACATGTCCAGAGGCCACTGAAAGTATGAACAAGAGTATACTGCAACAGTCCAGTTTATTACCACAGCAATGACATGAGCAGAAAGATCACGGCGTGTTAATGTGTTGTACAAGCAAAAAGCCTGATTGAACATATATGGGAATTTCCATCTTTCCGACACATACCATGGCTGGATCTGAAGCCTCTCCAGTGAATTGAAGTGAGTGGTGTGGAGATGTGAACTACAGGGGCCGGTCCAAGGGCCTGGAGCCTGGGACCCTGCTGGAGGCGATGGGATACGACCTGGGGATTTCATGAACACAGGCAAAAAGAACATTTGCTAAATTTGAAAAAAAAAAATTGCTCAGGATGCTAAAGGTAGGTTTACTAGCCCTGAAATAAGTTTCCACTTAAACCAAGTTATCTGAGACAGACTGGGATTAGTGGGTCAATTAAACGCAGCAGCATTTCTGCAAATGCGTTAACTAATACACGAAGCAGGTTTTGCTTGACATAATGAAATGAATGACCATGGATCTATTTTGGTTGAATACTAGTATGCCTTCTTTAAATTCGACATGAAACAAAGTTGCGATAGTCTTTAGTTCACTATTGTGACATTCTGTATATCCAAGCGAAATGGCTTCTCAAACAAGAAAAAATGTATGGCGGGACTTGATTTTGTTCAATGGGAATTGATTGGTTCATTGAATTGTTCTGGTTTGTTTGCTTTTGCTGTGATCTCAGCCCTTACGTGTCATTACTCACCAGATACGTTTTTGAATTAAAGATTATGAGGGCACATAAATTCAAATGTGTATGGACAAACTATTAATAATAAATACTGCAATATCCAATAATAAAATAATAAAATTATTAAATGCGCATTTTGATTTCATGGTGACTTTAATGAATATACACTGACTATTAGCAGAGGACAGGACTGAACATTTCAGCAATTCATTATATTTTCAATTTGTGCGTGTTCTGTGAGTTGTGAGTTGGCTAGGAAACTCGAACACGGTGTGTTACATTCGTTGGATGAAAGCACAATGTTTCCAAACTCACCAGACGCCTCAGTGTTGTCAGAGAACTCCGCACTGATGTCATCGCCGCCATGATTGCCCAAGACCCTCACGGACACGATGAGGGCAGGAGATCTCTCTCTCCGGCATCCCGAAACTGGGAGCGAGGTATGAATAACCGACTCACTGAGCGCATCACAATCATACATTTACCTTGTAAGACAAAAACAGCTCAGATGTACTGCAACAACAACCACTTAATACTACACAATCACGGAGAAATCAAACCAGGACTTCCTGTAATTGCGAGCATGATTGCGAGCCCCAAGTGGTGTTGGTCATCTCTCATCTTGCATCCTCTTGTTTGTTACGCTTGTTGACGTCATGCTCACGCCTTCATTGACCAGCCAATGAGTGTTTAGTTTTTTCAAGCATGTAAACATTATTTCGCCGTATGTTAAAATTATTTGAAGTGAAAAATATCTTACAATTATTTGAAAAACAAAATGTGTTTAGGCTACTCATTAACCTTAACTAACAACTTTAAGTTTGTTTTATCTTTATTTATGTAGGGGGAGAGTGGGGTGAGTTGTGCCAGTTTTTACTCAAAGTGACTTTAAAGTGAGGCCATGACAGTAATGCCTTCAATTTAAGGATGTACATATATTTCAGGATGTGGTGCATCCCTGAGAACAATAACTTTGGATCTGAAATACATTGTTTCAGAAATATAGCTTTTGGGAAAAAAGTGGTCCCGTGGCACAACTTGCCCCTGGTGCGGGGTAAGTTGTGCCTTTGGGGGAATACGTTGGGGGTAAATTGTGCCAGTGATTTCTGAAGTAAAACAGAACATTTTAATGTTATGAACTGTAATGCTATATAAAAGCAAGACAAATTTAATACAAAATTACTCATTTAATGTTTATTTAGATATTGTCACCCTATGAAACTGTTAGAATACCATAGCATGCGTTTTTCCAATATGGTAAATTGCATAGGGATTTTGTATTGAACATAACTCTGGATCACAGTGTCACAGAGACAAGAGGGCGGGCTCATTTTCCTCAGACGACCAATCAGTCTCTCAGGATCTTTGTGAAGCTATCAAGCCATGCCCTAGCAACCATTTAGAGCACCATAGCAACACAATGTATGATATTTGTGAATCATTTCAGGCAAAAAGGCTTTGGCAATAGATGCCTTTTGACATAGAATGCTGTCTGTCAATTATGTAACATATAAGAATAAAGTGAATAGGCTAATTTCTAAATATTGTGTGATTTAGGCCACTTAAAAACTTAATAAAACTTCTCTTTAATAACATAGTGCAAACTCAAAACTGAAAACAGTGTTAGCTAAATTAAACAAATGGCAGGTAGGCCTAAGTCAAACACTGATGATGAGGCATGCCCATCTCCTCACTTCTCCAGATTATCCCCTGTGAGTATGTAGGTCTAGGTGGTCTGGATCTGGCACAACTTAACCCAGGCCCTTTGGCACAAATCACCCCAGACCCACAAGTTTGAAAAACTAGCATGATCCAGCAGTTAAGAGCTAACTTCATGCTAACTGTATAGACTCATTGTATAGCATGCTAAAGCACTAAAACATATGTAAAATGTTTTCAAACGTGTCTATCCTTGTTCAGACACTACAATGAAAAAACCTTAATCATAGAAATTTTTCTTTGAAAGGAAAAAAACAGTTTTTTGAGCTAAAATGTGTTTACACTCATGCCATGTGTCTCTCTTCTTTGGAGGATGAGTAAAATTGATTGCTTTTCAAAATTATGTGGTCACATGACCAATTTCTCCTATGGTTTTCCAGAAACAAGGGGTGGTACTTCCCCCCTGGCACAAATCACCCCACTCTCCGAATTTGCAACCTTAATCTTAATGTGAAAGTCTATTCAAATATGTTTACTGACCTGCAAGAAGCCTTACTAAAGTAGCCTAAGGTAATAATATTTTCAAAGAAAATAACCTATAAGTGCGAACTGAACGTAATAGTTTGATCCCAAGTAGCCTACTCTAAGTATAAAGGCTACATCTTTATGTAATTTCATAATTACTTCTATTGAAGTGTAATGTCATGCAGTAGCTTATACTGACAAGCATTTATGGTAAACTAAAATATCCTACTTTAATGTAATTTCTATTAAAACGTGTAGCCTACAGTATGTCATGTATATAAAGGGTAATAATGAACTGTTTGTATGGAATAACACACTACAGTTATAACAACTTATAATAGTGCTTGTGCTTTAGTATGTTATATATAGTCGATATACATCAAAATGCGTGTACTACTTCAAAGCATGACAAAATATTATTTAAACACTACCATTTAAAACGTACATTGAAGTAAAACTTTTATTTGGACATTATTACAAAGTGCACTTTTTAAAAGAAACATTGTGACCTCTCTTTAAAGTGGCCTTTTATTTAATTATTCAATATTTCATTATTATTATTATTATCTGCCAGTAGTTTTTACAGTACACTACAAGTGCACGTTTAATTCAATAAACTGCACTTCTTTTCGTTAATTTCCATAGGAAATTCCTGATGGAAACCACATGGGATTTCCGGGTTGTAGGTCAGTCTGTCATGTTTGCGAAAACGTCCTCTATTATAGACTATTTCAGACCTCTTCTCTTCTTTATACTTTGCTTTAATCAACAACATTATTTTTCGTTCTCCTTATTTTTGACTACGTTTAAAGCCAAAAAGTTGCTGCCTTAAGTCATTTCAACTTAAATTACATTAAACATACTTTTAAAAAAGGAGTTTCAATTTGCTTAACTTATTTTGATGAGTTAAAGCAATCTAAAACATATGCTGTCTCATATACTATTTTACAGTGTATACACAATAATATTGAGTTAATATGCCAGCTTTGGTCTGGTTCCACTGCATGGCTGAGGTAAGGTGACCCAGTCTCTGGGACGTCTCGTCCCACATAGTTCAGCAGTCATTCTTCTCATGGTGAGATTATCACGTCAGCTTTGACCCTGACCGTCTTGTCCAGCAGCTCCTTAAGATGCTGCTTAATTGGCTGATTGAAATGACCGGGTTAAGACGAGAATAGACGATGAGGCATGACTGTGTGCAGGCGAGATGAAGCACAGGACTGAAGGAGGATATTCTCTCATGCATTGTGTTTGGCTGATGCTTCAGGATCTTCACACAGATCCCAGTATAGTTAATTTGACCCAATATTTGTGAATATCACTCCTCTGGCGCGTTTTCTCTATAATGACATTTTGGCTTAAGGACACATGAATGAGTGAATACATTGAATACAAAAAAATTAATACATTTTTTCAAAAAAATACAAAAAATTAAACACATGAATGCAATTAATGTACTTAAATCCAAACCTTTAATTATTGATATATTAATATGGTATTTTACCATTTTATAAAAAACAAAACAGCATCTCATCTATCTCTTCGAACTTTGTAGTAATTCTTTATTTAAATGAAATTAAATTATTTAATTAAAATGATCATCAAATAATCAAAATTAATCTAAAGATAAAAATTTTGATGATTAGAATGCGATTACCGTACAAATAATTGTGCATTACATCTTATTAAAAGAATAATCTGATATGATAGCTACATGATGTGGGGGGGAAGTAACAAAAGATTTGGCTAGTCAGCTTAAAAGTCAGAAAGGAATATTTGAACACAATAAACAACATATTATATATACTACAAACATATTAAAAATAAAAGAAACTGTCAGGATTTATTTTGCAATAATGTTCGGAGAACATTAGATTGATTGTAATTATATCAGAAGAAAGAGACCACAGTGATGTTTATGAAACTGAAAAAAGGTTATTTTAGCATTATTTATATATATTTATCAATATTTTGAATTAGCTTTTTATTTGGTTACATTTTTAGAGATTTTTGGTTAATTTTTTACATTTCTGTGCATGTAAACCTCACTCCCCTGGACTCAAGAGGTGCACTAGTCTTTAGCCTTCTTTGTTAGAAACGTATTGAGTATAGGACCGGATGCATGTGGTGCCGTGACCCAGGTGGGAGTGAGGTTTTGGGGAGGTGACTGAAACAAAGGCAAGCTAGTTGCTGTTTGTGAAAACCTCACTCCCCTGATCTCAAGAGGCGCACTAGCGACTGACGCTATGGTTGCGGTCTTTAGTATCCTTGTTAGCACGCCCCTCGTTGGTTCAAATCGAGTACGACCGGTTACAACAGGTCCCCTGAATTACTTTTTATAGTGAACAATACATGGGGGACGATGGACAATAATACAGTTTAGCAGTCATTACACAAAAATATTTGATGTTACTATGCTGTGATTGACCAATCATGTCATAAATAACATCTTTTTATCTCATGTTAAAAATCATGTCATGTCAAGCAGCATTTTTTTCATCCTATCCGCATCCTGTGGGGAAGAGCTCCTCTTCTAGTGTTTCTCAAATATCTACAGCGCTGATAAGCTCTCCTGTAACGCTGTGGTTGACCTTGCCTGTTATTAGAAACCCTGTTCCATTTGGACTCTGGCCTCTAAGCATGTCCTCATCTCAGGTGTTACCTCAGCACTGTCCCACAGCCACTGACCCTTGAACGAGAGACAGGGATTCCAGACGGCTGCGGTGCTGAAAAGCCCATGCTGCTTTATAGTGGCAGAGATTGATGGAGCCTATACGAGTGTGTCACAGAAGGCCGTATATCAAGCCCAATCAGAGTGAGAATTCAGCAGTGACATTCCCACCTCTATGGGAATTGAGAGTAACCGAAAACCTTTGGCACCACCGGAGCCGGGCCTTTCTGAAGTCGAGCTGTAACCCGAGGCGGTCACTTGAGCCGCTCTTACCTTTGTTTCGTAGCAATTTGGCGGGTGGAGCTGCGAGGAGTTCTGGAGAAATGCAGCTTATTTCTTCTGTTCTGTGACGCAAATTATGTTCGGCTGCCTCCAGTTTATATGGGGGATGACGTGAGGATGTGATTCTTCATCAGCAATATCCTCTTCCTCCATTTACGGACCTCAATGAAGGCATGTCCCATGTGCCGGGCTGGAGGGGACACTGGCGCTTTAAGCGCAGGCGTCCAGCCATGGTGCCACCAACAGCCTGGATAACCCACATCACAGGTCTGTCTATCTGTCTATCTATCTATCTATCTATCTATCTATCTATCTATATATCTATATATCTATCTATCTATCTATCTATCTATCTATCTATCTATCTATCTATCTATCTATCTATCTATCTATCTATCTATCTATCTATCTATCTATATATCTATCTATCTATCTATCTATCTATCTATCTATCTATCTATCTATCTATCTATCTATCTATCTATCTATCTATCTGTCTGTCTGTCTGTCTGTCTGTCTATCTATCTGTCTGCATGTCTGTATGTCTGTCTGTCTGTCTATCTATCTATCTATCTGTCTGTCTGTCTGTCTGTCTGTCTGTCTGTCTATCTATCTATCTGTCTGTCTGTCTGCATGTCTGTCTATCTATCTATCTATCTATTTGTCTCTGTCTGTCTGTATATCTATCTATCTATCTGTCTCTGTCTGTCTATCTGTCTGTCTGTCTATCTATCTATCTATCTGTCTGTCTGTCTATCTATCTATCTGTCTGTCTGTCTGTCTGTCTGTCTATCTATCTATCTGTCTGTCTATCTATCTATCTATCTATCTATCTATCTGTCTGTCTGTCTATCTATATATCATCATCTGTCTATCTATCTATCTATCTATCTATCTATCTATCTATCTATCTATCTATCTGTCTGTCTGTCTGTCTATCTATCTATCTATCTGTCTGTCTGTCTGTCTGTCTATCTATCTATCTGTCTGTCTGTCTGTCTGTCTATCTATCTATCTATATATCATCGTCTGTCTGTCTATCTGTCTATCTATCTATCTATCTGTCTATCTGTCTGTCTGTCTATCTATCTATCTATCTATCTATCTATCTATCTATCTATCTATCTATCTATGTCTGTCTGTCTGTCTGTCTGTCTATCTATATATATATCTTCGTCTATCTATCTATCTATCTATCTATCTATCTATCTATCTATCTATCTATCTATCTATCTATCTATCTATCTATCTATCTATCTATCTATCTATCTATTTTATTGTTGATTTTGTAAGGTGACCTTGAGTGTTGAGAAAGGCGCCTATAAATAAAATGCATTATTATTATTATTATCTGTCAATCTATCTGTCTGTCTGTCTATCTATCTATTATCTATCTATCTATCTATCTATCTATCTATCTATCTATCTATCTATCTATCTGTCAGTCTGTCTGTCTGTCTGTCTGTCTGTCTGTCTGTCTGTCTGTCTGTCTGTCTGTCTGTCTATCTATCTGTCTGTCTGTCTGTCTGTCTGATATACATTTCTGCTAAGTAAGTACAAATTATTTCACAGGTTGGCCGTATTGTAATATGTTCCTGGGTAATATGTAAAATATATTCTTTAACAAAGTTGGATGCAAAAATAACATTACTTCTTATTTCTGTGGCTAAATCATGTAACATGCATTACAGGTTTCCTCAGTCGCTTTGGTGCATTTCTAAGATCAACACTGAAATTCTTATAACTACTTGTTCAACCTCCACATTATCCAGTCACTTGTGGACATCATAAATAAAATGTATAGTTATTTTGAACAATTTGTAAATGCTTGGGTACAGTAATGCAATTGATTATGTAAAACAGTGATGAAATAAGGGCACTATGTGGATCATGTTTTCAATCATTATATATATATATATGTGTGTGTGTGTGTGTTCATACAGTACATTCAGTAAAAGTAAAAGTGTAACTATGAATCCCGTCCAGATTCATGCAATCAATATCCCATATAGAGTAGCCTACTACTGTATAAAATTGTACAGTTGAAATGTATATGCCATACAAATAAAGTGGAGTCTTGTGCATTTTTAATCGTCATCAAAATAGTTGTACTACACTGTACAGTAGAAGAGTACACTGTTATATTGACAACGTGGCTAAGCATTTTGTCTATCTTGTTTTTGAAAAATGACACAAGGACTTGTTATTCTGATGGCACTGATATGTTCACTGACATAAATACTTACTTTTGAGAGATGAACTAAGGATTTTGAGCGAGTGACACGCTTTTACAGGTAATCCATGGTGTGCTGCTGTTTGTACGAACTGGTTTGATAAACGCACACTGTTTCGCTAATCTTAAAGGATGATTCGGGAAATGTATCAAAGCGACTGAGAAAAGCTGTAATCCAAAACAGAGGATTACACTGCGTCCTCTGATTGGTCGAAAGTGACCCCTCCTTAGCAACACGCATTTGTGTGGTGGTGTGGCACGTGGTAACTAGGCAATGTCTCTTTAACTTGTATCGTGAAGTTTTCAGACGTGGAAGAACGTGCGAGGGAACTCCAGCACAATAAAAGTGCAAAAGATTACGGAAAACCGAAGGACACGAACATATATGAAGTTAAACTGATGGAAAACATGATGTTTTTAACTCACCTTCTGTTCGGTAGAGATTTAGAGGATTTGCAGTCTATACTCGACACAGAAGAGCTTATTGGACACAGTGGGTTATAACAGGACTTTGCTGTCTTCGTTATAACGGATTTATTTTTAAACACATTTATTTTGTAAATTACCGGATGTTCCAATATAACGTCCCGTTGGAACGAAAAGAAATTCGTGGAAATATTTAAACATCAGTATTAAATAAAATGGGAGATGACAATGAGCTGCTTGGATCTTCTGAGTTTATCAAAGGTAATAAGATGAATAACGTTAGTTACTGTATCGGTTTTTATAAAACAAAGGTTCAAAGGCAAATATAATTTAAAACCTATTTTCTAATCTGCCCAATGCAAATGTCTTATAACATAAAACCTAGCATAACGTAACGTTATGTTGCACTTTGGAATACATTTCACGAGTGTTACAATATTATTAAAACAATATAGGCTATAATGATTTACAGATCAGTTATTCATGTACATTCAAATATACATAATATAGGCTAATGATGATAGTAATTTCAATTTGTTACCTTTTGTTGTAGTTTATCTTCATATAGCTAGAATGCACTGTATAAAAAATATAATCAATAAATTATGACAACATATGTTTTTACATTGTTTTAACTTGTCAAAATAAGTTAGGCCTAAGCAATTTTCAACTTTTTTTATGAGTTACATTACAAGATTCAGGATTTAAATGGAAATTACTTAAATATCCTAGTTGATTGTACTTAAATTAAAGCAGCAACTTTTTTTACAGAGTTATGCACAAAGAGATTTAAAGTGGTTTATTATCATTTCCCCCTTTTTTTACTTACTTACTTATTCTGTATTCAGTTGTATTTTCTTTCCCCCAGATCGTCTGTATTTTGCTACTCTCAGAGGCAAACCCAAGAGCACAGCGAACACACATTTCTTCTGCACAGATGATGAATTTATATATGAAAAGTAAGTCTTTGTAAGCGTTTAACTGTCCATGTAAAATTCTGCTCATATTTGATTGTTTCATTTCATGACAAATGGTGACTTTATGGTCCATCTCTGTCTCAAGCTTTTATGCAGATTTTGGACCCCTCAATCTGGCAATGCTGTACAGATATTGCTGCAAACTGAACAAAAAACTAAAGGTACGATCATCTTCTTTGAATCAAATGGCTCAGTGTTCGCATTACAGTGCTTGTTGTATTCCTTCACCAGAAATTCATATTTTACTAGGCTACCTGATCAAATAGGCTATTATGTTTTTCATTTTCATATTTGGCCTGATTTATAAACATTGAGAACAGCCTTTTTAGTTAGCAGACAAATTAGTTCTCTCATTCCAGAAAAAAGGTCAAAATTCAAAACATGTGAATATGAGTATATAGAAATGTATGAATCTTAGATAACAGAACTTAAATATGCTTTCCTGGAAAACCATGAAGGCTAATCCCCTGCAAATAGGTATGTTAAGCCCATCCTTACAAAAATAAATGGAAAAAATCACCATTAATAGTTCAGTTTTGTAAAACCTTAACTGTGGTCACATCCCTTCACCACCAGTAGCCATGGTCATAATGTTTATATGAGTTATTTTATGTGTTGCAAGAGTGTGTAATGAGTCAGAAGCAGTTTCTGCGGTGAGCAGCAGAGAGCGCTCTATCACTGCGAGTTACACGTCTCTACACCGACACCACAGAAGTTTCTGGCATGAAGGATTGAACTTCAATGACTATCTTTGTATCTGGAGCTGACCGATTAAGGGCTGTAGGGCTCAAGGTGTTTCTCGACAGTATGTGCTTTGTCTTTAGAGTAAAGTGGGCTAAGTAGCACATAAAACATCTGGAATTGGTTGATTTTGATTCGAAATATTAAACCAAGTGGCATTTGAAAACAAATTAGTGTACAGCTTTTCTCAGACCATAGTTTGCCATGTTTGACTTTTGAACCAACTAGGCTAGCGTTCTCGGTGATTTATTTTAGTGTATGTAAGTCGGTTCTTCTCAAGTTCACAAAGTTCCTAGCAGAGTATGATTCACAACATGATGTTTGACAACCAAAAAGTGTCCAAAATGCATTTTCTTTTCATTTTTAACAGTATATCTATTGTTTTATCATTTTAAACCTAATTTCCGTTTGTTACATTTATAATATCTCTCTTTAAAACAGATAACTCCAGGTTTGGTATTGACTAATGTAGTGGCATTCACACTCTTTAACGTGTGTGTTTTTTAGGCCACTCTATGTCATTTCCCGTATTTTGCTGTGAAATCTTTACTGATTTTTATAAAGTAAACAAAAGAATAGCCTTTTTTATATTGCTATTAATATTTCAAGATGAACATTTACTGAAGTAAGTTAGCTTTGCTTTCTGTTTTTTTTTTTTTAGGGTTACATTTTCACTTTCTTTTTTAAGAAAAACCATGTTAAAATGTGAGTATCAAATATGATACATCAGGCTTTTGGGGGACGTACGCTAGTTTATCTCTCAACTGTCATTTTATTGCATTGCATTGTTTTGCCCCCACAATAACAACTACAGAACTTTGAACATATATGCACTTTATGCATGTAATCTGATATACTGTTTTATAGATCTTACTGATTTACATTACAAGCAATCAGAATTACTTTTAAAGTATTCCATTAATTTTTTTTTTAAATAAACTGACTGTTATTTTATGCCAGGAATTACATGGTTAAATAATACAATTCCGCATGTACCTAATTGGCTTATACGGTAATGAGAAATAGATTGTAGGTAAACTGAGTCATTCACTTCATCTTTCTCTGTCTGAGACATTATTAATGCAGTACCGTTCTACACAAAACAGCAAATTAAAATTAAAAAGGAAAGAAGCATATGAATGACAACCAGAGCCTTACGTACCCTTATATACTCTATTAAAGGAACAGTTCACCCAAACCGTGCTGTGCCCCCCCTCTGGCTTCAGAGGACTTGAAATATGGCAAGTCATATGGACTACTTTTAAAGTGAGCATGAAAAGCAGCATGCACATTTGACCTAACATGTTTTCCGTTCTGCAGAAGAAAGAGCGTCATACAGGTTTGGAAGGACATTAGGGGGAATAAATGATGACAGAATTGTCATTTTTGGATGAACTATCTGATATGTCTTTTGTATATCTGCAGTCTTTCACTCTGTCCAGAAAGCGCATCATCCATTACACCAGTTATGACCAACGAAAGAGAGCCAATGCAGCCGTCCTCATCGGTGCTTATGCAGTGAGTCCAGCTCTGTGTTCCTGTAAGAAGGGTGTCCAGTCCTTCTCCTGGACGGCCCGCTGAGTTCAGCTCCAACCCCAATTAAACACACCCGAGCCAGTTAATCAGGGCCTTACTAGACATACTAGAAACTTCCAGGCAAGTGTTGAGGCTGGAGCTGGACTCTGCAGGACTGACTTTGGACACCCCTGTTCAATAGCCTTAGAAGATGATCATTTTTGTTCATTTTTACACGTCATGTTTCACGGACAAAATGATTAAAAGAACAAGAGCTATTCACACCAAGTTGAGCTTTCAGAGTTTCAGAGTCTCTTAGAGAAATTGTTAGTCATGTCTCGCTTCTTTATTCAGGTAATCTACTTAAAAAGAACTCCAGAGGAAGTGTACCGGGCCCTGATCTCTGGAACGAATGTGTCATACCTGCCCTTCAGGTGAGATACTGCACACACACACACACACACACACACACACACACACACACACACTCACACACACACACACTTTATTAAAATCTTGTGCACATTAGTTCATGCACTGTGAACTAACATGAACTAACAATGAACAGCTGTATTTCTATTAACTAACGTTAACAAAGTAACAAATGTATTGCTCATGGTTAGTTCAAGTTATACATTAACTAATGAACCTTATTGTAAAGTGTTACAAAAATATTAAACAACATTGATGATAATAATAAGATATGTTTCTAAAGCAGCAAATCAGCATATTAGAATGATTTCTGAAGGGTCATGTGACACTGAAAATTGAAAATTCAGCTTAGACATTGCAGCAATAAATACATTTTTTATAATACATTCAACAGTTATGTTAAATTGTAATAATATTTCACAATATTAGTGATTTTACTTAAATTAATGCAGCCTTGGTGAGCATAAGAGACTACTTTCCAAAACATAAAAAAATCTTACTAACTTTTGAATGGTAGAGCGAATACAGTTGGAACACAAAAACGAGTCATTAAAAATATGTAACTAAAGAAATAATGATCGATAATAACTATTAATAGGTCATATTTTTCACGTTTAGTTGATAAAGACAAAAAATACAAATTGTACCCGTGTCAGATGCAGCTTAAACAGTACCATAGTACAATTGAAACACTCTAATGGCTAATGTTCTGGCAAAGATATGAACAAACGTTCTTCCATTAATGTCATTGGAATCAGGTCTAAAATAATGTTCATAAAATGTTAGCACAAAAACATGTCTAAAATGTTTTCTAAATGTTACCACTCAGAACATTCAAAAAGAACATTCTAAGAACTTAACAGAAATGTTAGCAAAACATTTGTTAGCTGGGAAACATTACTGATGCAACCCTCCTCCTTGCCGGAGGGAACGGAGACGTTATGTCGACCGACAAATGGGGTCTCACTTGCGAGCTCCAATCACCTCTGAGTTTTAGAAAAACAACCAATGGAATTGGCGCGTGGAATTTGCATGCCAAGCCACTCCCCCATACATACAGGTATTTAAGATGGCGGCACGCATTCACTCATTAAGTTTATTCTAAGGAGTCAATACAACGTTATGTCGATTGACAAAAGTTATGATCAAACGTTCTTCCATTAATGTTAGTCGAACCCAGAAGTTACTGTGTTTCAACTGTACCCCACAGACCACCTTTCTCTAAATTGCACGATAACACTGAATGCTATGAAATATGGAGATTTTTAGAGGACAAACTAAAGATCACAAACATCAAAGTTCATAAAAGGACAAGAAGCTATTCAATGTTGAAGGGAGGCGGTGAAGTGAAAATCTTCCCCCTAAAAATAGACTTTGTTTAAAGGGTAACTATCGTCAAATTGCAAACTTGGCTATTTTTGTTAATCTACCCGAGTTAAACTTTCGTGTAAAATCATAATTAGAATGGAAACGCCACTTTTAAGATTGACCATATTTTCGTTTTCGGTCAAAATTGCCTTTTGAATGGGAGTGCATGGGGCACTTCTATGATAGCATCAATGATTCGTTATTTTTAAAACATAAGGCGGCTCGACACAACATGAAACTGCTCGAAGTATCACCAGCGGCTCTACACATGAACTCCAGCATTGAGAACATTGTTTGTATACACAAAGTTTGCTAAAAAGAAAGGTTTTGTAGTACGACTCACTTTAGTAGTTATTGTTTCCGGTGGCTGGAATTTTGTCAGTCAAAAGTAGTCGATCTCCGAATGCAACGTAATGAACTGACTCCATATGAGGAAATGTCATGAACTTGCAATTCCAATGAAAAGCATGATAACTTAGACACTTAGCTCCTGGCACTTTATATGGAACTAAGCTTTAGGAGCTTTCCATCTTTACTCTCCTCCCTGTAACGTTGCATTCAGAGATCGACTACTTTTGACTGACAAAATTCCAGCCACCGGAAACACTAACTGATAAAGTGAGTCGTACAAAACCTTTCTTTTTAGTAAACTTTGTGTACACAAACAATGTTCTCAATGCTGGAGTTCATGAGTAGAGCCGCTGGTGATACTTCCAGCACAGTTTCATGTTGTGTCGAGCCTTCTTAGTGTTTTAAAAATAGCGGTTTTGATGCTATCATAGAAGTGCCCCATGCACTCCCATTCAAAAGGCATTTTGACCTAAAACGAAAATAATGGTCAAACGTAAAAGTGTCTTTTCCATTCTAATTACGCTTTTACACGAAAGTTTGACTCGGTTAGATTAACAAACAGATTGCAGGTTCAATTTTGCAGAGAGTTACCCTTTTAATATCTTCAGAATAGAGAATCTTACGTCCTTTCATACGCAATCATATGTAAGTTATTTGAGATGTTTTCTACCACAGTGTTGGCAATTTTGAGGTAGGTTTGCATACACACACACAGTTTTTTATTTTGTTATTTATTGTTATTTTTTTTCCATATAGAGATGCTGCTTTTGGGAACTGCACATATGATCTAACCATATTAGACTGTTTACAAGGAATACGCAAGGTAAGTGTATTAAAGGAATGAGTTTGCTTCAATAGCACCATCTGTTTGAGCGATTAATATTTAGGAAGGATAAAGTTTGTGACATTCTTGACCCATTTGTTGGACCAAGGCTGGACAGTGTAGAAGTATAATGCACTTTATCTCCAGAACGTAATCTTTTAGTCCAATTATCTGTCTTTTCAATCTGACACGGGAGAAAGAATTGGCACAGGCTCTAATAGACGGATTACATAAAGGACACGCGCCACACGACAACTTACTAACAGGAAGCAACACGAAGGAAATTTGTGGGTGGGGAGCTTTGGGAAAAGTCTCTTACAGTAATGAAATGCAGTTGACAGGCAGTGAGATATTACACAACTTGGATGGTAGTGCTTGTAATTGACACATGATTTAAGTATGTGAGGTTGAATAAAACCTTAACAGTTTGTCTTTTTAAGCATTAAGCATTTAACTTAAAGGGATAGTTCACCCAAAAATGCTCACCCTCAAGTTGTTCTAAACCTGTATGAGTTTCTTTCTTCTGTTGAACACAAATTAAGATATTTTGAAGAGTGTTGGTAACCAGACAGTTGATGGACCCCATTGACTTCCATTGTATTTTTTATTTTTTTTCAAACAAACAACTGTTTGTCTGCCCATATTCTTCAAAATATATTCTTCTGTGTTCAGCAGAAGAAAGAAACTCATACAGGTTTGGAACAACATGAGGGTGAATAAACGATGACAGAATTTTAATTTTCAACTTTTCCGTTAACTCAAGATTTATGCATAATTGACTCGCTTGAAGACACATTTCCTTAGAAGCATTTAGATTCTCATTATGTTCCATGGAATTCATGATTTTGCCTTAATTTTATGAAACGTTTTCTCTTCAGGCCTTGCAGCACGGGTTCTTTGACTTTGAGAATTTTGATGTTGAAGAATATGAACATTATGAGGTATCACCTTCTTTAATATTAATATTTCATTCTCATAGATCTAACTTTAAAAGTCTACAGCACTGCTACATTCTCTCTACAGTGGCCCCAAAAAGTTTTGACCATTTAACATTGAATAACTGTGATAGCACTCAATATCAAATCAATTGGCTTTCTATTAAAGAAAAATATATATTTTGCTAGCAAAACATTTAACCAAAAAGTAGGTCATAAATTATAAAGTATTTGGACACTCTCTGATTGTCACACTTTAGTGAATCATGCTCATAGTTTGTGATATAAAACCTGAGGGAAAAAATACAATTGGTTTGACATTTTGTTATAAAATTTAATCAATTTCACATGTATTTAAGTATCGATCCATTTTGAGGACACTGTCTATTGTCCCATTGTGATCACTTGATACAGAAAACTCATGTAAATTAAGCAGTTATGTATATTTGTGATGGATTCAGAAGTTTTAGTGTATCTTCTTATCTTTTGCATTACAAGCGTGTGGAAAATGGTGATTTTAACTGGATTGTGCCAGGAAAACTGTTGGCCTTCAGTGGACCTCATCCCAAGAGCAAAATAGAGAACGGTAAGCTGACACAACATTAGATTTGCACATAAAAGCTAGTACATACTGTCCTAACAAATACCAGAGGTTATTGGATCAATGTTAACCCTGTTGCTATTTATTCTTTATTCAATGGCAGTTGTTTCCCCAAAACCCTGTTAAGCTTGCTATAAGTATAGCTATAAACATTAAAAATGGCTTGTCAAACCATTTACAGTCAAGGCCAAAAGTTTTGGCAGTGACATAAATTTTGTGTTTCGTCATGTTTGCTGCTTCAGTTGTTGTGTTGCTTCACACTGTTTTTAGATTATTGTGCAGAGTGATCAGATGCATTTGAACATACGCACACTCTTTAACTCTGAATATTTGTAAATGTGAACTTGTGAACTGACAGTATCAGTTGAGTAACTCACTTATGACTTGATGACTTGTTTTGTCTCTTTCAGGTTATCCTCTCCATGCTCCAGAATCGTACTTTTCCTACTTCCGGCAGCACAGTGTGACAGATGTTGTGCGACTGAACAAGAAAATCTATGAAGGGCGGCGCTTCACAGATGCCGGGTTTGAACATCACGACTTGTTCTTCATAGACGGCACCACACCTAGTGATCTCCTCACGAGACGCTTTCTGCACATCTGTGAGAGCGCGAAGGGTGCCGTGGCCGTCCACTGCAAGGGTGAGACACTTTCTATAATCTAGATTTGTGACGAAACGACATCTTGTTTTTATTGCTTCTGGAGTGAGGTGCACTTTTGTATGTAAAATAGTGGAGTAGAAGCATTGTATGATCCTGACATTTTCTGGCCAACATTTCATTGTGGGTCCAATGTAGGCATGATATGGGCTTGAGGTAATGGCAATCTGAATTAACATACTGAGGCTAATTCATATAGGAAACCCACGGACAAACCCACGTAGAGCTCATAACTCAAGGCCATTCTGTGCCTACATTGGCTCCTCCATTATATGTTGGCTGGGATTTGTACAATGCAATGCAGGATCATGTTATGCTGTAAGTGAACCTGTATTTAATGTAGTCTAGGTCATATTTGATGCATGATATAGGTCATAAATTGATGCATGTGGTCACAGTGATATTTTGGCTAATTTCACAGATATGCAAAAGTATTTTGTCCATTAGCAGTGTATGCTTCACACCTTGGTTCCAAAAGGGGAGAGTATAGGATCTAATTGCGAGCAGTATTTGTATTAATGGAAAGTTACAACACACAGGATCAAAAGGAGAACTGAAAACCAAACCATATAACACTGACAAGAACAGATGAAGATCTGATCCAAACTGGGGAATATAAATACACAAGATAATGAGGGGTAAAACAAGCCACAGGTGGGACTGATTAATCAACTAATAAGAAACCGTAGCAACCAAAGACACAGGAACTAAACGCAGGAAAACAGAACTAAAAAAAAAAAAAAATACAGTATGAAGCACAGCTCACACTGTCACTTTCAAACCAAGCAGCTTTTTGTTGTTCAGGGCGATACATTTACGTGACCAACTTGATAATGAGCGAAACTCCCAAATGCTCAAATTACGATTGAAATGACTGCATTTCACCCATGAATTCTTGCTGAGAACTGGTACTTTATATATCTGTTGCTATTTGGTTATTGATTTGATTCAGTGCATATTGGATATTTATGTTTATGCTAATTGTCTATATTATGACATTTATTTTACTCATCATCTTACACTCACTTAAAGGAATAGTTCACCCAAAAATTTAAATTATGTCATTATTTACTCACCCTGGATTTGTTTTATAATCTCTTTATGAACTTTTTGAACCGTCAAAGCGGTAGTTGCGTAGCTGTCAATGGAGAGACAGAAAGCTCTCAGATTTCATCAAAAAGATCTTCATTTATGTTCCGAAGATGTACGGAAGTCTTAAGGGTTTGGAACGACATGAGGGTGAGAAATTAATGACAGAATTTAAATTTTTGGGTGAACCATCCCTTTAAAGTTCATCTGTAAAAACACTATTAATTTTTCATTCTTGCACAATGTAATGTAATGTTGTGGCGTATGAAGTAAGGTTTTGCATTTAAAGTGATTGATTATATATTTAGTTAGACAAAATAGTATAACATTTCAATTATTGCTATATTATGGTTGGTTTTCAGCCATAACAATGATTGGCTTATTGCTATTGATTAGAAAGTCCACATCAATGCTTCCTTGTTTATTTATGTTCTTAGTTTTTGAGGATGAAGTCATGTCACATGGATCTTTTTTCTAGCTTTTACAAAAGTAACAGATGAATTATGTAGAGTTGAAATACTGTAGAGTTGGTTTGGACTCATAGGACCAGTACTGTACGGTACTGTCACGATTTACTACGCGGTGAAAAGGGTTATTTTTTTATTCTGACCTTATCGGATATGCAGTTGTAGGAGTTTCCCTTTCACATACAACATTTATGGTGTCGTCAGTAGATCGTGCGCAGAACTTTCCACTCCCATCTGCACTTTTATGGAATTGCGCTTTCATGCTAATTTGCCCAGTTTAGTAAATCTGGCCCTTAGTCTTTTGATGGGAAGTGTTTTCTCCTCGAAAAATTTGTTTAAAAAAAAAGAAGTAATTTTTAATTGTTTTGTTTTCTCTCACTGTCTTTGCACAGCTGGCCTTGGCAGGACAGGCACTCTGATAGGCTGCTACCTGATGAAGCATTATCGCTTCACAGCGCCTGAGGCCATTGCCTGGATACGAATCTGCAGGCCGGGCTCCGTCATTGGACCACAGCAGCACTTTCTCGAACAGTAAGTCGAAACTATCAGTAAGTGAAAGAGTCTACAGATAGACTGAGACACATAGGGACATACTTTCAATTATTTGTTCATTAAGGGACCCGGTGTCGCTTTGAGACTGCACGTCGCGAATCGTCAGCTCACGGACAGAAACTCGCCAGTTCTGATCCTGGTCAGAGGATGCAGGGTGAACTATTTACCTTTAAAGGGGACATATCATGAAAATCAGATTTTTTTCCCGTGTTTAAGTGCTATAATTGGTGCATCCACCAACCCAGAAAACGTCAAAAGTGACAACCGGCCATCTTCTGAACGGGGCGGGGAGCAGCAGCTCTTTTGCATTTAAAGGGACACACAAAAATTGCACGTTTTTGCTCACACCCAAAATAGGGCAAATTTGACAATCTATAATAAATGATAATGGTATTTTGAGCTGAAATTTCACAGACATATTCTGGGGACACCATATTTATATTACATCTTGTGAAAAGGGACATAATGTGTCACCTTTAAGACAGGCGTGTAATTTTTTTTATAAAAAATAATAAAAAAAAGTTTATAGTCACGAAACTGCAACTTGCCAAGTCAACGATAGTCAGAAATCGGAAGGTCCCGAATGATGTGCTCCCTGCTCCATTCATTGGTCCCTCGGTATGATCTACCCTGAACACAGATTTGAGGAAACGCCAGACTCCACATTAATCTATACTAGAAATAATGATTTCAGAATCATACAGAATAAATCAAGATGAACATTTTATTTGCTAGGTCAAAATGTATAATGCCCATTACACAAGTAAAAAGCCAATTCAGAAATAATAAATACATGACACCAATTGCTCAAAGATGACTCTAAGAGTAAGAAAGGCACCTGACAGAGACACACAGTGGTGTGTGAGTGTGTTCCGAGTGCAAGACTCAGGAAGACACTGACACAGCACTGCATGGGGGTTTTCTGCTCTACCACTGTCCCTTAAATACCCAGACCAGTCCAAAAGGCTTTTTTACAAATATTTTTAGGGGTGTTTTGTGTCTATTCATGTAACTCAGGGGGTAACACCTGGTTTCGGGGGAGAGGAGAGGATTATCAGAGAAGAGACACCAGCCAAAAAGGAGAACAGAATTCTCCTAAGTTTTCAATCTTTTTCATAATACCAATGACTGCAATGAAAGTTTGGGCAAGGCGATGTCTTGTGCTCTATCTTTGAGGTCTTCTCTCCAGGGGTGTGTTTTATTGCAGGGGATTTGATCTCAGCTTTTGTCTTACACTGAGGTCATGTTCAAAAGTGCTTTCTTTCTCTGTCTTAAGGAAGCAGCACAGTATGTGGGTGCAAGGTGATCTCCATCGCTCAATGCAGAAGCAGCAGCAGCTGAGGCAAAGCCGACAGCAGGAGAGAAACATGTCCCATCTCATCTCCAGCGTGGACAACATGTCCATCGACAGCACCATTCTGAAGCCTGCAAGTGTGGATGAGGTGCTGAAGGAACTGAATCCACCAATCATATTTTGAGTGCACAATATAGTCAAATTGTTGTTGACACTGTGTTTTGTTACACTACAGAATGAGTTCAGAGAAGAGGACACGATTCCAACGCAAGGAGACAAACTACTAGCCTTAAAGGGCCAACGCCACCCCAGATCTACAACCACAGTGCTTAGGTAGACCTTCAGTTATTCTAAATATAGGAAATGAGTGTTCTTTCAGCCAATGAAATCACTCTGGGTTGTAAGAAGAAATGATTTTTGAATTAAAGGGTTTGAAGTTTAACACCTGGCAACCCAATTTGGCGGGTTCTGATGTTCTCTAACCAGAGTCCAACATTAGCAAAACAAAGTGTAAAGAGGGTCACACACTGGACAAGAAGTGGCACATCTTTCACATTAAAAAGTAAAGTTTTGCCTGTATAAAAGTGATTAGATTCACTGTTTTGCATTGAACTTGAAAATGTGAGTATGAATGAAGCATCCACTGTGCAATACATGCTGTGGTCCTGTCCCAAATGAGACCCTAGACACTTGCGATCTTCCTGCAAGTCCGCAGTTTCGTGTCCTAATGCGACTACTGCGGAGCTCGCTTCAGTGTGGCCTCGAGGGCGCATATATACTCTAAAGGAGGCGCTCACGACCACCCTTGTTCTGAAATCTAAAATTAACTTTGCGCACTTTTGCGCTTATGTGCACGTTTGCCAGCAGACTTATTCCCGACAGTCAAAGCGGCGTTACGTTACGAAAGTGCCTTCATGCTCATGCGGCGGCCATAGTAAGTCCACAAGACCATGCATATGAAGTGTGCCCGTTGGGACAGGGCATGTGAGATGTTTGAGGTGCGGTGTGGCACTTCCCGGTGTACGACTGGAGCCCTAGCAGACAAGGTTACTTTTTTCTTTAATGAATGTCAGTGGAGGACAATATTCAATACACTGATTTCAGCATGCTTACTTTTTGAGAAAACAGCTGATCACTGTTGGAATTGAAAGCCTGCCCGCTGAATGTGTTTACCATTAAACATTAATTTGGGAGTGAGATATATGTGGAGCTATTAATAAAGTCTGTTTATAAGTCTCAGGGAATTTAGTTTTTATTTCGGTTTCATTTTATTTTTATGGTATCTGCAAACAATGATTGACTGTCATAAAACTGAAAGCCAATCAATGAGTCAGAAACAGTTTTAATAACATATTTAATGATATTGATAATGTGGGTGAGTTCTGAATTTTATTTAATTTTTTTGGCTAGTATAAGTTATAAAAAATTAGGTCAAATAAATAAAGGTGTAATGGTGAAAATTCTAATCAGTAGCAAAAAGCCAATAATTGTTATGATGATAATTTTGTCTAAATTAATTAACTAATATGATTAACTTTAAATGCAAATTTTTTTATGCAAAACAAAAAAATTATATTGTTTTTAAAGATGAACATCTAAGTGAGTGTTGGATGATGGGTAAAATAAGTGAGTGAAAAAAAAGTTACTTTCACTCCCTGCACAAAAGCATTACAGAGATATAAACTCACTTCCTCTCACTTTCTCATATTGAAGTATTACACTGGCACTGGAGAGAACGCTTCCTTCCTTTCATGAGGACATTTTGGTTTATTTCATCATTACCTTTTAATAAACTGCTCTGCTATTTGTCTTTTTTTGGGGGCAGTGGGATAACCCCAGCTCCGGGCACCATTTCCCCTCCCAAGTCTTCCAATGCTCCTCTCTTCCTCTCCTCCACCACTGCGCCACAAAGACTGACGAGAAGCCCTTCATCCTCCGCCAGCAATCTAAAAAGGTACATTGAAGTGAATGGGTGGGTGTTTTTTTGTTTTTTTTTGGATTGGGTTCATTACAGATGTTGTTAACCCCCCTTTATGCATCCTGAACAGCTTCAGTCCCCGTTTAGCCAATTCCCTCAGCAACCTCTATAATGACAACAACTTCAGCGATGATGAAACCAGCACTCCTCCTTCCTCTTTCGTGCCCTCCCCATCTCCCGCCCTAACCCAGTGTCCCCCAGCACTTCCATCCGGCTTCGGCTTTGGGTACACCCCTGCTGACCCCCGACTTCCTCCCTCCCATCTAAACTTCAATCAAGAGGCCAACGCTAACCTCAACAGCCTCACTGCATCAAGCACCGCTAGTGCTAGTCGCACAGTCAGGCCTATGAACAGAGGCGGCTATAGTCGGCCGAGCCCTCGGAGAGGTCCGTTCCGCGCTGGGCTTACTGGGTTTCCAGGACGCTACCTCAGCAGATCCATTCCAGTGAGTGACCGTCTGACAGACTGTGTTCGCCTTCGTCGTCTCTTCGGCCCTTGATTTTCACTCGCTACCTCTGCTGTGTCTGCTTATTTTCCATCTGCTACTAATTCCCCTTGAATTTGCCTCTGGCCTCACTTCTGTGCTACAGTATAATTGTTATCTTTATGTTAGATTTTTATAATCAATGTGATTTTATAATTTGAAGGTAGGGTTAATCTAAAAGTTCGGTCATCATTTGAGCCCCATTTACACCACCAGTGACCGAGAATACTGCCCCAAAATTCCTCAACGTCATTCATCAATAATCCGTTTACTTGTCCCTGATAATTAACATTTAAGAAACTGCGTCGGTGTTAAACTGTTCATTGCATCTTATCAACAAGAACTAGCACTGTATGAATGAAAACCGCCAAACGTTTCTTTTCCACACATATATCATATGTGTTTGTGTTTACAAGCAAACCTTTTAAACAATTTAGTTCCTTTTGTAAATCATATGCATTGAAACAGATAATTCTGGATCCAAATAGAATCACTCTTAAAACCACAACTATATTTGATGTTATATTGGTATCGGATAACTCGAAGATATGTAGAAGTGGGGTTTTTGACGCTATTAGGCACCACAACGCAGTGAAATAAGATCTCTTACGGAATATAGTCCAGATGTATTTACAGAGGAACTCAGTAAGGTCGACTGGACATCGGCGATGGCTTGGGATAGGTTTAAGTGGAATTTGGCACCCTACAAAGAGATAAGAGTCAAGCAAAGGTCTGAGCCTTGGATGACAGACTGTATTTTAAAGAAAATTAAGGAACGTAATGATAGTTTTAAAGAAAAAGGGATAAGAATGAAAATAAATGAGGTAAGAGATGAGCAAAAAAAAAAAACTTTTTAAGGACAAGATCGGTAAATTGAAACAGGATACACAAAGTTATGGAGAGGTTTAAATGTAACTCATTGTACATTTACGATGTCTCTTTGTCTTTGTCTCTTTGTACCACAATTATAGTTGTGGTTTTAAGAGTGATTCTATTTGGTTTTCCGGCGACACGCGCGATCGTGGCCGTTGGCGACCTGATGGGGCGTGTCTGGCGACACGACAAAATTGAGATCTGTTTAACTTTATGCAAATGACGAGCGACTTTCGGGAGCGACAACCAATAAGAGCCTGATTGGTTTCGTGAATATTATGCATGTTATGTACTGATTCCATTTATATTTAGAATTTTCCTTCCAAAATGTTTGTTTGTAGTGGCAGGAAAACGGATTTGTTGTCTACAACATGGAGAAACATCCATGAATGTCACTCACAAACATTACTAGGCAACCAGTAGCGGGAACGCCCACTAGCGACCTCACCGCCAGCCACTGGCGACCTGCAGCAACAAAGTCGCTTGTAGTGTGAACGTACCTTGAATGTGACCCCACCTTAAATTCTGTCATGACAACTTCCAGAGAGATCGGCATGGTAATGGATATGACTATGTTAATGTATTTGGTCTCAGCAGACTTGCTACTGCCAGTAAATTCACAGACATGCTTCTGCACATGAAACATGCATGAATTAACCCCGTGTGTCAAGATCTGTCTGGGATCTGCAAGAGAGTCGACTCAGGCGCAGAATAACAGTGAAGGGGTTTTTATTAACTGGACTGTAGACAAGGCACAAGGAGAGTGAGACATGCAACACAGTTAAACCAATAGGACAGGATGAACACGGAGACCAGTCTTGGGGTGACTAGGACTAGAGGACAGGTTGGGAGACAGCATCAGGCCGGATGCGTGAACACAAGGAACCTGAGGCTTGATCTCTCAGAAGTAGATCCAGTCTTGGCTACCAGTTAGAGTCAGTGGCCAGGAAAACTCAGGACACAGGGCAGGGCAAGACTGAACACAAGACTCAACAATGAACAAGATAAACAGGCAAGGCACAGAGAGTAAATAGATAAAACAAGAGGCAAAATAAAACAGAACTATGACAAAAAAACAAAAAACTAGTAATAAAATGACTGGAACTTGCAATAAAAAATAAAACAAAATATCAAACTTGCAGAGAACTAGAAACTTACTTGATATACTGGAGATGAAAATCTAGAGAAGAAATCAAATCAAAAGAGAAAAAACAAACAAAAGACTCGGATGCACAAAAGGCAAAGACTAACTAGAACAAGACTGGAAGGAAAAAAGCAAAAGGATTCACTGGAGCTAGAAACCAGATCAAATACACAACTAGAACAAGAACAATGTTTGACCATAAGCACAGCCAAGCAAACGGGAAAGAGGAAACACCACAAAGCAAACAACGAACCAGCAAAGACATGAAGGAAATGATAAAGGGAGCAGAGAGGAGCACATGGCCAACACAAACAAAGACAGAGCCAAACAAGGAAACACTAAACAGCGACGAGCACAAGACAGACCAGACACCATGATACAGGAGGAGGTGGAGGGTCTCTGAAAGCGCACTGCAGACTGCTAACACACCAGTATTTAAATGTTGAACTGCAGCTCATTGGTCACTGATGCAACAGCAACCAATCAGCTGCCCCATGTACATAACGACTTGATCACCAATTGAGTTAAGGACCTATCAGCCTCCTCCTAAGTGATCCATTCCTATAATTTGAGTCGTAAATTAAATTTAATACCTTTAACACGCCATAAAAGCTAGATTCAAGTGTGCTATTAAAGCCAATTCCATTTCCCTCTGTTTAGAAATCCCATTAAAGCTAAAATGAAATGAAGTGTATTGCCTAGATTTCTTTTTCCCAATTAGCGCTCTGGAGGAATCAGAGGTCAGTCTGCAGATTGTGGACAGTCAGAGTTGGCAAATCTCAATGATGGCCACAGACTTTGATTGTTTAGCTTTAGACTGTGAATCTCTCTAGAATGAGGATATCATTGTTTTCATTTGTCCTGCAATGAGGTGCTTGTTTCTGCACACATTTTTTGTGTGTGTTTGGAATGACTTGAAAGTCTGGTAGTGTGTGATCCTCAGTCATTTCATGTATGATGCACGGTTTTTTCTCTGTAACCCCTGTGTTTTAAAATCTGTTCAGATTGTATAAGTTGTGTATTGAATTCCAGCCTTTAGTATTCTTTGCACATGGCCTTTTCATATCAGTTTCTTAATGCCAATCTCTCTTTCCACAGTCCCTTCAGTCTGAATATGCTCAGTACTAAGGCTGTGATTATACACTGATGACCGCAGCTGACCTTTTAACCATGGACGAAACATTCTGTGGACGGATCTCCCCAAAAAGCTGATAAAATGTTAAACACACACTGGGCGTAAAGTGTTCATTAATACATTTATATTTCATTTTAGAAAATAATATCTGTAAGTCTGATGTATTATTCACAAATGTATTTAGTAATTAATTTTTTTCTTCATCCGACATCAAACATATCTGCTGATGTTTGTTTGTGGCTATCATTACAGTTGCTCACGATTTTGTAGGAAGTGAAGTCACAATTGTAATGAAAATCTTAGCAGCGTGTCTGCGTGAAAGTATGAATGTGTGTTTGAAGAAATGTATGATCACATGACTACGTTACTGATTCAGTTATGTTTAGTAATATGATTGTACAGAAATCATGATTTTTAAAACATTTTGTACAGATAACTGGAATATACTTTAGATGCATTAAACCGCTGTCATTACACGGATCTCTTCATTTGTAAAGGCTGTGTGATTCTTTGTGCTGTAATATATATATATATATACACACAGGTGAAACTCGAAAAATTAGAATATTGTGCAAAAGTTCATTTATTTCTGTAATTCAACTTAAAAGGTGAAACTAATATATTATATAGACTCATTACATGCAAAGTGAGATATTTCAAGCCTTTATTTGTTATAATTTTGATGATTATGGCTTACAGCTTATGAAAATCCAAATTTAAAATTAGAATATTGTGAAAAGGTTTTCATAAACATCAAAATTATAACAAATAAAGGCTTTAAATATCTCACTTTGCATGTAATGAGTCTATATAATATATTAGTTTCACCTTTTAAGTTGAATAAATTTACTTTTGCACAATATTCAAATTTTTCGAGTTTCACTTGTATATATATATATATATATATATATATATATATATATATATATATATAGCCTATACACACACACACAACCTCAATTCCAGAAAAGTTGGGGACATTTTGTAAAATGTATCAAAATATGTAATATTTTAATGTAATAGAATCTGTGATTTGTTAATTCTCTTTAACCTTTATTTAAATGAGACAAGTGCAAAAACAATTCCAATGTCCCGGAAATCTTGAACAATGCTGTGGGGAAATCTTGAACAGTGCGGTGAGAGCAGTTCAACATGTTCCAGCCGTAAAGCCAGCAATTTGGATAACAGTTTGAAATCTACATTTAGCAAACATATCGGACGGAAGGAAGTCTAATGGGTCTTTTTTTTTTCAAAAGAAGGGAAATACTGTAGAGGCCTTATTGAGAGTCTGAGGGAGAATGCCTTTTTCGAGTGATCCATTAAACATATCCAATAATAGAAGGAAAGGTTTTTGACAAAACACTTTATAGAACTCAACTGGGTACCCATCCCAGACTTTTTCTAGACTGGAAGGAAGAAACAGTGGCATAAAGTTCTTCAGTACTAACTGGCTAACTAGTTTATTGAAAAAGTCATCAAAGCTGGAAGGGTTAGAAGTCAGTTCAGATGAGTACAAGGACGTATACAATTCTTTGAATACAGAATTCATCGTTAAAGGATTGGTAGTAATACCTGAATCAGTTCAGATCCGAGGAATTTGTTTGGAAGAAGCCTTGCGTAACTGGTTATTGCCATAGGTAGACCTTGTTCTAAGCAGAAGTTCAGTTGTACGCTGAGGCATAGGAATATCCAACTCTGATTGTAAAGAGATGCACTCTTTATATATATATCTGGGGACGGGGATGTGGCATATAAATGAATCAAGCGGAGATATTAGCTTTACCAAGAAGATAACTTTTCAGCCCTCAATTTTCTCTCGTAACCCACATATGAAATTATTTCCCCCCTAATAAAGGCTTTAAAGGGGTCATGAACTGACTTTTTAAAAATGTCTATATTGTTGTCTGAGGTCAACTTATGACGTTAGCTTGGTTTTTACATTCAAAAACATAAAAATGAATAAATAATAGGCTATTTTCTACCCTGGTTTTGAGCCTAGCTCCTGAAACGCTCGGTTTTTATGGCGTGCCGCATTGAAGACTTGGAAGTAAACGCCCCCTGCTATGATTGGATAACAGTTTTGCATATTATAATGAGTTTCATGTAATGCGTGAATCGGTGGGCGGTGTTGAAGTAGGCGTTGATCTTGTGGTGTTTAATACCCTTTGACGTCATAGATCCCCACTTTGAAAAACCTGTCGTTTTGTTCACACTAATAAAAAATTTAAAAAAATTGCTGCAAGATAAAAGAAAGTAAAAATTAAAGAGAAAAAGGAAAGAAAGAGATTGCATCAAATCATGGAATCTGTGTTCTTGAATATAAACAACATTTGGGAGCAATTTGCAAGAACATACACTGCATACCTTTTTGTAATAATGGTGCACCAATACAATACTGTATAGGCTTTTTAAAAATTACAGCGTACATACGCATTTATACAGTAGTCTTTTTAACAGAAGTGCACTGAAGACTCAAACTATTGCAACGTTTGTATATGAGGACAAAGTGAGCAGGTGTGGCTTGGATCTGACAGAGAAGTGAGCCAAATGGATTTGGTTTGGTTGAAGAAAAAGAAAGTAAAAATGAACAGGGGGGGATGCAGGATCTTGGCCAGAAACAGCCGTCCTGGGAAAATCCAACAACAGTCTGAATCCATGCTGAATCGACACACAACGAAAGAAAGATGTGTGGAGTGAAATGCATCACTTTTGCACTGTGGATTAATATTCTCAGGGTAATAACAGGTAAGAAGATAGCCTACACTTTGTTCAACCTTTCTTTAACCTTCCACATTTCATAAATTTGACAGTAGACATTTTTTTTTTTTTACAGAAAAAACAGATTTTAAACTAGAATTAACCCCACAAAAGTCAGTAATTCATGTCGGTACAGATTTGGAGCTGACCTGTCGCATGAATGCTTGTCCAGTTAATGTGACCTTTATGTGGCCATCATTACTGGACAACTTTCACGGCGGAAAACCTAAAGATGAGCAGACTGTTTCCCGCCTGCTGATCAGGAACATCACAACTAAACACAGTAATGTCGTGTGTAAAGCTTCTTGTGAGGGAAAATCCAGAGAGAATACGTCACATATACAAGTGTACTGTAAGTAATGTTTCTCCAGTTCTCCCATTTAAACATGATTTTGAGTTTATGGATATGGCAAGCCGTTTTAACATTTATATAGGCTAATAGTAGGTCTACAAGTTACCAGGAATTATTTATCCACGTCTGTACTGCTGATTGGAACAGAAATATTCCTTGTTAATAATACCTAAAAAACAGTTGTATTGTTGTTCCAATTGCTGTTGTACTTTTCTTTTGTAATGACTACATAATGCTGCTTGTCTAAGTAGTGATAAATGTTATCAGTAACAATTGGAATCGATTATTAGACTATAGGCAGTTGCACATTAACAGTAACAGTGTGTTTCTTTAACTATGGTAAATATTTTTTATTGTTTTATGATTTGTGAAATGGATTTTTTTATGGAGTGAAAAAAAAAAACCTGTGTAAATGATTTGGATGCTGTTATGATGAAGTGTATTGTTTGCAGCATTTCCACAAGATCCTGTACTGCCCCAAATAAAGAGTCTGATAGCAAACCAAACACAGCAGCTCAACTGCACAGTCCACAACGTTTACCCTTTGGAGAGGATACAAGTTGAGTGGCTTCGTGGAGATAAGACACTCCATGTGGATTCTCCTGGAGATTTTAGCGATCATGTTCAGAGTTATTCCTCTGTGTTCAATTATACGCCGTCTGTCTCGGATCTGGACAAGAATCTTAGTTGCAAGGCGACACTGAATATCGCTGAAATTGGATTGGAACGAACTCGCAATTCGAATGCTGAATGTAAGTTGTAGAGTTACACTTGGCTAACTTTTATTAAAGGGAATATTCTGGGTTCAGTACAAGTGTTTTAGGTTATTGTGAGGCACTTAAAATGAAAGAGAATGTGGTCAATTTTTAGAAGATTTAAAAACAAAAATGTTGATTTTATACAGCACATGCATTATTTCGTCTGTGAAAAACCTGTTATTTGAACGTTATATTCAATAATATTATTGATCTGACTGCATTGACACAGAGAACTGAAATGAGCTGGACGATGACATCCCGGTTTTCTCCTGAGTGGCTGTATATATAAATGCACTAAATATAAAACACATAATATGCATGATGTTACCGTTTTCACAAATTCATATTTTTTGTTGTTGTTTACACAGAGACAATTACGGTATATCGTTTTCAAAAAGCTGTTGTCGTGTAAATGAATGGCCAAAACGCAATAAAAAGTTATCTGTTTTTAGTTGAAAACGATGTCATGCAAACCATACATAATGAAGGCTAGATGTCTCGTCCGCGCTGCTGGCCAATGGAGGTCGACGTCCGCACCTGGCGGCCATCTTGTCACAGTCAGCTCGCTCGCTTGTAACATTGTGTTTTAATGGTGCGTGTACTTTTTAAATAACCATAACTTGCTCAATTTTCTAACGATTTTCAAACGGGTTGGTTTGTTATAAACGTCAGAGATGTAGCTGACACTGCATACTTATGAATAATTATAATATTATATATTTCAACATGTTAAAGCACCCATAATTAAAGCCACGTTAATAACGTTTGTAAGAAACCAAGCGGTTTGTAAATCCGTCAAGATTTCAGCGAGATAAGAGTATTTGTGTTCGTGCAGATCACTCCCCTTACATCAGGAACCACAGAGCCCGCCAGAAAGCTTGCCTGTGACAAGATGGCCACCGGGTGATGACGTTAGAGACTCCGCCGTAAGACATCTAGCCTTTATTATGTACATCTATGATGTAAACGGCCCCTTAAATGCTGGAGACAGGAAATGCAAACCTGTACGGATTTCACTGTGTTGGTGAACTCTGCCCTATACATTTTCCAATAGAAGATCTTAACTCAATTAAAAGAACGCAGACTTTAAATCTGCAGAAGTGCAGCGTTGCAGTAAAGTGGAGTAGATTGCATATTTTTACATTGTTTATATATTATGTTGAAATGTTTTTATTTTATTTGAAACGCAGCAGAGTGTGATGTCATATTATGACCATATATATTTTCAGTCTGTAAACATTTTGCTTGCTCAAAGTCTAGCATGACCACAGTTTTTGCTTATTTTTAAAGAAAATGAAAGATAAGTGGGAATTTTTAATCATCATTGAGCTTAACTTGTACTGAATACGGAAATATTCAATAATACAAGTTTATTAATAATTACATTAAATTAAATCACTTTCATTTGTCATAATTGCAAATTCTACATTTCCTTCTAAGATGGTCCAGGGACTATTAACATTTCCAGTAATACCGGTAATACCTCAGTAAAGCTTGGTGAAGATTTGGAGATAACATGTGATGCAGATGGAGATCCCAAACCAACAATCTTGTGGTGGAAAGAGGAGACTGAACCTGCACAGAACGAGAGCCGGCATGAGCAGCTCATAATACATAACGCGTCCTGGTCTCAGGCAGGCTGGTACCGCTGTGACGCAAGCAATGCAGTGGGAAGCCAGCAAATGAGGGTAAAAGTCATTGTTCTAGGTGGGTCAACTAACTCAGGATAACATTAGCTGCCCAGTCTAACCATTTTAAACCTGTCCATGATCTTTAACCTCCATTTAAATGCAGGTCCTCCAAACATCCCCAAAATCCAGCTAAGCCACAGAGGAGACCCAAAAGAAGGAGAGAACGTAACCATACTGTGTTCTTCAGACGATGAGTCGGCAGAACTGACTCTGTATAAACAGTCTCAGAGCGCTGCGTCGGGAGCTTTGCACGAACCCGCTGTGCTTTTAAACATCCCATCGGTCCAAATGACAGACGGAGGGATTTACATTTGTGAAGCAAAAAATGACTTCGGCATTGAGAGAAGCACAATCAACATTACCGTCAAAGGTGAGTTTGTAACATTCCTGGAGATGTCTTTGCATGGGAAGTCACTTTGCACCGGTCTTATTTTAGTATTTATAGACTATTATAGTGTTCATTAATATTATTAATTAGCTCGTTTCATTTTTCAACTTTTCAAATTGGACAACGACTCGGCTCCTGTGGTCAGATATGTTGACTCGTGTTTTATTACGGGTAGCTTCTGTCACTTTCCCTTTTTGCCCGCGGACTCCTCTCAGTTACAGATTCGGTTGCTGCGGCTTCAAGCTGCTTTCAGTGCGTATCGTAGTAGCTTGACATTCTATCCGTATTTATGGACATAACGTAAACATGCGTATACAGTTTCCTGGCAAATCCATGCTGACAACTCTAAAACAGGAAAACTTATTATAGGCTTACCGTGCTGATTTATGGTAGGGCAAAAGCACGTTTTGAAAGATGGTTTTCAGTTACAGTGATGTTTCTCTACTCCAATGACCGTTTACCCTTTAAATCTAGCACAACACAATGTGGTGAAAACGGCAAACCTGCCCTTAGCCATACTGCCGGCTGCAGGGTCAGTGTCTCTGCTGGCTATCGCTGGGCTGCTGATCCGACACTGCAGAAAGAAAGCCAGGACAAACTCCGATAACATCCCACTCAGCTAAACAGATGAAGAGCACATCAACCAAACCAAGCATTTTTTCTGCTGAAAGGAGCAGGCAGGTGAATACAAAGCTGGGCTGTGTTTTCTGCACTTATTTAGTCATTTTATTATTAACAGTGTTATCTATTTTCTAATGATATTTTCTTATCTATTTTCTCAGAGATATCTTATTTTCTAATAAGATGGATATTTGATAGGCAATCTCGAAATACAATGTATATAGCTACAGTGTCACCAAAACGTTTTTGGACACTTAAAGGGGTGGTTGAATATGATTTCACTTTTCTAACTTTAGTTAGTGTGTAATGTTGCTGTTTGAGCATACACAACATCTGCACAGTTACGACGTTCAAAGCAAAGGGAGATATTTTCTTTTAAAGAAATTGCTTTTTAAGGACTACAAAAAACGGCTGGTAGGGACTACACAAGCTTCCTCCCGGGTTAGTGACATCACCAACCCTAAAATTTACATAAACCCCGCCCCCTGGACACGATTTATAGATTATCAAGACAGGATATGCTAATCAATGACTAGAAGATAACTACACATAAGCTACATAAATTCATCAACTAACCATTCAGAAATGTTGTCTACATGTTGTCACTTCTTCTTTAGTTTCTCCATCTTTCAGACTTCGGTTTGAACATAAAAGGCTAAACGTTTTTTAAATGCCCAGTGCATGTGTGTGTGAGGTAAAAGGACGCGAGCTCTTGAAGCTCCGCCCCCTGTGCCGGGAGCAGCAGCTCATTTGCATTTAAAGGGACAGCCACAAAAACGGTGCGTTTTTGCTCACCCTCAAAAAGTGAAAATTTTAACATTATATATAAAAATATCTGTGGGGTATTTTGAGCTAAACCTTCACACACACACTCTGGGGACATCAGAGATTTATTTTACATCTTGTGAAAAGGGCATTATACTACCCCTTTATGGCATAATATGTTTTCAACCCCAAAAATGAAAACTCTGTCATTATTTACTTATAATAACTATAAATTATGCATAATTAAATGCAATTACCCTTACACCAAACCATCATCCTAACCCTAACCCTATAGTAAGTACATATAGTTATTATTACTCAGTACTGAAATGTGTAATAACACAGAAATACTGACAGCTTAAAATGAAGTGTAACCCTTTTTTCTACTTAACCCCATTTCCTTCGATTATCTTGCATCAGGTGCTTGACATCAAACTGACAATGAACTGTGAATATCCATAAACTCATAGTGGATGATAAACTCAATGATAAGCCAAATACTCTCTAATAAGTCTGCATATAACTGCACATGGCATATTCAGCAAACCTAAAACCGCAGAGAACATGCATGAGTGTGCGGTTTTACATACTGTATGTATTGAAATCTTGGCACAGATGAAAGGAAATTCCTTTCTCTGAACTTTGAAGCACGTCGACTTTCCCTTTTCCTCCAAAAACAATGTAACAAGTTTATTTGCCCTTTTAATTATCACTGGCATTGTTCATTCGGTTTATGTTATCAGTCAAATAACACAATTTCTTCAGGAAGTTCCATTCTTTGTTCCAACACTCCAGGTGTTAAAATACACTTTCTGCAGTGTAATAGTCCAGTCATTTTAAGCCAAAATGGGGGTCAACCTAGGACAAATTGCAACGGAAGCAAACTCAACTGAGGGGGGGGGGGGGGGGGGGGGGGAGTTTCCCATTAGGGGAAAGTTTAGAAAGACCCAAATGTAGCCTATTGGATTGTCTACATTTTTTATATTTTCATTTTCTCTTTGTACACATTGCGCACAAAGTAAACAGTCTCCTGGATACCCTCCAAGCCCTCCATTGTGAAGCACAATAATCAGTCTGCTTCTTTATCTGATTCTGAACACATGCAATCAAAAGTGAAAGTCAATTCATCAACACAGGTCTGGGTTACACTTTATTTTAAGGTGTTAGTGTAGTTACACACTTAAGTAATACTAATGAACTACATTTCCTTACTAGAGTCAGGGTTAGTTGCATTTACTTATGTATAATTTACTGTTAGTTACTACATGTAACGTGTAACTGTGACCCAGTTCTGTTATGTGATTTTTGCGCTTGCTGGATTTTTACAGGCTTTTAAAAGGGGCAAAAAAAAAATCAATCAAAGATAAGGGAGTTATACGCTTTTCCTGATGTTGTAATTAAAGGATTCTCCTCAGAGGAGTCTATAAACAATAGAATGTTTATAGAAATAGACCATGGCATGGCAGTTATATTTTGGCTCCATTCGCAGCGATCACTTTGACCTGTAAATCACACGTCTTCTGTTGTGACATTGTTTTTCCATGTAACCAGTATCAAATAAATGGCTTTATATTGTTGGTTCTGTGGAGTTTATATTGATTCTCATTCTCTCTCTCTAAACAATTTTGGTACTGTGCAGTGTGTACTTGATGTCCAATGAAAATCTGGATCCTGAAACCAAACTAGTTTGGAGCATGTAAATCAATAGTTACCACAAAATAATTCTCACATTTTATTCACATATAAAAACTTAAAATATAAAAAGATAATAGCAATTTTTTAATCTTACAATCCTGACCTTTTTGCCTATATTTGAGTTTATATCCCACAATTCTGACTTTATAACTCGCAATGCAAGTTCATATCCTACGGAGCCCCTAAAGGGACATGTTGACGAAAAAAATAGGAGGAGAAAAAATATATTTCAATGAGTCCCCTTGCAAAATATGTGTGTTCCCCTGAGAAAATGTGCTTTCGCTCGCAAAGAACACGCGAGTTTTGCGAGCAAACTTAAACTTTCTCAGGGGAACACACATATTTTACGAGCGAAAGCAAATTTTCTCAGGGGAACATTTTTTTGGCAAGCGAACGCAAAAAGCACTGAAATATAATTTTCACTCTTACGTCATATTTTGTCCCTTCACCTCCTCCATAATATCACGCAGTTCTGACTTTTTGTCTCACAATTGTGAGATAAACTCGCAATTGCAAGTTATAAAGTCTGTATTGCGAGATAAAAAGTCTCAAATAATTATCCTTTTTATTCTGTGGCTTAAGCTTTCATCACATCACAAGAACATGCATACCTTCTCAAATAAAAAAAGAAGAGGAATCCAAGACTAAATTTCGAGCTATTATAAATGTAAAACCACAAAGGCCTGAGAACGTAGGAACGTCACTGTAGCAAAATTCCATCACCGCGTTGGACAAATGTGATGTGGAGATGTGCACTTCCAAGTGTTTAAAAATCGCCAGGCGTCCAAAAAGATGACATGATATCTCATAACTGAGATTGCAGCTGTCTCTCAAAACGTGCTGACATCATATCCTGCTCTTGTGATTCGCATAGCTGGGAAAGCCGAACTGTGAGATCATGATGTTGGAGTAGCGGAGCGGCATTTCTCCGTAGATCTGTGCCAGCCTGTTGAGGCAGTGGGAGCGCTGCAGCATGTGCTCCGCTCTGTGCCACATGCCCACATACCCGCTGCCGGCCTCCTTCTCCAGGTTACGCACGTCCACGGGCCTCACGAACACCCCGGAGGGGCGCTTCGGTCCGGGCACCCGTGAGAGATGACGGGCCACAGCGAAGTTCATGGCGATGTCGTCACAGTTCTGGGTTTGGTCCACCAGAGAGTGCACTTCACCGGGCTGATCCCGGAACAGCGTCAGGAAGCGCCGGTGGAAGAACGCCGCTCCCACTAGGATCATTGAATAGCTAACGGAATGATCAAATGACATTTATTCGGCTGTGACTTCTGTGCTGCTCTTTTCAACACTTTTACTTTCATAATGTGAAGGAACACTTCATCAGTAAAGTGTTATTATATTTTTAAATCAGCTTTTATATTTCATATCAGTGTAAGTTTTAGTAATTTTATTGCATGCTTTTGTCATTTTTATTTCTTTTTGTGGTTTTTTTCGTGTCTGACTTTTGGATTAACTTGGTTAAATGCAGACTTTTTCCAAATCTCACCTGTCGCCTCCTCCTTTGTCTGGATCCTGAAGCTCAAAGCCGCCATAGCTGTACACACCAGATGCTGTGGTCACATGCTTCCGTGGAACAAAGCCCACAATCTGATCCGGGAATTGCTACAACACACATTTAAATGAAAACAAGTTTGTTTGTGTGTCTCTGAAGAGAGTACGGTAATTGAAACAGAAGGTAAAAGGATGGTCAAGTAAAACACAGATCACATTTCCTAGAGTTGCTTTCAGAAAATATCATCTCCACAGAATGTCAATAACACGATGCTTACGGCAAACATTACCTTCCAGACAGAAAATGCAAAGCTGATGTCGGGAACACTGACCAATGTGTCATCGTCCAGCATCAAAACAGCTGCCGGGTGAAAGAGAGTGTCGCTCAGTACAATCTTAAAGACAGGAGCACATTAAATACAGTCGTAATGAATCTAGAAGGATCGTGCCTTAAAGGGACAGTTCGCCCAAAAATGACAATTCTGTCATCGTTTATTCACCATCACGCCGTTCCAAACCTGATTGACTGACTGACTTATGAGAAAACATTACATTGTATTAAACACATAAGTTAAATATGATTTCTGTTCCATCTATTAAAATTAAAATGCAATTCATACATATCATCACTACTTCTATGATGAGCATGATTTTAATTTCGGAATTAACATTTGTTTAGATCATTTTGTAGGGCATAAAGTAAAATCTGTCCCAAAAAATGACCTTCATGACTGTGTCACGGTCAAGTTTCTTAAAATATCAGATCATTTGACTTATGACAAGCCAAAATTAGTCCCGGCTCTAAAATGTGACTTATTTAGGAATAAATTATTTATGATATTTGTATGAATAAAACGTTTAGTAATCTGCACTGTCCCCGTTAAATTAAAAATGTGTACACTCATGTGTGTTTTAATCTAGATTCGAAAAAACTTTCCCTTTTATTATCGTGGGCAGTCTCATATGTCATTGACCCCTGACCCCAAAATACGGTTGTGTAACTTTTTTGTGTGAACTACCTCGGCAGGTCACCTCTCCTTCGCGTGAGAATCACACACCTACCGTCAGTCTTGATCTCGGGGTGCGGATGCAGTCGATTGCGCATTCTGTTGACGCTCTGCTCTTTGAAGAAGACGGGCACAGGGTGCGGGCCGAGGGCATCCCACAGTTTCCTGGGCGGTGGCTCGCCGGGGTTATTCCACACTATGACGATGCACTGCAGGTGAGGCACAGCCTGGTAATGATTGAGGAGCTTAAGGAGTATATCGGTGCGGTTGTACGTTTGCATGATTATAGTGAAACTGTCCTTGGGGTCTGGGAGGGTGAGGGAGGCGTTGGATCTATGACGGAGCTGTCGGAGAATCCCGCCGTCCTCATTGTTAGGCAATAAAAAGGTCAGGGAGACTCCGGCCAGAAGCAGCAACACAATAGAGCTGATGATGAAGTGTGTCCGCACGCGGCCCAATGATCTGCAGAAGCACCAACCAATCCTGGAGACAGGAGAAGACAAGAGGTTTGAAGAGATGCAGAGATGCATCACGGTTTCCACAAAAATGTGAAGCTGCACAACTCATAATAGTAAGAAATGTTTATTGAACGGCAAATCAGAATATGAGAAAGATTTCTGAAGGATCATGTGACTCTGAAGACTGGAGTAATGATGCTGAACATTCAGCTTTGACATCACAGGAATAAACTACATTTAATGTACATTAAAATAGAAAACGGGCATGTTAAATTGTAATAATATTTCGAAATATTACAGATTTTACTGTATTTTTTGCAGCCTTGGCGAGCATAAGAGACGAATTCTTTCAAAAACATAAAAAAAATCTTACCCACTCGCCTAAATATACATGTGCTCCATAGAATAAGGAAATAAAAAGTCATAACGTTTTTATTAAATGTAGATATAGCACTGAGACACTGTTATATCTAATCTGTGCAGGTTTTATTCTCAAATGTTTCAGTTGTTGTTGTTGTTTAATGGCCCAAACATAAAAGGTCTACATCGAGCAAACACAACTAACAGGGAATAATATGTGCTAAGTTAACACACATCCCGGATGCCTTTCATGCATGCCAACAGTTTTACTAAAAATTATTGTGTGCCTTATTGTTTTTTGAAAACAACAGAAAACATTGTACCGTAATTAAAACTTTAACGGTGAAAGACACTGCATGCGACGAACTATCACGTGCATGCCATGAAGCAAAGAAACTCAACAGACCTGTCATGATAGACAGTAACATGAGTAGATTTGCATTTTGAAATAAGACCAACTTGACAAAGCAACAAGTACCTCATTGATTGTGTTCCCATCATATAAACCAAGACTCCTGAAGGAAGTTTACTTGCTCGCGCATGCGCACCGAGTTTCTTATAGTGAACGGCTGTCCGACTCATTTCCGTGAATCGGTTCCAAACTCGGTTCAGTGGTTCTTTACGTCACCATAGGGTGTCATTCCACTTGGTTTGGCGTTGGCCACCCCTAGAGTACTGTACATTCCCCACAAACAGTTAAATTGGAATAATAAAATCAATCTTCTACGACAATTGGGTTAAAAATGATATTCTAAAGGTCTCACAACTGATAAATAACGAAGGCTAGCTACTTATTTACATATATTGAATTTTTAAATACATTTGGGATCCCAGTATCTCCACGAGAATATAGCATTGTTTTTGATGCAATACCAGTAGGTTTTTTTGAGACTTTTGAGAGGCAGTAGTGAACCTCATAAGCAATCAATGTTTAAAAAACAGGTTTTGTTAAACGGTGTTGATATTAAAGATAGTAAATGTAATAACAAATTCTTCAGATGCCTGATTCATTGCCCTGCAACACCTCTAAAAATATTTTTGGAATGAACATTTTGAAAATATTAATTGGAGATTGATTTGGACTTATAATAACAAATACTGTATTAATAATACAGTTTATGAAATATACTTTAAAATTATACATAAAATGTATCCAACAAACCAGTTTCTTGACCTTTCTGAATCCTGCGTATTTTGTAAAAAGGATACTGAAACTATTTTACATCTTTTCTTTGAATGTATGTATGTATGTGAAATACTTTTGGATTGATGTGGAATATTTATTTAATATGTTAAGTGGAATTAAAATTCTCATAGAGAAAAGGGATGTTTTTTATTATGACAAAAAAGATATGGACAAGAGTCACGTTTTTATGTTAAATCTTATCTTATTACTTGGTAAGTTTTACATACATAAATGTAAATGGTCTGATAGGATACCCGACATCTACCATTTTAAGGCCGACATGAAGATTTACTTTGAAACACTGCAAGGACTTTCAAACCGCAAAGCAACCAGAACTATGGACATCTGCAAATAATTAAATTCCTCTTACTTACTTTAATTATACACGTATACCTCCTTTCTTTTATGTTTTCTTTTCTTTTTTTTCTCTAATATGTAAATCGAATGTTCTGTAATATCTTTGATATAATGATTGTGACTTTAATGTTCCTTACATCTTATGATGCTTTGGAATCATTTAGAACATTATATATGAAACATTATATCTACAGTTTTTTTCATGTATAATTATAAAAAAAAAAAAAAAAAAAAACTAGAGTAGCCTACATTGTTCATTTCTTTATTTTAAATGTCAAATTCTTCATTCATAAACAAAAGTTTGCAAATGGTATTCTATACTATACTTATTGTGACACTGAATTAATCTCACTTCTTAAATCTCTTATACAAATAATACAAAATCCCTAAGATGTATTAAATATTATGAAGAAATACATATATAGAAAAAATGCATGCACTTAAAAGATTGTATTTTTTATTGTTACTGTTTTTTTTCCTTTTCTTTTTTATTATATGTATATCTATTTGTATGTAATTCCTTGGCAATGTTTTTATGTTATTGAGCATTAAATAAAAAAAAGTTGGCGTTGGCGTTGGCCACAAAATTACAAATTTTTCGACGATAGGCTATTTTATTAATATGAGTGATTTTTTATAATTCCATGTAACCCATTTCAGTTTGTTGGAGCCATTTATCTTTTAAAAACATAAAGCCATTTAGAAACTAAATATTATTTGCATTTACATTACAATAATAACTACACTGTTCTTGTCCGATTGATCCGCTACTAGACCACTGATTTGGTCAGTTTAGCAAATGATTCATGTTCATTCGGTTCATTAAACGATTCGACTCAACGGAACAATTTCATTCACGACGCTAATTTCTTTAAAGTAGAGATAAGGGAGGCATTTTACATGTTTTATTCTGTGAGTTTACAGAGACATTTACAGGAACGCTCGCGTTCTTTCCTGCAGAGAGCGGTAGTTAGTGAGAAACTAGCGCGGAAACGGGGTTTCTTCTCTGATACACATCGAATCGTGTTGAGCTTTAGTCTAAAACATGGTGACAATCCCCAGCAGCTGCTCTGCGCTGTCCTGTCCTACGGTTGGGCTGTCGAATGGACTGAACATTCCCATTCTGGGTTTAGGTGAGAACAAGCAGCGCCTTTATGACATCCGAATGCAACATAGAAGAGTGTTTCTACTCACTGCTTGTTTACCTGACTGGGCCAGTCTGACTCCCTCAGACATAATTTTGGCTACCATAGTAATATTTATGAGATAAATGTTTTAATTATGACATAAAATGTAGAAATTATAACTAACTGTGACCGTCATAATGTAGACTTTGTTTGTATCATAGTTATTTTTCTTTATTCTTTTTAATATAATTATGACTTATGTCTGACTTTATCTCATAATTTCATAATTACATAAATTGTTATAATTATGACTTAGCATTAGCAAGTCATAATTTCGACATTGTATGTCATAATTATGACATTTTATGTCATAATTAAGATGGATCAAACAAGCAAAATAGACTCATGGGTCATTTACAGTCATTTGTTAGGGCAGGATCATTCTTACAGTTTGGTGGATTTTGAATAGATGTACCCTAACACAAATTCATAATAATTAATCTAAAAATAATTAAAGAAATTGACTGGCAAATTCCCATGTCCCAATCATGTTTTGTCAACTTCACTTTGAAAAATAAAGCTTATATATTTCTATAAATTGCTAAATTAGCAATTTGAATAATTCGTATAGACATTTACTTATTTCTCTTTGACATAAAATACAATTTATTGTGATTGCCCTTTATAATCTTAAATGTATGCCCTGGCCTAAATCACATGACTTGTTAAAGATTCTGCTAGCATGTTGCTCTTTCCCCGCTAGTATGGGCTTTATTATCTTAAAATGCCCTCGCTGTTACACACTGCATTGTAAATAGCCTATGTCATATAACAGGGTGGACAAATGCCATAGCATGTGAATTTGAAATATGTGGTCAGGATTATTAGGCCATACTTGCCTGAGCTTGACCAGTGTGTTTGTATGATAGACAGACACTTTCTTCCTCTGACAAGACTAAAAAATAATTGAATTTTAGAAATGTTCCCTACAAAAATGCTCAGTCCAAAATCCACCAAACTGCAGGAATGACCTGGGAATGTTTTGGTAGTGTTTGGTAATAGTAGTTTTTTGTTAAGTGACACCAAAATTGGCAACATGTACTCTTTACCAGTAATGGTTTGTGTATATTTGAGCAGCGTCAAATGTCTTTATTGTCACTAAACATACACAAGCATAACAGTTTTGGATTATTGTCGTCTCTCATTCATCAGGGACATCTCATGATGGAGGCTACAGTCATGAGGCGGTGCTTTATGCTCTACAGGAGTGCGGGATACGACATATAGACACGGCCAAGCGTTACGGCTGTGAGGAGGCTTTGGGGAAAGCTGTGGCTGACAGTGCTGTTCCTCGAGAGGAGCTCTGGCTCACCACCAAACTATGGCCTGGAGATTACGGCTACCAGAGCGCCAAACAAGCCTGCCGGGACTCGTGTGCCAGGCTGGGGGTGGATTACTTGGGTAAAAGAGTGACATTTTAAAGGGATAGTTCACCCAAAAATTTAAATTAGCCCATGATTTACTGACCCTCAAGCCATCCTAGGTGTATATGACTTTCTTCTTTCAGACGAATACAATCAGAGTTATATTAAAAAATATCCTGGCTCTTCCAAGCTTTATAATGGCAATGAATTGCCGTTTATGTTTTGAAGTCCATAAAAGTGCATCTATCCATGATAAAAGTGCATCTATAAAAATGCATCTATCCATGATAAAAGTGCATCTATCCATGATAAAAGTGCATCTATCCATCATAAAAGTGCATCTATCCATGATAAAAGTGCATCTATCCATCATAAAAGTGCATCTATCCATGATAAAAGTGCATCTATCCATCATAAAAGTGCGTCTATCCATCAGAAAAATGCATCTATCCATCAGAAAAATGCATCTATCCATCAGAAAAATGCATCTATCCATCAGAAAAGTGCATCTATCCATTATAAAAGTGCATATATACATTATAAAAGTGCATCTATCCATCAGAAAAGTGCATCTATCCATCATAAAAGTGCATCTAACCATCATAAAAGTGCATCTATCCATCATAAAAGTGCATCTATCCATCATAAAAGTGCATCTATCCATCATAAAAGTGCATCTATCCATCATAAAAGTGCATCTATCCATCATAAAAGTGCATCTATCCATTATAAAAGTGCATATATACATTATAAAAGTGCATCTATCCATCATAAAAGTGCATCTATCCATCATAAAAGTGCATCTATCCATTATAAAAGTGCATATATACATTATAAAAGTGCATCTATCCATCAGAAAAATGCATCTATCCATCATAAAAGTGCATCTATCCATCATAAAAGTGCATCTATCCATCATAAAAGTGCATCTATCCATCATAAACTGCTTCGGGGGTTAATAAAGGAGTAAATCATGGGATAATTTTCATTTTTGGGTGAACTATCTCTTTAAGTCAAAACTGGACCTCAATGCTAGATTTCTTTGTAAACAGCCAATGAACGTCTTGTAATGGCTTTTGAAACCACGTTTTTCCACAGACCTGTACCTGATGCACTGGCCCGACTGCATGGTTCCCGGTCTCTCCAGTCGCGAGGTGCGAGCGGAGACGTGGAGAGCTCTGGAGGAGCTTTACGATGAGGGTGCGTGCTCTTTTTGGCTCGTCCTCCTGCGTAGAAATGACAGTAACTCAGACGGTTCGCCGATCATGTCCCCTCTTCCTCGTTGCAGGTTTGTGTCGTGCCATCGGAGTGAGTAACTTTCTCATCCGTCACTTGAACGAGTTGAAGGATCGTGGTGGAGTCGTGCCTCATGTTAACCAGGTGTGACTGAACGAGTGGCTTTTGACGCAACTCTCGAAACTTAAAAACTGCATCAGCTGATGTGCAAGGTGCCCATTATGCAGCCGAATGATTTGTTGAGTTTGATGTTCTCGCAGGTGGAGTTTCATCCCTTCCAGCAGCCTCTGGAGCTGGTCGAATATTGCCGGGAGGAGGATATTGTTTTTGAAGGCTACTGTCCTTTGGCCAAAGGTCAAGCCCTCACTCACCCAGCGATCATGAAGCTCGCCCGTAAATACGGCCGCAGCGCGTCACAAATATGCGTCCGCTGGAGTATTCAGGTACAGTTCGCTTTTCAAAAGATCCTCAGATGCAGTTTATAGGGATCACTCAAAATGCAGTATTCTGCCATCATCTACCGTACTCCCGCTCATGTTGTTCCAAACCTGTAGAAGATTACATCTAGATATCTCCAGATGTGTTACTCTCCGTATGAAGATAAGCTCACAGATGGTTATGCATTGTAGACAGTAACATTATGAAACAGCAGTTTCATAATATTTGTGATATATCTGTCCGTTACAGTGATGTAATGATCATTATTTCTTGAGATTTTTTTTTTTTCAGAATGTCATGCAAATATAATTCAGAAGTAGACGTTTTAATGTTATTCATTAACTTAGCTCTACGTTTCTTTTCAGAATGGAGTTGTCACGATTCCTAAGTCCACCAAACCAGACAGGATCCATGAAAACTGCCAAGTAAGTTTAAATCTGGATCTTAAAGCTGCAGTTTTTTTTTTTATAATTCATTACATTTATATAGTACCTAATACATGTGTGAGTGTGTGTGTGTGTATATATATATATATAGAATAATTTTTGCCTCTAACTGAACTATCAATAGTTTCTCTTTGAGATCATCCTTTTAAAGCGCACTCATAATGTTGTGCTGCGCAGGTGTTTGGGTTCAGGTTGGATGATTCAGACATGGCAGCTCTGGGTTTGTTGCATGATGGGAGACATGTGAGCTGGGACCCAACTCACGTGGAGTGACCAAATCTCCAAGAAAACCACCTGTTCAGGTGAGCTTGGAAAACAGTCTAGTTTGTGATTTTACGAATAACAGCGACCAAAATAGTGTTGTATCTTTAAGTAATTATGTCGAGTATGAAGGATGATCTCAAAGACAGTTTCAGTGTTTAGGTTAAGTTACAGGATTTGAGTGTTGAGTGTTTTTACCTGATAATCATATTAGCTTCATAATTACTGAACAGGTTTTTGGATTCACACTAAGAGCAGAGGACATGGAGCAAATGAGTGGTTTGCACACCAATCAGAAGCTGATTCATCTCACTCACCCGATCTGGAAAGGATAACCTGGCAGTCAAAATCCAAGAGGTTTGTGTTTAGGAGACCGACGGATCCTGATCTCAAAGGTCATTTATGAAAGCGATGAATTGAAGGCAGTCGGTGATTTAAAAGACGCTGCTGTCACGCGTGCCTTTTTAAATGTCAAAGCAAATGTGGTATTTTAGTCATGTTGAAGAACTACTGTTTATGCAATGGTCTAATATTTATAGTTGCATTAGTAGGGGGAGTAACAGGGTACAGAATGTTCACCTCAAATATATATTTGAAATATTAGCATGCATTATCTGTGTGTATAAATACATTTATAACCATCCAAAGCATCCATGCTGTATTTGCATTGATTACATTTATTGTGTACATGCTAACAGCTGGTTAGTGTAGTACACTCAAACACTAGACACTTTTATAATGATGTAAAACACAAGCAAGATGAGTTGATATTGAAGTCCACTCATCCGCACTGTATTATTATCAGATATATCATGTTCTGTTCTCCCCTATTGTTTTCTATGATGTTTAAACCTGTCAAATTGGCTGTTCAATCAGAAACACCACTTTAGCAACTGTTTATATTTTTAATTCTATATTAAACTCATGGAATTGTGAAAATTTTAAAAACAAGAATAAAGAAATGCTGATGACCCCTCATGTTGTTCCAAATACGTAAGACTTAAAAAAAAAAAAAAGAAATCTGAGATATTTCGGTCTCAATTGACAGCTACGCAACTACCTCTTTGATGTTTCAAAAAGTTAATAAAGAGATCGTAAAACTAATCCATATATAATGAGCGGTTTAGTCCATATTTTCTGAAGAGACACGATCACTTAATATAATGAAAAGATTCAATTTAGGCTTTTGATTCACATATGAACATTCATAAACGCACACATCAGTTGTGGTGAACAGAAGCTCAAGCATGTTCATTTGATGTGCATTGACGACCAATGAGGTGCATTCTCGTGTTACGCATCACGTTTGAGCTTCTGCAAGAACCAATGAGGTGCATTCTCGTGTTACGCATCACGTTTGAGCTTCTGCAAGAACCAATGAGGTTCATTCTCGTGTTACGCAGCACGTTTGAGCTTCTGCAAGAACCAATGAGGTTCATTCCCGTGTTACGCAGCACGTTTGTGCTTCTGCAAGAACCAATGGGGTTTGGTTGAGCTTTTATGTCGGCTGATTAATGTTTGTGTGTGTGTGTGTAATATGATACTCAAGAAAACGCTTGCAAACTTGCATGTGTTTTTGCTGAGTATCATATTTCATACATTCAGCTTTTATTGCTCATATATGCAATTCAATAATAATTGTATACAATTACAAATAAATGTTCCCCAAAAACCTTAACCGTCATATTTGACGTTATCATAAAAATTTTTTACAAATATTTTTACATTTTTAACATTAAAAAATGATGTATGAATAATCAAATCGTCGCAAGTTACTTCTGTTCAGTAAATGTTCATCTTGCATGAACATTTTTAAATTATTTTTTTTTTTATAACAATTATTATAGATTTCACAGCAAAAAGATTTACTTGATAAAAAAAAGATCTATCAATCAAAGGGCAGAAGGCATGATGTAGATTCATCAAAGTTTTGGTCCTAGAAATTTGCATATTAAATATGATATATTAAATATAAGGCTGATATATTAATAAATAGACATTTTACTTAACGCTTAAGTTATAAGATTTTTTGTTGTTGTTGAAAATGTGGTTAACATGTTGTAATGCATTGCCAAACAAGCATTCCTTGTTCAATGAATTTATACCTCCAAAAATTTTTATTCAAAAATAAGTCATGTTAAGTCACGAAATTGTATTATCTGTGTCCTAGTAAGATGGCAATAAATTCATTTTCTGATGTCTCTTTATAATCTTGCCCTTTAAGGTACAAAGCCTTGAACCATACACTTCAGAATCAGATCACATGCCATACATTGAGCTTGTCCTGAATCAGGAAAACTACTTTGATCTGTGTTGGAGTTTCTGCAAAGCCGCAGTGTTGGGACTGAAAGGAATCTTAAAAAAATAAATGTAATAAAAATAGCAGAGCCGACACACATCTTTATAGCAGTGTTACCAATATTGTTTATTCCATCCCTCTCATTTAGAATCGTTGTACACAAGTTACATTTTCTTCTCAATATCACAGGTTCTGTTAAATTATTTTTTTATTTAAATCTTGTCCTCTAATATCCAGTTTCACCTCCCTCTCCTTTTAAACAAACAAAAAGCAGATTGTATTATACAAAAATGCAAACCAATTTTCACACAGTGAATTCTTTTACAAAGTCATAAAATGGCGTAATAATGGCTACATCCACATTGGAGTAAGATGGTTCTAAACATTCCTTAATGGAGTATAATATATATTTATATATAAAACCTTTCCTTGTTGAAATTGAGCCTGTACCTTAATTTAAGAGATTTTACAAGACAACTTGGAAGTAATCATAAAAAAGCCATTACATTTCCCAAAAAGTTAGGAATAAAACAAAACGACAAAGAATAAAGACAGCCATAACAGTGTTATAAGGTTCAAAATGAGTTAATTTGCATTTCATTTAAATGAATTCAACAGGTCTGTTCAAAACAGACACAATCCAGGCAGAGAAATGAATATCATCCATTAGGAACAGACCCATTCTCAAAGAAAATCACATTATTCTGCAATTTCTTACTTGAGGAAAAAGAACCTCATGCACAAAACCGTAAATGAGCCTGACTGAGTCGTTTCCCATAAGTTGCAATGTGTGGATGGTTGACAATTTGTAAAACAAACAAAAAAAATATCCACGCCCGAAGTAATACGCTCAGTGAGATCACTGATCATTAGGGGGAGGGGGGGGTCCTACAGCACCCAAGCAAGTGCTAAATATTAAATACAAGATAGCACATTCCCATACAATCCAAAGATTCAGAGAGAAGCAGCATCACTGGAGAATGCTTACCGTCGTACAGCTTTTGGGCACTCAGTGAAAGCCAAACAAATCTCAACACACCTGCCAAACGCTGTCGTAGCAGCGATTAGCATTGCGAAACAGAATGCTCGTCTTGCTAGCGCTTGCGCCTGACAAAGAGCTAAGAAAACCCAATGCTAACCGAACCGGTGACAGGAGCGTGTTAGCCAAGCTCCTCAAAGTTGTATGGGAAACCGCTGGAAGGAGGAAAATAAACAAATCCTCACCTCTGTATAAAAGCCTTGCCATTGAACTATTCTTAGTCACGTTCACACGCCTCTATAGAGGAGACGTCGAGATACGCCGCTGGATTTAAACACCTCCTGCTCACTTTTTAAGCAGTGTTTTTAAGCAAAATTCCTAAAAATTTGAGGTGGCACATATTTGTGAGCAATATCTAGAAAGTTAAGTACCATCTCTGGGCGAATCTCATGAAACCTGACGAGAACATGCCTGGGACATATTTCATCTCAAAATCATCATTTAATTTTTCAATAAAATCAAGTACAATTCTCCGTGCGTTTTGAATTTGTGGAGGTAGATGTGCTTAATTGTCATGAAAATGCCACAAACAAAACAAAAAACACGTTTTCTTTATCTAAATTGTGGGGTGAAATGTGACATGGCATGTTCTTGTGAGTTTCACTTTAATAATTGTGCTACAACAAAGGTGGAAAGATCTATCCTGACGTCAGATTCACCAGAAAGGAAACAAGCGGCTCAGCGGAGAAACCGTAAGCTAACGCTACGCGGCGCCTTTCAGCCTTAACTAGTTCATGAGATCTTCAACGGCATGAAATAGAATCACTAAGAGAATTCAGCTTCCTTGTCGAGGAGAGAGGGGAGGTAACAAATTGAGCATGAGACAGACGACATTCTGGAGAACTTGCCCAGCGAGTGCGATACGCTAAAACCTCGACGGTAAGGTTGATGTCATCCCGGCGCACCTCGACGAGTGCTTGAAAAAGGCTGCGTGTGCTCTTTCACGAGCAAGAACATCAAACGATGACCGCGACTACGAGTCATCGTAATAAGAGAAATCAACTATCACCACGGGTATAGCACAAAAAAAACACAAAAGATTACACGTTAAGAGGTTGCACCCAAAATTGGAGCTGTATATCATAGTCGGTCTCAAGAGACTAGAACAAAAATGTCACACGTGAAGAATGTCATCACTATAGGAAGACTTCAGACTTCAAATACTCTTGTTCTCTTCATTTACAGGGGCCTGGTTTGGAAACGGTCGCTGTGTAAAAAACACGTTTCAGCCGAAGCGGGTCGATGAAGGGATAAACTCGACGGGCCTCGATTCATGCAACACTCGAGTCGCATTCAATTCTGCTCGTCTCTACAGAAATTCATAATCGTCTCTAATCGTCTAGAGTCGATTCCAAACTAATTTCGAGTTTATAAAGAGAAAGAGGAAACTTAAAAGACATTAAATAGCTCATCTATAATGAACATCTGTCTGGATTTTTATTTAAAGGGATAGTTAATCCAAAAAAGAAAATTGTCAGAATGTACCTCACGTTTTTCCAAACCTGCATTTACTGACATTATTCTGTGGAACGCAAAAGATGATACTCTGAAAAACTGTTTTTGTCCATTCGTTTAAATTTTTGATATCTTATACAGGTTTGGAGCGGCGTTAAGGCGAGTCGACGACAACAGAATGTATCATTGGTTTAACTATCCCTTAAACAAAGTTCTCACCAAAGCAAATTTTGAAAAACTTTTATCAGTGTGTCAAAACTCGTTCAGCGCTACGGGACCCGGCGTTGTTGAAACTACGCACCCTGGTGTATTTCTCTGCAGCAATTTAGTGGCGAGACCCGAATATGCAAACTCGACCAGGAGAGCCAAATATGCAACTTCACAGAAGTTAAGGAAAAATTGATGAAATTATTTCCTAATAGGCTGTAATCTTACGAAGACTGTGGCACTGGGAGAAACAAAAATCATCCTGACCACAGAGCTCTGAAGAACACAAGGGAAGTGAAGTGTTGCACCTCCTCGACTAAAAAGCACACACTCATGGAAAACATGGAAAAAAGTGCTCGTTTTTTAAAGACATCTGCTTGCGTTCTATAAAACAGAACGCTTTAGACGCGTGTCGCCACACATTTACAAATTCCTTAACAGTTATATAGCCAAACCATAAATTAAATGAAACCTGACAACTGATCATATATATATATAAAGATATTTCTCTCTCCCTCCCGTCCCCCTTGTGTCATCCAGAGCCCAATCGAACTGCCTTACAGCGATATACTGCCACGGTCGAGCGTCATGTGAGGAGACCCGTGTTAACGGTCCATAAAAATGGATTCATAAAAGGTTCTCCATGCTACTTTAAACCTGGTGAGTCAGATCATATTCAAGGCTGCAGAGACCCAGGGAGAGTTGGAACGTTTCGACAGAGTCCCGACCGCACCGTCGCAAATCAGCGACTTGCCCCGATGCTACGAAGAGTGCGCTCATTTCTCGTTTGGATTCCACTAGTTTGCGTCGTCCTTGTCTGTGCTAGCTTTTGGGTTTGACTGTCCTTTCTTGATATACTGGGAACACAACAAAGTAAGCATTATTCAGATGCCCTGGTTTCCAGGCGATGAGAAGTCATTAAAACAAAAAGCTCATTCACAGAACAAAAAGAAAGAAAATTTATATCACGGCAGATACTGCTCATTTTCTAAATAAAACAACAGAGAAGTTTGTGTCGTGCATGCATGTAGCAGCATGCAGGTGTGTGCGTGTGTGTGTGGGAGTGTGTGTCACTCATATCAGCTCCATCTGATTATTAAAAACGCATCTTGCAAAAACTCTTGAAACTGGTTGAATTAGTCAAGAGACAAATTTCAAAGATCTCCGAGGAGGAATATCGACCTCTGGAGAGGTTGTCTGCGTACATGTGTGTGTGTGTGTGTGTGTGTGTGTGTAGGTGTGTGAATACACTCTTAAGAGCAAGAGTGAACGACCCCGTTCTTTTGAAGGTCTGAGCTGCTCGCCGCTTGGTCAGCGGAGCAGAGGGAGAGAGACGACGTCTTATTGGCCAGCGAGAGCATAGATCCACCCATACTGCTGGCTGGCTTCATGCCACTGGATCCATTAGACACCTCGCTGGTGGAGAGAAGGGGAACAGACAAAAGAGAGAATAAGTGTATTTGTGGAAACATTATTCAGACACGCCTAACAAACAACAACAGAGGCTGTTTTCGGTCTTTGCTGATGGTAGCTCAAGGGAATACACTGCTGAGCCAAACAAGTAACAATGTCAAGGTAACCGTGCAGGATGGAGACAGTTCAAACTAGGGCTGGATTTTGATAATCGATTAATCTATTATTTGTTCATAGCTTAAGTCACAACTGAGTACATCTGAGTAAAATGAACTGCTCATGAATAACACAGAACTTGTTAACATGATTATACAGTGCGTCTCACATTACATGATGTGGCAGACAATTAGCTGTCCAGTGACGCTCGGTTCATACAGTGCGGGTTTGCAGAGAATTCATTCATAAGTCCTGAAGATGTGCAGGTGTCCGTTCAGTAAAAGAATGCGGTTGTCAGTCACGCTCATAAAAAAACAACTCAAAAATAATGCTGCATGTATGCAACTGTATTAAGCGATGTTGCCATACTAGCAATTAGCATCTGCTCTATGGAGTCCTGTTCAGGTAGAAACATAACTTGGGATTGGGTTTGAACATAAACAGTGCAACGTATCAACACATTCCACGTCATTAAGTTGACATTGTTTCAACCCTAATTTTAAGTCTATATAATGTCTAGGGTTGTCAGTTAACGCGTTGTTAACGCCGTTAACGCAAACCTATTTTAACGGCATTATGACACACGATAGATGCTTTTTTTTTAGATACAAACCATTATTTAATTATATTTCAGCATAAACATGCACCGCTAGAAAGCTAATCAACATAATCTAGCTAACATTTATCATTTATTTAAAGCTAAAATGTTGCACAAATATTATTTAACAAGCAAAGTATTTATCATTTAGCTTTAAATATCATTAAAAAAATAATGTCAGAAAGATAACAGTTCTGCTGTTGTTCATAAATACCAGTAATTATAGTACAATAAGGATGTTGTCATTTTGCGGGAAATCAGCGCCCAATGGCCCTCATTTATCAATCTTGCGTCGAAACGGGCGTATATGTTGGCGTAAGATTATGCTTACACTCCTCTCACCGCCTGATTTATGAAGCTGTGCGTACCTTTGAAATTCAGGTGTACGCAATACCTGCCCTTGATAAATGCCGCGGCTGAAAACGATCGTCATTAGATTAACACGCCCCTATATATTCACGTGTCCGCCTCCACACGCCCTCATTTTACGCCATGGACACGCGGAAGACGGCAAAGAGGAGAAACTTCTCCGGTGGAAATCCAGTTTAAATCGCTGGTTGGTTGAGCAAATTACCTATCACAATGCATTATTTTACAGCACGCGTTTTGAAACTATTAGCGTGGAATTTCGCATGACGTCACATGTAATGGGGTGTACAATAGTGATGATGATGTGAATAATTGCACAATTTGTAATATTCTTCTTATTAGTATTATGATTTTGATTATTAATGACGCTTATTGTTATTTAGAAGAAGAATATCTTTGTTATTATTATTATTATTTAAAAGAAGAAGAATGTCATTTTAATTATTTTGTCAGTCTGAATTATTTGTTGGTCATTGAAAGCCTTTCATTACTGAACCCAGTCCGTGCGCACCTGCCGGGCTTAACTCACAAAAATAAACACTGAAGTTTATAATTTCTATGTTGTTGTTTTTTACAGTGGGTCATAATATATCATATCTTTAGTTTGTCAGTGCGTTTTGTGGTGTTAGGAATTGTTTTTCTGCGCATTTCACCACTAACTCAAAACGTGCGTACATGACATGTACACCACCTCCTGAGCTGGCGTAGGATTTGAGCGTGCCGTACGCCAACGTCCATATTGATAAATCGCAAAGTCACCGTGGTTTTGGGTGTACGCTGGAAATTTGGTGTACGCACTTTTCATAAATGAGGGCCAATGTGTAGTGAGCCAGGGTCCTTACCAGTTCCCGAATTAGTGCTCTGGTTGATATCAGTACTTATATCATAAGAGAATGTACACATTACGATTACGATACCCCACATTATCACGGTTGGAGCACAAGCTGCACCAAACAAACTGAAAAATTCTGGTTTCAAAGTGTATGTCGACAAACTTTAATAATAAACGCTGCAAAAGATGTGAACACAACGGTCACACACGTCTGTCTACTGCATGCTTACGTAGAAAAACAGAAAAGTAGTGTAGTGGAATGAAAAAACACTGAGTAAACGGCTCCTTAAATAGCTAGTAAACAAGTTTCCTCACTCACCCCAGAGCTAAAGAGAGTTCTTCCAGCTGGGCTTTATGGTCAGGCTGCCCGTTCTCAGTGGCCTTCAGCTTGTACTCATGGGCCACCTGGTTCTCCTTCAATCATAAAAACAAGTTCACTGAGCTCATACACGAACGAATGAGGACTTCAACAAAAAAATAACTGATACCATACATGTCCTGTTTCACTAACAGTGGCTGTTTGACTCACAATGGCAATTTCTCGGGTTCTCTTTCCGATCTCTCGCTCGACGTGATGAAGCTCCAGGTTGAGTTGCTCACTGGACACAGTGCCACCTGGAGACCACTTCACCCCGGCCGCGGGCTGAGACGCCAGCGCGCACGCCTCCCTCTGCAGGAGCATGGAGTTACTGGCAGCCTGAGCGCACATGCCAGATATTCGCATTAATGACCATAGGACAGTTTTTACCTGCGAGTCGTGAATTTAGACGGAAATTTCATACACACCTCCATCCCGCGGGTCTGCTGACTGATCTGTTGGTTGACTTGCTGGAGCTCAATCTTGAGCTGCTCGCGGTCAGGGGCAGACATGGGCAGACTGGCAATAACATGGAAAAAACAATGCTCAAAAATTAAATCATTAAATGATTAAGTATCGGCACAGTTTATTTTTTTGACGAAAGTTCATCATGTTATTTTAGAACGTTTTACTGGACTTAAATGGCATATAATTTAAGCCAACAAAAATAATTGCATTTGCCAATAATGTGCAAAACAGCAACAACAAAAAAAGACATATGTAACAGGCCAAACTTCAAATTTAAAAACATTATTAGTGCATTGTTAATATCTTGTTTTTCAATTAAAAACATCTAGTATTGCCATGATGCATCTTTTCAGTGTAAAAGTACCGTTCGCTGAAGTGTCCCTGAGAGTTGATGCTCTGGTGCTGAGGGTACGACGTGCCGCCCCATCCGCTGTGGCTTCCATACGGATAGTCTGCTGAGAGGAAAACAAACGTTACCAAAAGTAAAACTACAACTGCTGAACGAGAAAGTCTACAGGGAGCGGTCACATGATCACATCAGTATTCATTGTTAATAGGTCTAGCGTTGTATAAAGTCACGTTCAAAGCGATCTGCTTTCTGTTGGACATTGCAGAGAATCTGGGTGACAAAACTTCTGCCAGGCACAATTTCTGATCGTTTGGATTCCTACTGAAATGTCTACGGAGAACATGACTCCACTTTAAATCAATAGTGTACACTGAGATTCAGGTTACATTCTTGAACCAATACGATAATTACATTTTGAAATACTCTTTAGGTGAATCAAATTCTGATCATTCTTGAAGACTGGAAGAACATCACTCCTGCTTTATGGTTAGGAAATAAATATTGTTTTTGTATTCAAATCTGTTTACTTTTTTTTTTTTTACGTTTTAACTTTTTTTTAGTTAACAGTGCTGGAACTTCTGAACACTTTCACTAAGGCAGACCATACTGAAATACTCCAATAGTATTCCATGAACAAAATATGAGGAGCTTTTAAATTAATTGGTCAAAACAAAATCACAAATGTATGGAAACTTGTTTCCGCCATGGAATAAAAAAATTAAAAAAAAAGGGTAATTGTGACTTATTACAATATATTACAACTTGATAATATCTTGAGTCACAATTGTGAGTTATAAACTCAAAATTGCGACATAACTCGGAATTTTGAGAAAAAAATTGTAATTTCCCCCCACCCCAGAATTGGACTTTACAACTCGTAATTGCGAGATTATATCTCACAAAAAATCAGACCTATGAGTTTATATTCCGCAATTCTGCCATTATAACTTAATTGCGGAGTAATTGCGCAAATAATTGCGACTTTATATCATGCAATTGTGAGAAAAAAGGTCAGAATTGCGAGATAAAAAGTCGCAATTTTCTTTTATTAAATTCCGTGGTGGAAGCTTCCATTCAAATGTACTGAAAAGTACTAAGAATTGTTAATGGCTCCTTTCCATCGACCAGAAAACTTTCCATCCCTTTTTATGACTATTATAAAGATCTCCAGTCACCTGTCATGTGTTTGGAGCCCGAGACCTGTGAGGACGCCATGGCCTGTACAGGCCCAGTGGTCTGGTAACCCGTTTTAGAGGTACGTGAAATGGCACCAAAAGGAGACACTGTGGGCAGAGGACCAAAGGGAATGATGGGATCGTCGTCTTTGGCTTCCGCGGAGCGCCGCTGGGTGTCCAGAGGAGGTTCACGCAGACCTTTTCCCTCTGCATTCTGTTATAGGAGTACAGGAAGGAAACAACAAATAAGACACATTACTCTAGTCTCAGTTGATGTGTGGAAACACAAAGTGTGATGTAGATCACTTGCCATCATCTCCACAGCATTACTGACATCTTTTGGTTTAGCATCCTTAGAGCCAATGTATGATCCTATGGTGTCACATGACCACGGGGAATACTGCCCAGCATAGTCCGGCTCCCGACTTCCAAATGTTTTAGAGCCGTCCTCCAAATACTGCAGACATTCAGAATTGATGTTAAGCATTATATTAAGAGCATAAGAGCAATGTTAAAGCTGCAGTCCGGCACTTTTTTGTGTTTAAAAATATCAAAAAAGACATTTTTGAAAAAAAACGTAACCAGCCAGTGTTCAAAACGATCTGCTTGCCTTACCTCGATTCAAAACGGTAAGCTTGTAATAATGATTTTAATTCCAGTGGTACTGGTGGATTTCCGCGGGAATTTCGAGCATGTCTTTGCGTCATTACGTCACTTCTGTACACATAGAGAAGGAGTCCCCGGCTAGCGTGTGTGGAATGGATGATGGTGGAGATTTAGCTTAGCACTTGGTATGGCGGATCCCGATCGTTTAAAGCGACAATCACCAGTGACAACTGGAGATTCACCAGTTGTAAAACACAAAGACTTCGGACTTCAGATTGGCTACAGAAAAAATATATTTTTCACGTTTTGACGTGATATAAGCAATCGTTAGATTTGATCAGCATGGTACCCTACTGCAATGCTTCCCCCCACCCCCCGAATTTGGTCAGAACAAAAGTGAATGTTACTTACTTGTTCAGATGACATTTTCCGATGAAAATTCTAATGTTGACACTTTCAAAAAGTATACTCTGAGATTGCTGATGACAGTACAATATCCACAGCGACGCGGCAGCCTCAATACATTGTGTTCATCCGCGCTGTTTCATGCCGATTTACTACCCACGCACAGTTAATAATTCCGCGAATAACTGCAATTGCAGATTTCGAACAGAGATGGCGACAAAGAGGAAAAACGACGGACTGCAGCTTTAAAGGGTTAGTTCACCCAAAAATGAAAATAATGTCATTAATGACTCACCCTCATGTCGTTCTAAGCCCGTAAGACCTCCGTTCATCTTCGGAACACAGTTTAAGATATTTTAGATTTAGTCCGAGAGCTTTCTGTCCGTCCATTGAAACTGTATATACAGTATACTGTCCATGTCCATAAAGGTAATAAAAAGATCATCAAAGTAGTCCATGTGACATCAGTGGGTTAGTTAGAAGTTTTTGAAGCATCGAAAATACTTTTTGGTCCAAAAATAACACAAAATAAGACTTTATTCAGCATTGTATTCTCTCCCGGGTCTGTTGTGAATCTGCGTTCACGACTCCGCAGTGACGCTGCTGACGGAAGACGCTGATGACGTGTTATCTGGTGCGCCCGAGCTTCGTTTACAGTCTGAGGGAGACGCACGCTATATTCAAGCTATTCTACATTGTTTGCGTGGATATCATTTTTTTAATGGTGCGTAAATGTGCATGTCGCGGATGAGACACTTTTACAGCGTGCGTTTCCCTCAGACTGTAAACGAAGCACGGGCGCACCAGAAATACACGTCATCAGCGTCTTACGCCATCAGCGTAACTGTGAAGGATTGACAACAGACCCGGGAGAGAATACAATGCTGAATAAAGTCTTATTTTGTGTTATTTTTGGACCAAAAAGTATTTTCGATGCTTCAAAAACTTCTAACTAACCCACTGATGTCACATGGACTACTTTGATGATCTTTTTATTACCTTTATGGACATGGACAGTATACTGTATATACAGTTTCAATGGAGGGACAGAAAGCTCTCTAAATCTAAAATATCTTAAACTGTGTTCCGAAGATGAACGGAGGTCTTACGGGCTTAGAACGACATGAGGGTGAGTCATTAATGACATTATTTTCATTTTTGGGTGAACTAACCCTTTAAGCATTATATTATGGAGGAACTTTTTAATCTCACAATTCTTTATTTTTATTACTGCGAGTTTATATCTAGCAACTCTGTTTTTTTGTTACGTAATAAAATAAAATAAAAGTAATTGTGAGTAAAAATGTACAAGTTCTCACAATTCTGACTTTTTTCCAACAAAGAGTTTCTTTCAAAATTCAGACTTTTCTTGTCAGAATTACAATCGCAAGTTAACATGTTTCAATTCCGACTTTTTTCTCACAATCGAGCTCATATTTCAGAATTGTCAGATATAAACTCCAAGTCAGAATTGTGAGATAAAAAGTTGCAATGATATTTTAGATTTTTTTTATTCCGAGGAGAAAATAAGCTTCAAGGTTATATTCATGATCCATGATATAACTGCAAGCAAGCATTGTGGGATCTGGTTCAGGACTCACCTCCTGAGGGTAGTCGTTGGGGAACGGGTGTGTAGGAGTGGGGGAGGCAGCGAAGGGGGGAGGGGAGATGACTTTTCTCTCCTCCAGCTGGACAAGCAGCTCCTTGCGCCTGCGATGCAAGTCATCCAGACTGGGCTGAGAGCGGCTGTATGGATCCTGCCGAGGGTAAACATATAAACAACTGAACTGACTCGAGGTGCTTAAGGAAATCAGGGCAACAAGTACTCAAGTTGAGTGATTTGGTATAAAAACGTACTAAAAATGGGCCGAAATTAAAAGTTGTATCTCTAAAATAACTTTAGACAACAAATTACAGAACCACTTGAAAAAGATTCACTAACACATTAGTTAATATGTTTTGTGAAGTATTTGAATGTTTTTAGCGTGCTATTATTCATTCATTACATGTTGTCAAATTGACAACTAATAAAAGTCTCATTAACCTAAAATATCCATCACAGGAATTATTTCTGGTTCATTTAGAATTAGACAGAATGAAAAACTTTTCGATTTGGTTAAAAGGAAGTTCAAGAGGGTGTCATAAATCCTATTGACTGACTCAAACCGGTTCGTAAGCATTATATGTCAATGAATCAGATATTGTGGTTTGAGCTGCATTCTTCGTGAGGTGATATGATATCATTTGCGGCCATTTTGGTCATGGCCCAAAGCCCTGCTTCATCTCAAACTAACATGACAGCAACATGCAACGAAAGTGCTACATGTGTATAAATCATTCTCTGCATACTGCTGTCATGTTAGTTTTAGATAAAGCAAAGCTCTAGGCACAAATATGTGCATGTGTGTGCGTCTACATAATCATGTTCATTTACCCATTTCTACAACTTTATTTGAAACGTTATGTGCATATCAAGCAAGTAAACTATTGTTTAGCATGCAAAAACTTTAAGAAGAACACAACTCACTCTCATGTGGGACCTCATTTGGCCGTGGTGCGGTCCAGCAGGATAGTACCCGTCCGGTGGGTATCGGTCTCTGGATGAGGTCTCCTGGGGGTGGTACAGAGAACCTGCAGCTCCTGATGAAGGTGGAGGCATAGCAGTCGGGGGAACGTCCAAGGGAACCGGGCTCATCCTGACCAAGTCGTCTCTGGCGGGGGCAAACGGAGGTGGGGGTGCGGGATAGTGTCCGTGCCTGCGACTGTAATGGGGGGGCGGCCCATAGGTGTGGGCTGAGAAGGGGGGACCAGAGTGGTGGCCCTGATATTGGCTTTCTGGGCCGTAACCTGGGTAGGGCTCTGTGTAAGGTGGCACAGCAGACTCGCCCGGGGGAGGCGGGTTACGGATGTAGCGGGGAGACACGTACTGTGGTTGGTAAGGGTAGGGGTTGCCTGAAAGAAAAGATAGGTTATGAGCATTATGAAAAATCTAAATGCCTATTCACACTAAGACAAGTGTTCATTCACAAATTTCATGCGATACACGTTTTAATTTGAATGAACAGCTGTTAATGCAATTGTTCAGACCAACACAAGCATTTGCATGCCGTCAATTTCACAGAGAGGCGTTTTAATCTCTCCTCCATCGCACTGCGAAGAATAGTGGCCAAACTACAATATTTGCATTTGACAACATGAACAGATCCACTGCCATTACATAAAACTTTGACTTGGCGCTCACGAACAGTTTCAGAGGAAGAATCCTGAAGCGGCTCTCTTGACTGTGTATTCTTGAATTCAGTCATGTTTGATAAACACCACAGGAAATAGAAAAAACTGAACGGCTGGTTGAAAACATGTAAATAGTGTTTGACAAGCATGTGTCCTAAAACGGAGCGCATTGTGTAAACGGGTATTTCTGCCATTTTTTACGCATTGGTCTGCGCAAGGCAAGGCAAGTCAAGGCAAGTTTATTTATATAGCACATTTCATACACAAGGGTAATTAAGTGCTTTACATAAAAAGAATCATAAAATAAATCACAACAAGTGCACAGACAAATCGCATGCGAAATCGTACCAAATTTTTGTGCCGAACATTCGTGTTGGGCCTTTAGAAGAAATTAGATGCATTTCTAGTCACAAATTGTACAATAAATTGGTAACATATCAGTTATTAGCCAATATATTTTTTTATATATTATATTGGCCGACGTTAGACATTTAATTGTTCGTCATTTCTGCTATTTTTTTTTAAAAGTAATCCTTTTAAAACACTAATTTAATAACCTTGGCAAATCTCTAAATTAATATCTATTATGCATACCGTACATTTTAATGTTGTGATGCTTACATTTACTTGTAGCATTTACAATTGTTGATTTTAGTTTTTAGCAATTCATTTTTTGATCCGTTTATACAAATAAATACATTTGCAATTAACCTGAATATGATGGGCCTAATTCCCTCAACAAACATTTACAGCTATTCATTAAACCCCAAGCTAACAGTCATCAACTTGGACGTCCTGTAAAAAATAATATATATATACAGGTGAAATTGTGCTAAAGTTTATTTATTTCAGTAATTCAACTTAAAAGGTGAAACGAATATATTATATAGACTCATTACATGCAAAGTGAGATATTTCAAGCCTTTATTTGTTATCATTTAGATGATTATGGCTTACAGCTATGAACACCCCAAATTCAAAATTAGAATATTGTGAAAAGGTTTTCATAAGCTGTAAGCCATAATCAAAATGATAACAAATAAAGGCTTGAAATATCTCACTTTGCATGTATTGAGTCTATATAATATATTAGTTTCACCTTTTAAGTTGAATTACTGAAATAACTGAACTTTTGCACCTGTATATTCACTCAGTGCATCATGCCTCTTCTGCATGTTAACATTTTATTTTGATTGGTTGGTCGGCAGTACCCAGAGTTCATCTGTTAAAGTCATACGATCTAGTTAGGACACAGTATCAGATGAAAACTTCTTAACGATTGGCGAAACTCTGGGTGCCAACACTGGCATTAAAGACCTTCGAGAATCTCGGGAGCCAATGAATGACAATTTTCCTAATCTGTTCAGACAACCATCCATATAAGCAAATGCATTCACCTGCTGGGTACTGAGTATCATACTGAGATCCCGAGGCAGGTCTGGCTGGCTCTGGATAGAAGAGCTCGGGCTGTTGTTGCTGATACATCTGTGGCGCACCTCTGGGCACGACTTGCACCTGCTTGGGCATGGGTAAGTGCTCCGCCCTGTGGTGAGGCACAGGGTGGGGTGTCAGGGTCAAGCCGGATTTATCCAAACTGAAGAGAAACAAGAGGCAGAAATGATGGTAACTTATGATGTTCCTGTTAAAGCCAAACCTATTATAGGCCCTATTGGGATTTAAAAAATAATTACCTCTCAAAATAATAATAATAATACACAGGAAGATCAGACGACTATGGCAAAATTGGTATCTATTGTCTTGGCGTGACCCAAGTAATCTATTAAGACCCGTTTCATTAGAATAGGCATGCTGCTCCAAATCTTAACCAGTTTCGTGACTTTTGGTCAAATTGTTCAGAAGTTATAAGCAGAGATGTAGCCTCACATCCATTTTGACATCAAATTAATTCGAGTTTTTTGAGAATGGTTTGACATCAACTTGAATTTTCTTTAATTATTGAGTTGTGTCAACATGGTAGGAAGATGATCGGAGACAATCGGAGCATAGAAGGAGTTCGAAAGTAGTTCTTTTTGAAAATTCTGAATGTTGGAAAAAAATGTTCATGATAGAAAATGACATCATTGGGTGCAATCGAAACATCTTGAGCCAAGGGTTGAGCGAAAACATGAGTTAAAGACTCCAAAATTGCTATGGTTAAAGGGGTTATAGACTGAGAATTCAAATGTTCCTTGATCCTTTGACAGTTAAAGAGTTCGTTATACTATAAAAATATCCTGTAAGTTTCAAAACTCAAAATTTTCTTGATATTCCAAAAACTGCTTTAATTGAAACCAAGGCCAGCAAACGACAGAATCTAAAAAGTGGAGACTTGTGACGTCACAGGGCAGCGAAAGACGCCATTGCAGAAGAATATCAATGCCTACGTCTACGTCACTGCGTCTTTGGCCCACTGGAGCGTTAGTGAACACAGTGACATGAGAACAAGAAAAGATCGACACAGGATCAATACCATTACCTTCCAAACGATCATAATGCACAATGTTTTTTGTTTTTTTTTCCAACAACGTGAATGATTCAGCAGTGCATTATTTGTTTGTATATGGTGTAGGCCTATTTCACTGTGGATTATTTGGTAAATTTCATAAAAATAATGTCAGCTAATCACAGCAGTGGGCGTTTACACTGAAGTCTTACACAGACACGCCCCTTAAAACAGAGCATTCAAATCAGAGGCTAAAATCAGGCTCGGAAAAATTCCTTTTATTTCCAAATTATCAAAATTTTTGATGTAAAAAAATCATACTAATAACATTATAAAGGCACCCCAGGAAACATAAAATAATAAAATAATCCAGTCTATGACCCCTTTAATGTTCTCTACCAGTGTGCCAAATGCCACAACTTTTTACCATACGGTTATTTGGGCTGCCATAGACTCAAGAGCAGCAGCAGCAAGAGTAAGATGAAGAGGAAAAAGCAGAGGAGAAAAACGACGAATGGATACAACCTTCAGTGCTTGGCCCATAATAAAACAATTAATAAATGTTTTTATATGCACACATTTTTTCCTATGTTTTTTAAAACTAAACTTCTGCTGTGCAGCACTTGGTTTGCAAAAAAAAAAAAAAGCTAAAACAATGTAAAATATTTAAAAGAACTGTTAATGCCTTAATTTCATTGCCACCATTTTTTTTATCATAAATACAGAAATTAAAACAAAACAAAAAATTTCTGGGGGAAAAATATATATTTTAAATGAAATTGTTAAAGTTTTAAGAATTCAATTAATTAGACATGCTTTTTGATTATTAACATAACATGGGTCGAAAGAATTCAGATACTAAAGTCATGACAGGAAAGCAAGGAACAAGAAGTCAAACAAGGTTGACGAAATCAAATGCTTACGAGTCAGGTGGCGACCCAGGAGCACTGTGGCTGGAGCCATCCATCTTGGGCTTGAGTAAGAGCTCATACGTGGAGGGGTCTGTGCCTCTGGGGATGAGCTGGGGAAGAGGCGTCCCAGGACCAGCTACGATGCCGTTGGTGAGGGCCTTTCGCCCAGGCTCCAGCGGGATCACCTCCTCAGGCAGCAGGCCAGGGGTGCAGGGCACTCGCGCAGCAAGACGTTTGTTCATTTTACGGTACCTGTAACGCAAAAACAACAAAAGAGATTCTCATTATAATGTATGTTGTTTTTTTCCCTTTTTTTTTTACCTGACATGCAAGATGTTACAACGTCACTCACTTTTCCAGCTCCTCCTGAGAATGAGCGAATGTGCAGCTGGCTCCTCTGGGACAGCCCCCTTTCTGCTTCATGTCTCTGCACATGTATGTCTTGTATTTGCTGTGCTGGGGAGGCTGCTGCGTGTCAGCGCCCTTCTTGCTGTGGTTCTGGATGAAGTCCACTAGGCCGTGCACCACCGTCTTTACCGCCACCAGCCCCTTCTCCAGCTGCTCCCAGGTGGGAGGAGGAGCATCTGAATGAAGATGAATCAAAGCAAAAATAAATCACAGAACAGAGCAAGCATGCATCATACCGCTCAGCTCTAATTCACTGGAATTCAATGTCTTAGTACAACACAGTGTATATCAAAGTGTGTGGCGCACCTGCCAGGAGTGCATGTACTGCAGAAAAAGAAAAGAAAACTAAAAAACTAAAACAGCTGTGGCAAAGGCATTAGAGTGCGTGAATGGTGGTTGGCTCTCTGCCTAATAAAGCGACTGCATAAAAAAACAAATTGTTCTTCTTCAAACCGTTGACTTAGCAAGATTTTTATCAAGATTTAAAGTCGTGTTAATTTTGACAGCAAATTTTGATTTAGCTTTAGTCATAGTCTTTTGACTTAAATTCCATTTAGTTATAGTCATCTGAATTCTTTTAGTTTTAGTCAACGAAACACAATAAGACTTTAGTCGAATATAATCTAACGTGTTTAGTTCAATTGTAATGCATTCATTTAAAATCTCTCTAAAATGTCCAAACTCATTATATACTCCATGAGAAAACATTAACCTGTTATCATGAATGATTTTAAAGTTGGAACATGCAATACAGACACACAATTAATGCTGTGACATATCAAATAAATATCTTAAGTTCAAATTAAATCCTAAAGCAGAATAGGGTCTTTTGTCAATTAATGATATATGCATTCTTTATAACAACTTTCATACATCATTCTTTATTCTTTCAAGCAGACATATTTATCTGTATAAATTAAATAGAATTAATCCTTATTAAATCTATTAAAGAGCAGGGAATGCTTTACTTTTTCTTTGGCTGTTTGATTAATATTAAGGGCACAGACGGCATTAGGTTTATTACGCACTTTAAGACTGAATGTGTGGATCCAAATGCACATCCGATATTCTCACAACGGTTCACGTTCTAAAATGACATAAACGACTGCGTGAATACGCTCCAAAACTGATATTTACACATAAAGTTTATATCATGTCATTTAAAACTGTTTCGTTATAGTCTCGTTTTCGTCATTGAAAAAATGTCGTTGATGAAAATTATTCCTCAATTAACGCTGATTTAAAGGGTGTGACATAAAAATTGAGAACCACTGGTTTAACACAAATATGCTCAGTCCATCATAATGGGTTTGTCTGTCTTTTAGCAAACCTGGACTGGGGTCGATGTTAGCGAGCAGCTCGAGGTGAGGTCTTAGCCGGTTGAGATTGGCGGGGTCCCCCGTCCTCTGCAGTGCGATGGTCAGCTCCTGCACGCTCTGAGCAAAAGACGCTGGGGTCTGCAGCTGAAAGAGAAGCACATTCATCCGTTATTCTGAGACATAATACTATTTCTGGTATTTGAAAGGATGCAGGAAATTCTCGAGCCGTGCAGGCAGATGGGCGCCATACCTTGTCAATGATGGACTGCATGTGTGACTTATGAGACTGATCTCCATACAGCAGAGAGGACCACTGATCAGGGGCGATGCGGAGCCCTCCCTCCATTGCGATTTGAACGATTTGAGAGTCGTGTTCCCGCCGAAGTGCCTCGTACGTGCGGAACTCCTCTTTCAACTGCATTAGCGATGAATCCTCATCTCTCTTGGTCACCTACGATTCACAAGAGACTCAACTGAAACCTCTGAGCTGCAGCTGCTAATGTTATTGCAAATAAGCGGTTATGGTAATGAAGGCACAGAAACTAATCTAATTAACTCCCATCAGATCTGAATTACAAAAGAAAAACTACAGACAAAAACTCGTAAGATGCATGGAGACAGCTCGGGTGAGATCAGGTGCAAAATAAAGGACAACTACCTTGAAGCAGGAGGCACGGTAGAGGAGCTGAACTACATGTCCAATACTGGTTTTGGAGGCCTGAGGAAATCTCGGTTCAAGTCTCTGAACCACAAAGAGGACCAGAACCTTCCTAGACAGAGCGGATCCATCTTCCAAAGCCAACAGCACCAGCTTTAGTGCCTCCTCCTGCATGGCTGTTGATAAAAAAAAAAAAAAAAAAGGGCAGACATAAGACACTAGAGCTCTACAAATAGGTTAAAGAACCAATTAAGGCCTGTTCACACCAGGACAAATATTCACTGTGAAAATCTGTCGAGATAAGCAACTTAATTTTTTAACTATTATTACATCTGTCTAGAGACTGACATGGACAATTTTTGTTTTGTTTTGTTTTGCAGAGAGGTGTTCTAATTAGTGCTGGGTATCGATTCAAATTTCAAGAATCGATTCGATTCCGATTCTCAAGATCTTGAATCGATTATCATTATTCGATTCGATTCGATCCGATCTGATCCAATCTTATATTTTTAAAATCAAAAGTTTTAACTGTTCATGAACAATCAAGTGTTTGTATTAAATAACATTCACAAACATACATTAATGTTGTAAAAATGTATTGTTCACTCAATGTATTGATGTTAGATAAGGCATTAATGTTAATGAATGGTGTCTTAATGTAGTGTTACCAACTAAACAGGAGATAAAACGTGTTTTATTTGACTTAATTGACTGTCCTTTTATTTAATCCAAAACTGCGTTCATATTTAAAAGGCCTTTTAAACTAGATACAACGAACCGCACACGATACCACTTTAGGGGCCGTTCACATATCGCGTTTTATGCGCGTGCAAATTCAGTGAGAAGCACTTCAATGCATCTCAACAGGTCATGTGACAAAAACAAGCCTGTTACGGCCTTTCCGTAACAACATGGAAAGCTCGGCCGAACAGCTGATCATAGCTGTACAGGGCGGCTTTTTATTTCTCATCTCAATGAATATATCTAGTAGTAAAGCTAATGCAAGGGCTAGAAATCTATTAATTATTTGATGATACTTCCTCGTCGTCATCATGGAGAGCGCAGTTTGCACGAGTTTGCACCGCTTTCTCCTCTCAACAAGCGCGTGCTTTCCCTTTGCGTCTGCCGTTGCTATGCAACCATGAACAGAGGCGCGCCTGGAAAACGAATTTGCACGCGTAAAAAACGCGCTATGTGAACGATTCATTCCTCCTTTCTTGTCAACAAGTGGATTCAGAGAAACCGCATTAGCAGCGCCGCCGGTCGCCGTGTCTCAGTGTGTTTATGGGGAAAATGTAGGCCTGTTATTAAATCGATCCTCTGAGTTACGGATCGATCTTTAGAAATTAATATGAAAATCGATTTAGAATTGGTGAATCGATTTTTTCAACACAGCACTAGTTCTAATCTCTTTTCCATCACTCCGTGACGAAACTGACCAATAAGATCCATGCTTTTGATCCCGTTCCATAAAGATTTGACTTGATGGTGCTCACGATCATTCATTGATAAGCGACAATGAATAGACCCTTTTCACAGACTGTGTTTACACAGTTATTAACATCAGAAATCTACCTAAAATAAATTATTTAAAATGTACATTTATAACTCTATACTTTGTGTTCTATTACCTGGGCATGGAAACACAACAGCTACGGTACTAACAGCAAAATTTGACCTTGTTCTCTCTTCTGACCGTCGTAATCAATCTCTCAATATATTTTTACTCTTTTTGTAAAGCCATATTTGTTGTTGTTTTCCAGTCACTACTACAGACGTATACCCAACTATGAGGAAGAATTCATAATGACTCCTTTGCTCTCTATTCTTGTACTCATCAGATGTTTTTTTTTAATGCACCGGATTATACAGACAAATCAAATCAAAATTTCCGTGGCAAACATTTGTGTTAGTGTGAATAGGTTTTTAAAGTGTCATCTTACCGGGGCCCAGGAACTGGCAGCCTCTGGCTCTCACGGCAGCCCACAGGTTGGAGGAGAGCTGCTGGGGGTTTTGGTGCTGCAGAATGAGCTCCGTAACTGTTCTTTCGCCCAGAGAGCGGGCCGCCCGCATGGCCCTGACCCGTCCTTCCTCTTCCACCAGCTGACAGTGCACCAGCGTCACCAGCTTCCTCTGCATGGGGCGGCTCAGCATGCTCTGAGCAGCATTACTCAACCCCACTCCTAAAATATGATTAAAAAAAAAAATGATTTGGTCATTCCCATTATACTGGCTCAAAGTTGGCATTAAATGAAAATTCACCCTATCTGCTTTCTATAAATGGATGGTGATTGTTATTTATGTAACTTAGGTTACATTGCGACTTTAAAGTATTGATGCACCATAAATTTGGCAACCAAAAAGTATTGTTTTTGAAAATAAAAAAAATTCTGGTTTTCCCAAAATGGTTTTGTAGGGCCAAAATCATTGACTAAAAAAGTGACATTTAATGTCAGCATCTATATGTTACATGTATAAGCTACAACAGGTAAACATGTCATCACTATGTTTAACCAATATTGACTTTTAAATTTAAAGATCAATCTTTTATGACGATTCACATTGCACGAATTTTACTTGCTGACAAGTTTTGCAAAATCGCCGACAAATGCCGGAAATCGGAGGCAAATCGGTGCCCGTTCACGCGAGTGACAATCACGCAGTGTGAATTATCAAAGGCACGATCTGAGATAATCACTGATGATCTAAAGTTTCTAAACTATTAAACATTATCTAAATATGTGACATATTTGGCATGCTAAATATCTGGACCTGTCAGCGATTCAAAATCCAGCTGTGTGAAATATGTTCTGACTGAAAACTACATCGCCCATGACCTGCGGCCAATGAGAGAGCAAGATACAGGGCGGCGGCATGTTCTGGGAGGAGTTATAGACCACAATATCAGTATCTTAATAGATTTATTTACAATTATATCAAGCAGAAACAAAGCACAAACATTTGATTAAAAAGCCGCAAGAGCAGCACATTGCAAAATTATCGATTTACCTCCAACTTTCTTTGCAGAACACACAACCCTTGCTCCCCGCGTCTCCCCAACCATTTCCTCCACCACCTCTATTTCTCCTTTCCAGCGCACAGACGATTTGGATCGCAAGCTTCTTGCGGTCTATAATTTTTAATAACAATCCCGGTCTCAAGCACGTGTGATCTAGCGTTATTTCCTTAACACTTCTCGCGTTTGGTTGCGAAACATAGTTTGCGGACCAGTTGTCGATTCTTCCTATTGTAAAGGCATGCTATGTGTAACCCCCTGTCTCCGATCCACCGGGCAGTGTGCACACAGCAGCAACTGAATGCTACCCAGATAAGTGGTGCAGTGTGAAAAGAACAGTGATCTGATGAGTTTGAAAATAGTGCATTAGTCTATGCGGTTTACTGTTGATGCGGTTTACTGTCTTTTTCTCCCCAGATTGTCAACTAGTGCTGTGTTGAAAAAATCGATTCACCAATTCTAAATCGATTTTCATATTAATTTCTAAAGATCGATCCGTAACTCAGAGGATCGATTTAATAACAGGCCTACATTTTCCCCATAAACACACTGAGACACGGCGACTGAATCCACTTGTTGACAAGAAAGGAGGAATGAATCGTTCACATAGCGCGTTTTTTACGCGTGCAAATTCGTTTTCCAGGCGCGCCTCTGTTCATGGTTGCATAGCAACGGCAGACGCAAAGGGAAAGCACGCGCTTGTTGAGAGGAGAAAGCGGTGCAAACTCGTGCAAACTGCGCTCTCCATGATGACGAGGAAGTATCATCAAATAATTAATTGATTTCTAGCCCTTGCATTAGCTTTACTACTAGATATATTCATTGAGATGAGAAATAAAAAGCCGCCCTGTACAGCTATGATCAGCTGTTCGGCCGAGCTTTCCATGTTGTTACGGAAAGGCCGTAACAGGCTTGTTTTTGTCACATGACCTGTTGAGATGCATTGAAGTGCTTCTCACTGAATTTGCACGCGCATAAAACGCGATATGTGAACGGCCCTAAAGTGGTATCGTGTGCGGTTCGTTGTATCTAGTTTAAAAGGCCTTTTAAATATGAACGCAGTTTTGGATTAAATAAAAGGACAGTCAATTAAGTCAAATAAAACACGTTTTATCTCCTGTTTAGTTGGTAACACTACATTAAGACACCATTCATTAACATTAATGCCTTATCTAACATCAATACATTGAGTGAACAATACATTTTTACAACATTAATGTATGTTTGTGAATGTTATTTAATACAAACACTTGATTGTTCATGAACAGTTAAAACTTTTGATTTTAAAAATATAAGATCGGATCAGATCGGATCGAATCGAATCGAATAATGATAATCGATTCAAGATCTTGAGAATCGGAATCGAATCGATTCTTGAAATTTGAATCGATACCCAGCACTATTGTCAACTAGGGGTGTAACGGTACACAAAAATCACGGTTCGGTACGTACCTCGGTTTTAAAGTCACGGTTCGGTTTATTTTCGGTACAGTAAGGGAAAGAAATGCAAACATTAAACTGCAGGTTGTTTATTACTATAAACTTTTTTTTAACAGTTTGTTTACACTTTTTTAAACACTTTTTAATAAAATAAAATATAATAACATATATATAAAATAAAAAAAGAATAAGAAATAAAATACTGCTGCAAAGTTCTCCACTAAATAAAATACTCTCAGTCTCAAACCAATATCACATAATAAAATATAATGAAAAATATAAATAAATAACTATGATTACAGTGCAGCATTACCAATCCCAGCTTGTAGGCCTGCTCATATTTAAAAATTAAGGCTGGGAATCGATAAAAAAATGAACTAATTAATTGCACAATTTACTGTTATAAATTGCAATTCCACAAATATATATAACTATACCAGCTCAGCAAATAGAAGTGTAGCCTACTACTGAGAAATTTCACCTTATTTGAGCGGACTTTGCTTTTCCAGTGCGTGATCGGTACATGATTGGAGTGTTTGGGCCGTTAACGACAGAGCAGAACGCGCAGCGCAAACACGGACTCGAACATTGAGCAGAGAGCGCAGCGGGCCGACACACACACACACACACACACACACACACACACACACACACACACACACACACACACACACACACACACACACGGAACGGAGAGTGCGGCGGCGCACGCAGAGCGGAAAAGCTTTTTTTCGCCCTGCAGTCTATTTCATTGGTTTAGGTTACAGTGACGACGGGTAAAACACTGGTAAAACTTTAGAATCAGCTGCAGGGCGGGATTTGCGCTGAACGCGGAGACTTCCGCCACTTAATATGTTCGTGTGGAAACACGAAAATGTACCTATGTTCCGCACACAAAATATTGCATTCAGTCATTCGGTACACACGTGCACCGAACCGAAAGCCCTGTACCGAAACGGTTCGGTACGAATACACGTACCGTTACACCCCTATTGTCAACTAAATGAAAACATATATTTTAGTGCACTTAACTACTTTAAAGACCATATGAGAGCCTGTCAGGTACCTCGTGCACTGCTGAGGGGTTTGAGGTAGAGGGCCAGCTCCTCAACGCACTGCCGAGCCTCATCATAATGCTTGGTGTCCTCTGGGCACGCAATGAGCGCCACAGGTTGCTGTTTGGGCACCTGAAACAAAAAGATAAATGAAATGAAGCACACAGTGAGAGATCTGAAAGACTGCGATCACGCCGCTTGGTAAATGCGGCCGAAATGCCTCACCTGACCCCCAACCAGCTGCAGCAGGGCCGAGTTGACGGGCAGCTGCTCGATGTCGGTGTTGATGGCCGTCTGGTCAAAGGGACAGGCCTTGCGATGAAGCTTGTTGAGGCACATCTTGCAAACAGTGTGGCCGCAACCCAGACTGATGGGCCGACGCACCGTCTCCTCGAACGTCTGGGTGCATATGGGGCACAGTAAAAACTCTGTCCATTGTGGGGCTTGTACAGGCATTGTAGCGAGGTTGTTCTACATGTAAACAAGGGTGGGGGCGCTTCTCCTGGGTGTGCGTGCAGGTGTACGTGTGGTTGGGTGTGTCATTTAACAAAAAGGAAATAATAGATGGGGGGGGGAAATGAAAGATTCCACTGGAATCAAAAAATCTTCTGAACACAGGAGTTCTTAAATAAGTTCACACGTCCCGGGTGATCATCACATGGTGTGAAACCTGAAACCTGGAACAAAAAGAGATGCCGCTGATGAATAATCTGACAAATATGGAAATTAGGAAACAATATAGCCTATTTACAGTCATGATTAAACAACATTAACCAACACAGTTATGCAGTTAAAATACAGTAACCGACTGGCTTATTAAATATCAACCACGTCTGGCAGCTGTTGCTACCCAAACAAAGGAGAAAACTAAAAACAAGTCTAGTTTAAACATTTATTATAAGAATACATTCTTTAAAAAGTTTTTTTCTAGTTTCTGAAAATTGTGTCAAGGAATATTACATTGAGCGACTATTACGGCAAGACGCCACAGGCAAAACCATTGTTTTTCCATGCTATTTTACTTCCATTACTTTCAGACTAATGGAAATAAAACATCCAAAATACACATTTAAGTGTTCATTACACTTTATCTAATTGAATCTGTAGACTTTTAAATTACAATAGCTATCTTTAAAAGCTGTTTGTTCAAAATTAGTTTTTCTAATGCACCGAGTCATTTACATACACCAAACTTTAAAGGGATGGTTCACCCAAAAATGAAAATTGTAACCATATACTCACCCTGAAGTTGTTTCAAACCTGTAGAGTTTCTTTCTTCTGTTGAACACAAAAGAAGATATTTTAAAGAATGTTTGTAACCAGACGGTTGACGGCACCCATTGACTTCCAAAGTAGGAAAAAAATAAACAACTATGGAAGTCAATGGGTGCCGTCAACCGTCTGGTTACAAACATTCTTTAAAATATCTTCTTTTGTGTTCAACAGAAGAAAGAAACTCTACAGGTTTGGAACAACTTGAGGGTGAGTAAATGATGACAACATTTTCATTTTTGGTTGAACTATCCCTTTACAGTTTTTTCTATCTATATTCTGAAGGTTTTTACAGAGGGGGTTATTCATATATCATTTGCTAGATTTACATAACATTTTATTCACTGAAAACATGGTGGAAATGGAAATGTATTTTTGTCTGACATATATAAAATTGTGATAAAAGAGAGATGAAATCCAAAATTCTCTCAGTAAAAACATTTAAATCTAATATGACAACAAAACGAACTATACTTTATCGCATGTTCAGATTTGTGTGCTGGAAATGTATGCAAATAAGTGCATTTTTAATTACATAACGCAGCATGCTTAAACATAACACTAAAAAAAACAAAAAGTATTAGTAATAGGAAAAAAGTGATATTAAAGTACTGTGATTTATCGCTTGGTACCGTATGGTGACATCTATTAGTTAAAATTAGACTATTCACTTGTGGTGTACACAGGCTACCCTCAGCTAACTCGTCTGTCAATACACTTAACTTCATAACAGTTAGTAGCCTAATTCTGAACGTATAAACGTTACATGAACTCGTTTGATAGACACGCATTCAAATTAACCCCATTTGCCTGCCACAAATTAATCCAAATTGATTAACAGATTAATATTGTGTTCTCCAATCTCCACTGTCCTGTCCATCTCAATTAGCTATCAAGCTAACACAATGTTCGCTGGCTCTTGTGTCTATCTGGGCTGAATACGCTAGCAGCAAATACGCCCTCTTTTAATTCCTAACAGGGATTGTAACGTTACGCATAGAAAAAGAATTAAACAGACTCAAATTTGTGCTGGTGTGAGATTGAGAGATTATAAACGCGACATATACGATCTGTTTATGCTAAACCTCAAGATATCCCGCGATTATGTAACGTTAACACAGCAACCGCTGAACCTGACCAAAACACTGGATTAATCCAGCCAACTGTCAAACCACTGCAGCGGAATCATGACATGTGCTAAGCATAGATGCAAATACATGATCACGTGGATTACTGTAAACAGCTATTTTTGTAAACGGAGGCCCGTGTAAACACAGCTTTCAGTTTAGCAACATACGCTAATGAGCTAACGTTACACTGGCTAACGAAATTGCTATTTCAATCGAATACGCCGCTTAAATAAAATTTGCTGGCAAAGACAACGCCAAAAACTAAATGTTGCACGGACGAACCACCGATTAAGCCCCCGTGCTGACCGAAAAATAGCTCAAGCCGAAGCTACACAAGGCTAGCCGGGCGGCTAAATGCTGCAATCGTGCTATCCGATTAGCCGTTAGCCAGCCGTGTGCGGTCCACACCCAGAAACTAACACATAATACACGCAAAAGCCGCTGCTCTGCATCCCACAGGCGCAAGACAACAAATGCACACTCACTCGCTCATTCTTTACTGAGTATCAGCTATCTTCATCTTTTCTTAAGAAAACGCTTGGTTATTTCCTCGGTCGCCATGTCGACCGTTATAACGGGTTGCCGAAGTAGTTCGGGAGTTCCTCGCGCACAACTACCAGCAGAGGCAGCGCTCGAGCTCACCGAGGCGGAGAAGAACCGGGGAGTAGCGGCGGGGCGCCCCCTGTGGCCGAGCAGCGCGCTGAATACACCACAACACTCCACACACACACACACACACACACACACACACACACACACACACACACACAAAATAAAAACATGCCTGGGCAAATCGTATCTATCACATAAAACCGTAAGTATGGCATACAATTAATAATTATAAGAAAGGTCAAAATTGATATACTACGTCATAACTATGAAAAGTCATATTTATTAGAAAAAGACACAATTTATGACAGACGAAATTATTGCATACTAAACTCATATTTATCCGATAAAAAAGTTGAATCACACAAGTATTAGATGAAAAGTCGAAATACTAACATACAAAGACATAGTTATGACAGCCTAAATGTCATTATTCGACCATGAAAATTTAAATGATGACATAGAAAGTCATTATGAGATGAAAGTCATATTTATTAGATAAAAAGACATAAGTCATAATTATGGCATCAAAGTCAATTGTCAACGTGGAAACGCGAAATAATGTCTACAATTGTGAAATTACAACATGAAAGGTTGCAATAACAAACCAAATCACAATTATGACTTTTAATATCTCTTAACTATGACTTTTTTAAATTACTTTTAAAAAATAAAAGTCAAAATTTGGACATGAAGAGTCATAATTAATGACAGACTAAGTCTTTATTATGACATAAACTCTATTTATGAGATATAAATAAAATGTTGAAATTGACCCAAAAAATATTTTTTATATCATAAATTTAGCTTTTTTTCCCTTATGTGAAAGATATGTACTTCCACATGAATCTGTTGCTTTTTTAGCATAGACAGAGTTCATAATACAGTCAGACTGTGATTATTTCCCTTCTCTCAACTGTCGTCATTCATGTTCACATTCACATTAGCATCCTCTCTCTCTCTACACTTTTTGGGGAAATAAGCTTACATAATATGGCAAACTATGGCAATAGTTTCATATTGACAGATTGTTTTTGGATATGTATATAGTATATAAATGGGCTAAGAAGGTGTGCATAGGCAGTCTTCATGAGTTGTGCGTCTGTGTGTTGCATAAAAACTTGTCATGATCACAAAACAATCCTATACGTTTGATTTTTGTTGTTGTATTTTTCAACACTGGGAAATTTTCAAAGTTCTCAGGTAGGTTATCTTTTTGCACAACTGCAATCAGTAGCATCTCTCAAAACACTTGTTCTGTCACACTTGACCTTTACATACTGAGTGCGCTTTCTAAATACTGCTTCTGTGAATTGTACCAACTTATGCAATGAAATGCTACGGTTGACATCAAAGGAATTAAAGTACGCATTTATTTTCCATTTTTGTCTAATCCGTCTGATTTCTGCGGGGATTAACAGACCAATCATGAATATTGAGCGAGCGCTCATAGGTTAGAGATGGGATCTGCCACCAGGGGATGCGCAGTGGGTGCTGGTGACAGCTGAACGAAGAGGAGCATCATGGGAGTAATTCCTCATTTCAACGGGTGACATTTGTTCTTGTTTTCGGCCATTCAAGTATTAAAAGAGAGGCAGGGATGATTCTGCATGAACTGTAATAGACTCAAATGGACCATCAGTGAAAGGATTAAGGTAAGGTGTTATACGGTATATAATAGTATACAATGCCATGTAATAATGTAATGACCTATATAATATAAAATAATAATACAAATATTGTTTTTATTATCCTCCATCACAGTTTGTATTACTACAAATAAACAATGTTTCATAAATCTTATCTGTATTTTTATCTGTATCATGATTTGCCTAAGTCTATGCAGAAATATTGCAATACTTATAACTTCATTTACTAATACATACATACCAGTGATCTGTCCATGTGTAATTACAGTTCCAAAAACAGATCACTTATCTAATAAGGAGTGATAAGTCTGTACCAACGAATTCACTATGCATCCATTGTGATATTTGTCATTATCTTCAAGAGGGTGTAACCTCGTCATGAACTTGCTCTAATTTCAGACAGCTTGGTGTGGGGAATCTAACCCTATGAAAGTATTGGTGTTATGCAAACTCTTAGTATGTTGTGCGTAAGAGGGATTCAAAAAAATATTTAATCTACTAACATGGAATCCCTGAACAGCGACTCCAGGGTCTGCTTTATCTGGTTGGCATTTTTCTCTTTAAAGTATCCCTTAATTGCAGAATGGAGGAGGAGACAGAAGATCTCTCTGGGACACATCCACTAAGGAGTGTGGCAGAGCAAGGCGCAGAGCTACCAGATGACCCTCAAAGTGGACCCTCCACTGATCTATTGAAATCCAAAGCAATGGGTTCAGCAGTTTCTGCCCTGCAATCTAAAGTCAAAGCGGTGTCCCAGAGAAGGTTAAAGGCGGCGGAGAGAGGTGATCTATTACCAGAGGACTCCACAGAAGGGTCAGTGAAGAAACCCCAAGACGATGAAGTGCTTTCTCCTTGTCAAACAGAACACACTGAGCAGAGCAATAAGTCAAGCCCTGTGCAAGAAGTGCTGGAACCCAACTCTGGGATGCAAGGAGAAAAGGAGACTTGCAAAAGTTGGAAAGGCAGTCCATCTCAAGGTGTGCCAGAATTGTCCCGTGGGCTTTGTGAAGGGTCTAGCCTGGAGAACATTGCAGTGGGTGGTGCTGGTGAACCTCACGGTGACACTGCATCAAAGTCGATGACGTCTTCTCCCAGGCACTGGGCTCCTCCCAAGGGCTTTTGGCGAGTGGCACGACCAGAGACGCTACTTCTTAATTCAGAGAGTTCCTCCACACTGGCAACTGCAAAAGATGTACCTCCCCCAATTGAAGAGGGTCCAAAACAGACGCCAAAACTAAAAACTGTAGGTGCACTTGTTCACAAGGAGTTGCAAAGGTCTGACAGCTTGGAAAGTGCTTTTCATAGGTGTCTCCAGAAGGAGATTGGAGCAGCAGATCCAGTTGGTGGACTGTGGAAGGCAGACAGTTGGGAGACTATGTGCTCCAGAGGCGAGGTTTTGTCTGTTGCAGAGAAAGTCGAGATGAACAAGACATACCTTAACCAATATCAAGTTGAGGCCATTGAGATCACAACTTCCATGCGTCCAGAGGGACAGTATCAACCACCCAAGGAGCCACTCAGAGGTAAGACCTTGACTCAAAGGGATACAGTAGTTCTGTCATTATTTACTCGCCCTCATGTCGTAACTTTCTTTCTTATGTGGAACACAAGATATTTAGAAAAATGTTCAATCCTGATGTTTTCTTATTTTGGGTTCCGTTAATTGCCTTGTGCAGTTTTTCACTGTATCCGAGATTTAACCAGCATTAGACACTCGAGGGTCACTGAGCCAAAACTCACAGAAGGGAGGTTAGTTTGATCTCTCAGAACAGATGTGCCTGCCTGTCACCGTAATTACAGAAGTGGGGGAAGGGTTTGGGAGAGAGCGGAGCAGTGGAGATAATAGTGTTTTAATACCGTACGACGTAGGGATAGGCTGAAATCTGCCGGCTTGGTTTTCCGTAATGTTGTGTAACAGCAGGCTGAGCTCTCTGGATCAGAAGGCTACAGAATAATGGTTCAGTGTGTTGCACATAGCACCCTTATGTTGTAAGTGAGAAATTATGTGATATTGAGTCCGGTCTTGCGGTGGAAGACTTACTCAATACTTTTTCAAATTGTATCACGTATCAGCTGAGTTTGTGAAATCTGTGTGTTCTGTTGAGTTTATTATTTTACAGCAGTTTTTTTTTTTTTGTACAGATTTACCACCCTACAAAGTAGATTATTTGGACTCAGCAATTATAGCAAAAGAGCCTGTGTTTAATTATAGGTAAGAGACATTGCACTCAATCAAACACATTATTGAATACGGTTGTTCATTTGCACTGGTAGACCTCTGCCAGAACACAAATCCATGTGAAAGACACACATTTTTTTAAGATTAAGGCATGCAACATGCCCATGATAGAGATTATATAAAACAGATTTGCGCTTTGGCATTCTATGTTTATTTCGGATTTGTGGAAAGTATAGTGAAAGATCATCAATATTAACAATTTAATGTTCAATATTGTACACATACATGCAATTACAAGTTGTACTTTTGTAGGTTTGGATTACTGTTGAGACATATCAAACATTGTGAATAATTTTTTCATTTACTCAGGAGAGTGTCAAAATCTTTTTCTGTTTTGGACAGACCCCTGATCTCCACCGCTGAAGTAACTCTCAGTCCACGTCATGAACAAGCAAAGCGTTTGTTAGAAAGAGCTCGATTCAAAGCACGTTCTCAAAACCCTAAGAGTGAAACCCCCACCTGCCTTGGTCAAAGAGAAGGCCTGTAAGTCACCTCAACACTTTTAATTTCCTTCTTATTGTCCAACATCATGGAAATCTATTTACAGTCTTATATTAATTTTATCACTGTGAAAAAAACCTGTGATGCACAGACATATTAATTTAAGCAATTAATTCAGAGTTGTGTTCCTATGTTATATAATTTCACGTAGGCCTGCTGCATATAACACATATTTGTCAAGCATGTTTTATTAATCAGTTTCCTTGGAACACAAATAAAAGTTGATCAAAAGCCTTCATTTATGTACTCCAAATCAATGCTGTTTGTTTCCATTCAGGTTTGAATGATAATTATGTAACATTATGCAGTGATGTAATAGAGATAATCAAATGATACAGACAAAGATTGCAGATCTCCTGGTGCTCTCTAAAAGCTCTTATATCTGCTTTATACAGGGAGCTCTTACCACTCAGTGTGTCATCTACCCTGCACACTGCTGTTCTTGTCACAGCTCAAGAGGAAGTGATTGCACCTCTTCAGACACCGGACGTCCGTGGAAGGAACCATGAACGTGGGGTGCGCTCGCGTCGGTATGGCCAGTCGCCCACAAGAGTACGTTTCGAAGACGAGTCAGAAAAGGAGGCTGAGCGACGATACCTGGAGCGGGTGCGTGAACGCGGGCCAGTGGTGGTTGAGAAATGTCACTCCAGCCAACAGCTAAAGGGGGATCCGGTGTACAATATTCAGGAGGAAAGCAGGGGCAAGGCCATAAACTGGGTAAACGTTGGTATTCCTGTGGCCATATTAACCAAAGAGGGTGAGTGTTTGGCTGCCATGGTGCCAAAGGATGAAATGCTCAGGACATGTGAAACCTGTGGAAGCATCTTGGGAACTGCACAGACCACAGATTGTCATTCCAAGCAAACACACAGTATTGTAGATTCTCAGGAGAAGGCAGTCCCTCGATGGGTCAGCCCTAGCCAATCATGCCGCCGAACCATCCACCCGACCCTCATGGAAAGGATAACTTTTAGTGGAAGCGTCAGCCTGGCAGAAAGTGTAGGGCGGGGAGGTGTAGGAGGTGCAGGTGAGAGCACGTCAGCTTTTGGGAAGCTTCGAAGAAGGAGCAGGAAAGGAGAAAGCAGAGGTGAAACCAGCAATGGACCTTATGCTCAAAGTCAGGATCTATGGGCTCAGAGAAGGAACTCCAAAACCAGGTCAAGTCTGGAGGATCAAACTACTCGCTCTAAAGTTCGGAAGATGTCTGCACAAGGCACTAGAGAAACCTCACCTGACCATGAGAATAAGGATCTCTCCAGCAATGTCAGGGACTCTCCTCCTCACCTCCCCATCAAATCGGCTCTCAAATCAGGTTCTAAAAGCCGTCCGACAGGGCAACGGGTGGTCAAGCTAATGCCCTCAGTTCAGTACCGTTTAATTCACCTTGACCACCAGCTGGATGGAGGCACTCACCATGAAAACATACAACCTGATGAGCACCTCAGTGTCACTCTCAGTGCCTCCCCTCAGGTTATTCCTGTCACCTCAGGACTGACGTCTTGCAACAGACCGTCCTCTCTCAGGTATTCCTCATCTATGCTGACCACAGACCTCCAGGCTTTGACAATATGGGACTCTGCAGGCGACCCAGTCACTGGTAAGTTTACTTGAAACAAGATCTCAAATTATGAAATGTGGCATCCCCCACTAGGCAACTCAAAAAAACTAGGCCAGGATGTCAAACCTAACAGTTTAAAGCTGAACCCTTGAGGCTTTTCTTTCTGTGTTCTATCAACCATGTAAATTAAGCATACATTTGAAAATTGCCTGAAAAACAGATAGTGAGACAGGAGATTTACAAATAACCTGATTCAGAACTGATTCACTGATTCCAACCCCAACATGGTTTGCTCATTCATTTGTTGTGCGTCAGATAATTTGGTAAGTGTCTGTATGGATCCCAGAAACACTTGCACAGCTCCTGTTTCCTCAGATTGCCGCCCAGCTTTGAGAGCTATGGGAATGTCCAAGGCAGAAGACCTGAGGGCAGAACTTCTGAGAGCAGAGCACCGAAAAGCTGAAATACATTGGGATGACAGTTTAGCTGTGTCTAGGTAAGCTACATCATACCTGACAATGTGCTATAGATAATTGCAGATTGTATATGTTTACATTTGCATCATAGTACACATAGCATAGTACACAAAGGTTCCTAAAGAGGTCAAACTCACCTGAAGAGGAGTTTCCTTATAGTTGCCTTATAAATGGATGGGTTGAATATAACTGGTAGCCCAATATGTGGTGTGACCACACCCGCAATGCAACCTTACTAAATTGCTTCCATCATAACCAATAAAGTATCCACTGTCTACACTGCAAAATTAAGGGTGTGTCCACTTTTGCGTGACAGGTGGATTCCCGATGATGTCTATGCTAGCCGGTTAGCCGTGACTTCACCTCAGCAAATTCCAGCCGCTGAACTTGCCATCTTTGCGCTTTTTTACGGGATTATTTCATATAATTTAATACACCCATTACCTCGCCCACGCCTTTACATTCCGTTGTCGTCGTCGTCAAGTATCGTTCGAGAGAACAACCAGCACTATATTTCAGTTGTTTTCCTCTGTGAACATGCACTAATGGATGTCTGACAATTGCTTTTAGGAGTTTTCAGATTTAAAAACATCTATAGAGATATAAAGGCTACACTCGTTCAGCGGTACCGTTGCTCTGGAACAGATTATAATATGTTTATGTACCGCCAGATGAAATCCTGCAGGTGTCTGTGTTTCTCCGTCCATGCAATAAATGCACATCCTTGAAAGAGCACAGATTTCTAGCGCATTTACTTGAACATCATAGGTAATATATCTATGGTTTGACCCATTTGAGATGCGGCCAAAATCAGAATGTAAAATGGACTGAATAATAAAGCTCTCTACGAACTTGACGAGCGATGCCGCGCTGACGGACCATAGACTGTAAAAAAGAGTGACTGACATGTATGCACATAATCACGGTCACACACACTCTCAGAGTAATATTGTAAAGTTACTGCATAATACATTTTCAACTAGCAGAATAGCTGTACAGAATCACGATACACAGTCTCACTTGTAGCTATGTCTTTTAACTATTATAATATTTCGAAGGGCAAAAACAGGACCTTTTAATTGGCATTCTGATTTTAATCATCAACTGTCACTTTAGCGCGAGGCCCTGCAGTCGCAGACTTGGTACTGTGAGTAGCATTTAGCATTAGCTCCCAACGTCGCGCTAGGTGGGTGTGGTTTCAGATAGCCAGGCTCTTCAGCTCCGCCTCTTTGCCTATATTTTGTTATCTGGGAGTGACGAGCGGTGACACGAGGCCAAGATGGCGATGGCCGGCTCCGCCCACTTTGCTCTTCAGAAACCTACGGGTGACGTCACGGACACTACATTCATATTTTTTTACAGTCTATGTGATTTAGCCTACCTTACGAGCTAGAATGAGCATGCAGTGTAAAGCCTGTTTTATGCTTCTGCGTCGAATCGACGGCGTACCCCCGCAGACCCTTCTGCGTCGACGCAAACCCCTCTCCGCCCCCTCCGCCGTAGCTCGACGTGCACCTCCAAAAAATTGTAACTACGCGTCGAGGCGACGCAGACCACAAGGGCTGTGATGCCGTCCCCCTAGCGTTCTCACGGTGAAATGCACCGCCATGCAACACAACCCGACGCAGAACCATAAAACGGCCACGACGCCGTAGGTAGGGTGACCACCTGGCTATTGCTCTGTTGCAGGTCAGCAGACCTGATTTTGCGGGACAATGCGGGACACGAGGGAGAGAACTTACTATTATTATACTAGGTGAATAAATATTGATTTTATATTAGATGTCTTTTTGCAGGGATGTTAACATGCTTTAAATTGCTAATAGGCTTTATAAAAATGTTAATGACGGCGCTGACCGGCGCTGTGAACGCCACTAATAATATAAAACTCATTTTAACAGCACGGGTCACCTGTAACTGGTTTTAACCATGTATATTTTTTCTCCCATACCTTATTATATGAACAAAGACGCTTTTTCTTCTCGGCAGCTCCAGATAGATCCATTTTTCTGTTGCGTTTTTGTTTGTGCGTGGGTGTGGTCCACAATAGTAAAGCAGCTGCTAAGATTTATCTTTGAAAGGTGTAACCATATTGCAACACAATATTTTTTTTTTTCTTCTTCCATCACCAATGCACAGACATCAATACTCGACATACAAAACACAACAATGGTAACACTCAACAAATCATAATAATAAAAAAGATAAATTCTGAACATTAAAAAATAAACAAACAACACAAACTGCTAAAAGTGAACAAAGAAATAGAGTAAGTTCATCAGCACAGGTAAAACCAACAAGAATCAAGAAACCGCATAATCTATTCATGCTGCACTGCATGCTGGGTAGGTACCTTCATAGTACATATGCAATGTAGAAATACAGTATGATATTGTAGATTTTACAAGACCATTTTCAAGAGTGCAGTTAGATACAAGAACATTCCTGCTGTGGAATTACTGTGAAAGTAATGCAATTATTAACCTGGAATATACTGTAATTTCACACTAACATTTTTAACAGTGGTACCTTCTGAGAACCTGTGAAGAGCTTATAAAATGTGAGTCAAAACAGTGGCAGGAATTACTCACAAACTAATATCTGCTGCAAGGAGATGTGGTTCCGATGCCTGTACTGTGATGGGCAACCACAGCTCCTGTGACGAGAAAAAAGATATGCTCGAGCATTCTGTCCCTTTTTGGGTCGCATCTTGTGTCATCATGTCCTGTTTTTGGTTCGTTAACATGTCTATGGTTCATGTTGGGTTCATATTTCAGTCGACCTGCACCAGAGTTTGTTTGAAAGTAAACCAAAACCCATCTTTTCAGAGGTCCCAGTCCGTTTGTTTGGTGCGCACCAGGGACCGGATGGCAGCGTTCACACTTATTCAAGTGAAACGAAATTTACGCACCAGAGTTCATTTTAATGGAATCAAACCTGTGAACAAGTGTGAACACACTCTAAGCCTTACTGATAAATGCATTACTTCACAAGTTAAATTTGTACTTTTATAGTCGTTTACAGCACTTGTGAATTTCTTCCACAACTTCTTTGTGTAGGAGAACAGGGGAGCGAGAAGGGAGGCCTAAGTTATCCCTCCGTCGCTTTTTCTCAGCCATGGGACTGAACAGTATGGGTAAGCTGGTAAAGGGCAGCCGGTCCAACAGCATGGAGCACCTGTGTTCCCCCAATGCCCGCTACAGTTCTGCCACGTCTAGCCCTACACACAGAGGCCTGGTCCCTCTGAAGAGGACCCCCTCTCTCCAGTCTCTCCACACAGTGAGTTCTCTTCTTTGTTAAAGAGTTAATTCACCTAGAGAGATCATTTGGACTGTATCTCTGGCTTTGTTTAATGAAATTGAAAAACATATCATGTGGTTCGCTGACCTTAATACATCTGCAGAATGATGTAACAACACACTTTGATCAGTCTGGTGGACCGAACAGAACAAACTAGAAGCAAATGTATTTTATCGAGGCAAGTTGACATAAGATGCATGTTTACTGAATTTAATTGAGGCAAATTGGTTATAGAAAATAAAAATATAGGATACTAAAGGCTATTTGACACTGACAGACGCTGGCCATGGGCAACAGACACGTTCATTGGGTTTTGTTGGCATTGGTCGCTGCTTGTTTTCATAGACTGAACATGTTGATTCGTCGTTTGTCGGGTCTATACTAATATGAAGAATATAGCAAAAACCTACCTGGGTAATCTAATACCTAACCTATACTCAATACTCATTATGTGAAAACAATAACATAATAGATTTATAATAGGCCTATAAATATATTTATGCGTCATGCTAGTATTTGATGTATGCTGATCTGATTGTATTACAGTAATTTTGAGAATTTATAATCCAGCTTTGTCATTGCAAAAATAAGTAAAAAAGTTATTTTAAATTGTAAAACATGTTTAAAAATTATGTTTTTGTTGTATTTATAGATTTTTGCTCAGGTAAATGCAGCCTTGGTTGGCATAAGAGACTTCATTTTAAAAAAAAATTTGTTTCCACAAACTGTGTATTTATTTAATTTTATTTTGGGCTGAAAAATGACATGTTTTCATGAGATTCACTCATGAGATTAATTCATGAGAATTTTTATTTTTGTGTTTATTACAGATAAAAGTACTTAAATGGTTAGTTCACACAAAAATTTAAATTCTGTCATTAATTATTCATCACCCTCATGTCATTCCATAAGATTTTTGTTCATCATCTGAACACAAATGAAAATCTTTTTATTGAAATCGGAGAGATTTCTGTCCCTCCATTGACAATGGAAAATTTCCACTTTGACGCATAAAAAGTTCATAAAAGAGATCCATATGAATAGAGATATTTTATATTATTCAAATATAAACATTGATCAGTGACCTAAAACAGAAGCTCAACCAAACCTGCTTGGTGAAAGATAATGAACCTCATTGGTTCTTGCTAAAGCTCAAACGTGCTGCGTAACAAGAATGAACCTCATTGGTTCTTGCTAAAGCTCAAACGTGCTGCGTAACAAGAATGAACCTCATTGGTTCTTGCTAAAGCTCAAACGTGCTGCGTAACAAGAATGAACCTCATTGGTTCTTGCTAAAGCTCAAACGTGCTGCGTAACAAGAATGAACCTCATTGGTTCTTGCAGAAGCTCAAACGTGCTGCGTAACAAGAATGAACCTCATTGGTTCTTGCAGAAGCTCAAACGTGCTGCGTAACAAGAATGAACCTCATTGGTTCTTGCAGAAGCTCAAACGTGCTGCGTAACAAGAATGAACCTAATTGGTTCTTGCAGAAGCTCAAACGTGCTGCGTAACACAAGAATGAACCTCATTGGTTTTTGATGAAGATCAAACGCGCTGCGTAACACGAGAATGAATCTCATTGGTTCTTGCTGAAGATCAAACGTGCTGCGTTACAAGAATGAACCTCATTGGTTCTCGCACGTCAAGGGAATTAGCTTGAGCTTATGTTTATTAAATCTGATGTGTGTGTTGATCAATGTTAATATGTGAATAAAAGCCTAAATTAAATCTGTTTATCAAATAAAGGGATTGAGTCTCTTTGGACTAAACCGCTCAATTAATATAAATTAGTTTTTCGATCTCTTTATGAACTTTTTGAAGCTTCAAAGTGGTAATTGCGTAGCGGTCAATGGAGAGCCTGCAAGCTCTCATATTTCATCAAAAAGATCTTCATTTGAGTTCCGAAGAGGAACGAAAGTCTTACGGGTTTGGAATGACATGAGAGTGAGTAAATGATGACAGAACTTGCATTTTTGGAAGTTTTTTCAACTATAATACCCATGTAATGTCAGAGGTTTGAACATGTCAGTAAAATCCAAGTTTATCAAAATGTCAGTTGTTGCTATTTACATATGTTTATTCATTAGAAAGACAGTGTTTTAAAGCTTCAGTGTTTCTCTCTCCCACAGGAGTCTCCGTTGGCTCAGTTACGTAAAGCATCTTCTGTCCAGAGTCTACAGTCCCCGAAGAGGAAGTTTGAACGCTCCACTATATTAGGAGAGCTACTACTGCCATTGAGTTTGGCACCAAGGTGTGAAATATTAAATGTGAAAAAGTCTCTAGACATTTTTAGTATTAAAGTGGAAGTGGAATGGAAGCTGTGATAGTCTTTTCTTCCCTATTGTGACGTATATCAGAGTGAACGAGGGAATGTAAAATGAGAAAAATGTATGGTGGGACTTTATTTCTTCCTTCGGAATTGATTGGGTCGCAGGAAGTTCGAAGGTAGATGTAAATGCCAGTTTGCAGTCAGTCGCGGAGGATATTTAGCCCCACATTACACCGAGACATACATCGCCAAGTCAAGTCATCTTCATTTATATAGCGCTTTTAACAATGTAGATTGTTTCAAAACTGCTTTACAGAGATTGATTTGGCTTTATAGCAGTTCTTGAATAAAGATATTTTCCAGCTAAAGTTAGTTTTGATAGATTCACTTCCGTCGGAACGATCATTAGTTATTAAATTAGAGACCGCTAAGAGGACACCGTTCTCTCTACACAGACTTTAAACACAAACCTGTGAGAAACGCTGATGACGCTCACGTGCGCATTAAGAATTAATTCTATAGTTATGCGCATTTGAATATATGTGCGCAGGTTTGTAATTCCCTACAAACCAAGCCTTAACAAACTACTTGTCTGGCCTTAAACATTTTTAGACAGAATTGTATCACTTCGGGGTAGATACGCGAAACCGAAATTATCCCGACAACGCTTTATCTGTAGAGTGGTAAAGAGATCATCCATAGGGAGAGGGTAGTTGGCACTTCAGCACTGCGTTGTCTGCGGGAAAACCTCGGGATAAACAAAGACACTAAAATTAGCGTAGATGCCATTCTTCTTAAGATGTAACGAGTACATCAGGATTTAAAGGTAACAGACGTCGCTTCGATAGCGAAGGGAGGTTAACATTCTTTGATTAAAGGCCTAAGCACTGCAATATTCTGTAAAACAAAGGTAAATTTTGATTTCATGGTTACGTTGAATGCATACTTTATGCCTCAGATATGTAAACTCTGATTCAGCTGTAAAACCATATTGGCTATGCCAAATTTTTGATTGGGCTGTTGATTTCTGAGTTTCAGGCTTCAAAAGGAAGAGAGCATAGAGGAGGCACTACAGGACTCTCGAGGTCCACTGGGGCGGCTGGTGCAGGCCTTTCCTGATGGGACTATACTGATAGAGCTTATCAGACCTGCCAACAATAGACCCTTTGGCTTTGTCATCTCTAGGGGTAAAGGAAGACCAGACTCAGGTCAGTTCCCCCACATACCCCTCCATGACACCCACAACCCAAACCCTGCTGTATGAAAGTATTCAAAGGTTTTAAAGGTATTTAATCTACATCTGTTATGCGGGTCTTATAGGTATATATGTGGAACGGGTCGGAGACAGTGCCACAGAGAACATCTACACTGGACTTCTGGGTGTAGGAGATGAGATCCTAGAAGTCAATGGAGAAATCATTGCTGGACGGACCCTAGATCAGGTTACACGCCTCATGACCCGTGACAGCAAAGCCACGATCCGGATCCTTCCACATTCCTGGATCAAGCACTGATACAACTGAGAGGCTAAATACAGAGTTATACAGATAAGATCGAAATAAAGGAAAGTTTACAAAGCACTGACTGAGAAGACTTTAACACAGTGCTGTTCTTCAGTCACGGGTTAAGAAATCTAAAATGTTGTTTTTTTTTGCAATGCTTTGTTAACAGAGCAATACGAAATAAAACATTTAAAACGTGGGTTTTTAAAAATACATGCCACTTGGTCTTTTTTAATAATTGTAATGATTTTGGTTGTCGATGGATGGATGGATGGATGGATGGATGGATGAAATGGGATGAATGAATGGGAGGATTGCAAAATAAATTAATAAGTTGTCAACACAATCATATGCTGATACAAAATACCAAATTAAAGATATTTAGTATGTAATATGTTAAATGGATATTTCACATTCGGTCACCACTTGCATTGTGGAACACAAAAGAAGATATTTTGAAAAATGTTGGTAACCAAACTGATTTTTGGCTTCCATTATAAGGATAAAATGAGACATTTTCAAAATATCATATTTTATGCTCAAGAAATGAAGTAAAACAGGTTTGTGACCACATAAGGCTGAGCATTTTCTTTTTTTGGGTGAACTATCTTTTTAAATAAGCTAATTAGTAATTACCTTAAATAACTGCAAGTCCCGCACATTAAACTGTACAGACATGACAAACATGACATGACATCATTCATCACACTGAAAATGGAAGTTTAAGTGCATTGCATCTTGGGATACAGTAGCCTATCTCACGCAGTGAAATGTGTTTGCTACACACTTTAGCAAAAGAAGCATGTCATACTGTAGGTCTTCCCTACATGAAGAAAATCTGAATACTGAAGACATACATATGAACGAAATTTTAAGGATAATGTCGTATGATATTCCATTCAGAAGCATAATTTTAAAGACATGTCACTTTCTCCATCTGCTGGCCAGTTTTCATAAATGCATGTTTGAATACACGTTGTGCAGTCCAATTCTCACTATTTAGTTGCTTGCTAGCATGCATATGACTAGGATATTGGCTGTTTATTAGTACTTATAAAGCACATATGAATTCCTTATTCGGCACGACCATACACTACATCCCTTAATCCAACCCAATAATAGGATTAACTAACTATTAATAAGCAGTAATTAGTTTATTGAGGCAAAAGTTGAAGCTAGTTAATAGTGAGAATTGGACCCTAATCTAAAGTGTGACCGTCATATTATATGGAATATTTTTTTGGACTATCGATAATAGACACTAAACTTAAAAAAAAAAAAAAAACTTGAAACATGAATAAAAGGTATCCTAACATACAAAAAGGTGATATAGGCTATATATTTCAGAACAGAAATGTACATTATTTTTTAACCAAGTGCCCATGTGGTTAATCCAGCCCTTGAATATAAACATCCTCTTCAAATCATTTTTATAACATTTTAGCTGGAGGGTTTATTTTTAGTCTAGAATTCTATTTTTAGAATATATGGAATGATTAGGAATGAAAATGATTAGGGTGCACTTCTCTCTCTTTTTTTTTATTGCTGTATGCCTTTATTTATTCATTAATTTGCACCTAAGTGAATGCTATTCTTTTACACTGGAATGAGTGCACTTGCGTATATAGGCTGAGCGCACTCAAACCTCCCCAGTCAGTGCGTCTTCACCTCTCTCGCTGGTACACGGCATGCTTCTGCACTTTCAGACACTATGGCGGACCTGAGAGCATCTGGAAAGCTTCTGTTTGGACTGTTACTGTTACAGACATGGCCCTGCTTTATTCATACACTCATTGACCTGGAGCCTGTTCTGCAAGAGACATCGCTGCTCAAACCCAAAGTAGTCATTGCGGTTTTGGCCCGTAACGCTGAACACAGTCTTCCTTATTTTCTGGGATGTATTGATAGACTGGATTATCCCAAGGACCGCATCTCTATATGGTAACTCATTTTTGTTTCATGTTTCAAATGCTTTTCACATTTTATTTTCCAAGGAATTTGTGAGCTTTATTTCTATGAAAAATAATTTGTGTTTTAAAAGGAAGACATCATATTAAGGTATGGGAATGGATGTATCATGGTAGCACTTGCATTAATATCATCCCTCATTATTATATTTTAAAAATCTTAACAGATCATCACATGGGCTTAAACTAATTTATTGAATTAAAGCACTTTCATGTAAACACATTTGAATCTGCAAACCGATCTATTCAAATGTGAGTTTACATGAAAGTGCTTTACATGAGTCTTATTGCTAAAAGTTACCATAATGTGTTAATATTATCACACAGATATATAATACATATGTCAGTGGTTTTGTATTTGACCACACATTGAAGTGAGCACTGGGCTTTTAATTACACCTTAGTCTGAAATATCCTGGAAAGCTTGAAAAGTAAATATGACGAGAATCACAGCGAAGTGAAAGAATGCAGATGAGTAAACGGAGAAATGAAGGAGAAAGTGCAGGCAGTTTGCACTCCAAAAACAGCAAAAACGTGACCAATAATAATGTCTTCTTAGTTCTTAATGCATGATTTATTTTTATATTAATTATAATAATCTTATATATATATATATATATATATATATAATTATAATTATTTAAAAAATCGAATCAAATAAAGACATACAATTATTATTATTAGTAGTAGTAATAGTATTTATTTATTAATTAATTATTGTTTCTATTATATTTTATTATTATATTATTATTTTATTATTATAAAACCATATATAAAACCAACACACAATAATGGACAAACGAATACATTATTAATCAAAAGTTTGGAGCCAGTAAGATTTTTTTTAAATGTTTTCGAATGAAGTCTCTCAATAATCATTTTATATTTAAATATATTCTTAAATGTAATTTATTCCTGTGATGCAAAGCTGCATTTTCAGCATAATTACTCCTGTCACATGATCCTTCACTTAAAAAAAAAAAATAACTTACTACCTTACATTTTTTAAGTACAATCTACTTTGCTTGTCATTTCAACGTACATTAAACTGACTTAAAAAATAAGAGGAATCTCGTATAACTTTAAAAATAAAGTTTAAATTGGCTTAACTTATTTGATGAGTTGAAGTAATGTAAAAACACATGTTGACATGACTTATTGATTGTGTAATTTTTTATAGTACAGAAATCATTTTTATATGCTGATTTGATGCTCAAGAAACATTTCTTATCATCATCATCAATGTTGAAAACAGTTATGCTGCTCAATATTTTTTGTGGAAACCGTGACAAGTTTTTCCTCAGGATTCGTCAGTGAATAGAAAGTACAAAAGAACGGCGTTTATTTGAAAACAAAAAAATCTGTAACGTAATAAATGTCTTCACGGTTACTTTTGATCAATTTAATGATCAATGTCTTACTGACCCCAAACTTTTTGAACGTTAGTTTTGTATGGCAAGATGACGTTAAGGTGACGTAGTTAGTTACAATGTATTTACTCAAATAAGTACTGAGTAATATTAAATTACAACATGTATTTACTATAGAGTTATGGTTAGGGTTTGGGTTAGTTACTTGTAATTATGCATCATTTACTGTTATGACTATAGTAAGTACATGCAGTGACATGTAAATACGTCACCTCAAAATAACGTGTTACCAAAAACTGCAACATGGGCTAAATGGTATAATTCTGGTCTTAACATGGACTCTCTGCTTGTCAGGGCCGCTACCGATCACAATATTGACAACACCACTGCAATGCTGCACGAATGGCTCTCTGGAGTAGAGCTTTTGTATCATTCAGTACAACTGCAGACCATGGAGGAGGAGAAGAGGTGAAAACACATGCACATTACATTAACGGCCCGGTTCCACAGACCGGGTTTAGATTAAGCCAGGATTAGGCCTTGGTTCAATTAGGGCATTTAACTATAGCTTTAATAAACGTGCCATAGAAAAAAACAAAACATTACTGGTGTGCATCTGGAGACAAAACAATGGCACTGACATATTTTAAGATATCACAATGCAAGATAAAACAGCTCAAACTGCTTGAATCTGAGACTAGTTTAAGCCTTGTCTGTGAAACCAGGGGTATATTACAAAGCACTGTTTATACCCATTCTCCTAGAAGTTAGAACTCGCTATCTTCTCTACCATAAGTAGCAAAACTTTTTAATGTAGTACAAGTGTAATATATTTATAAAAGAGGAAACAGCTAACGTGTCAGTGTATCCTGAAGCATTGGGTTAGTCATTATAATGATTTACAGTTATTATGTGGATGAGCTGGGCCCCAAGCACTGGCCGGAGTCTCGGTTCACGCGTGTGATGAAGCTGAGGCAGGCGGCGCTCACGTCAGCCAGGGCGCAGTGGGCGGACTATATTCTGGTGAGATCACCTCTCCTTCTGTGCTGATCTTAGCTCAGCTTCTGCACTCTAAAAAATGCTGGGTTGTTTTAACCCAATTTTGGGTCAAATATGGACAAACCCAGCCATTGGGTTACATTTTTTAATTGCATTTTTGATCCAACGTTTGGGTTTGTCCATATTTGACCCAAAATTGGGTTAAAACAACCCAGCATTCTTAACTGTATGTTCACACCGCCGGCGGCGAGAGCGTCAAATTGGCCAGAAGCCATTCATTTTCAATGAGAGCCGGCGGCGAGCTCCGGCGAGGGCGGCGCATCTTGGATGGGGAGAGCGGCGTGAAGAGTTGAAATTTGTCAACTTTATGGTAATAAGCTATGACGCGGTTCGGCGGCAACCAATCGTAATGTAGAAGTCCTCCGCCTGAGAGGATACCAGAGAACACAATCCTGTAAACTTTGGTTCCGACCACATTAGTTCCTAAGCAAAATGGAGGAAAAGTTAATTATTTCTGTTGCGGGTTTCCCGTTATTGTACGACGTGTCCCTGTTTACATACAGGGAAATTAATAAAAAGAACGACGAATGGAAAAAGGTGTCTGAAATTGTTGGTGTTTTGTTACTTTCACATTTAAAAGATTTTAATAGGTTAACTTATACCCTACATGTGGCCAGTATGCACAAAATATGATACTGATTTATGTTCAGTTCTTATTTGCTTTACGGCTCCTTTAAATAAAGTTTAAAAAAATCACGCATTCTAAAATCTACGTCAGAGCGCCAGAGAGTCCCCGAATCGTCGATGGCAGGGCGGCGAGAGCGAATTTTGCCGCTCTCGCCGGCGGTGGTGTGAACGTACAGTTAGAGTGTAACGTTTCCATAACGTTAGAAGAAAGATCAAGAATGTTTCTGTAAATGGGACGTTTTGAACGTTCAACATTCAGAAATAACATTTCCATAACTTAATATGAACATTAGCATGAATACATATTTGTTAGTTGGGTTTTTTGGCCCAAAAAGTGTAAAAAAAAATATATAAAAAAAAGTGTGTTAACATAAGTTACAGAATATGAGACATAAACACTGTTAGTGTGCTTTGCTTTTATCCAAAGCAACTTACAAATGGCGAACACAATCCATATTGTGTATAATGTTTCTGTCATTTATCTTTCTAGACGGCTGATTTCACCAAGTTAATGTTCTCACAATCTAAAAAATGCTGGGTTGTTTTAACCCAAATTTGGGTCAAATATAAACAAACCCAGCCATTGGGTTACATTTTTTTTATTACATTTTTAACCCAATGTTTAAGTTTGTCCATATTTCACCCAAAATTGGGTTAAAATAACCCAGCATTTTTTAGAGTGTGCTGTCTCTATGGGGTGGGGGGAGACTTTTTTATTATAAAATTATTTTAATAATAAAAAAGAAATAATATATTTTTCTCACTATTATTGCATATGTCTGGCTTTACAGGCTTAAAAGTGTGCTTTATCTCCCCAATTAAAATTCAATGGATGGGGAAGGCAATGTGTCATTTGAGTCGGATGCTGATTTTTGAAAGGTTTGTATGATCGTTTGCATGATTTGTCCTCTAGTTTGCAGACAGTGATAACCTGCTGACAAACACACAAGTGCTGAATCACCTGATTGCTGAGAACCGGACGCTGGTCGCTCCAATGCTAGAGTCAAGGACACTCTATTCAAACTTTTGGTGTGGCATGACCTCACAGGTACAGGCTAAAGTTTTCGTTGCAATGACTTCCACTTCCAGGAGATGAGTGTGGGCTACAATCAGTTTCTATGGTCAATCATGTATCATTAGGACCCCATTATGCTATTTTGAAACCACGATGGGTGATTGTCAAACACTTTACCCAATTTGCCGTAACCCATGGTAAGTTTAGGGGTGGCCGTTCAGGATTATAGCATGTCTTGTACATTTGGAGATGCATCATTCTGAAAGGGATTGCCTAACCCAGTTGTTCGTGACACAAGAGATAATGTAAAGAAGTTTTGCATTCCGCCTCATTTTTGGTGAACTTAATACTACGTGAAGACACAACCACAATAGATCTATATGTCACACTGTGACCTCTTAGCTGAATTACAACCAAAAAAAAAAAAAAAACTTTAAAACAGCAGGTGTGTAGTTTTGCAGTAGATATATTTGTACATGTTGGACTTTTTATTATTTGCTACATATAGTGTAAAATTTTGGGTTTGGGTTCTGTCTGTCTTTTTTTTTGAATGATAACATAAACCTTTAAAGACAGACCTAATGTGAGCTCAGAGGTTGTTAATCAATTGATATTCTGTCTGCTTGCATTATTTAAAATTATTATTATTATTTAAATAATCATGTTCAACAGGGCAATTCCTGGTGGAAAAATTACATTAGCTACCTATGATTTTGCAATGAAATTTCCATCAATCAGAGAATTGAAACCCACACTCATTTTGATGTTTGCACTGAGAATGTCATAATACAGTGTGTGCATATATATTACAATAACAACATAATCAACCTCTTTAAATCGATAATTTTGTTATCTTATATTGTTTTTATTTTGATTGTCATTCACAATGCACAATATATGGCGTTAAAATAAAACTAATAGGCTCAAATTTACTGGTATTTAAATAGCACTGTATTAACACAGCCTGCCAACCTATATGAAAAGTGTAACTCAAATACCACGCAAGCGTCACTATGGGAAGCCTATTGCCCATATACAACAGTTCAATGAAGAAGTTATATATTGAGTAACTTACATTTTCGACACATGGCTGCCAGTTACGTTGTCTATTTTTGCTCCATCGACGAAAACAGTTAGGAAGTGAAAGCAGAATCAACCGTCCTTGTTTCTGAATAAATCATCGATCTAAGTGATCCATTTAATAATGACTCCCTTGTTGACACCTACTGGTGAGTCGATGTAAACTATAGAAAGTGAGGACAGGAACTAAAAATGTAATATGAATACTTGATAAACAATACACTGCAAGTTTGAATAGTATATTCCTTGTTTCTCCTTTTTTTCTGCATAATGTATTTGACCAATAAAATAAAATAAATGCTCAGAATCTTTTGTGAATCTTGAAAATGTTGAGCATCTCTTTCGTCTCTGCAGGGGTATTATAAGCGAGCACAACATTATGTACCCATTCGTAACTGGAAGCGTACTGGTTGCCACCCAGTCCCCATGATTCACTCCACAATGCTGATAGACCTGCGGCGCAGTGCTAGCGCTGCCCTGGCCTTTTACCCTCTGCACCACTACTATCTTTGGGCCCTGGATGATATCATGGCTTTTGCATTTTCTGCAAGACAAGCAGGTAACAAATCCACTATACCTGTAGCCTACTTGTTATGACAATACAGTACTATATTCTACGGTGCTTTACTGTAAGTCTGATTAAAAAGGAGCCTATAGGTCATTGAGTCGCAACTTGATGTTTGCTGAAATTTTTGTTTATTTGTATTTAAATTAACTTAAATTAGAAAATAATTTGCCAGCAATTGATTCATTCCACTGAAATGTCACGAGGTGTTTACTGATTCCACAGATAACACAAATATGTTAGACTGTAAGTTTTGAACACTAATATCTTCTAAATATGAATTTTGTCATTGTTTTGGAGCACACTTTTGGTGCAAGGCTAACGCATTCATACTAAAAGCCAAAAAACAACATTTTGATTGAAAATTTTTACTTTTACACACCTCCATACAATGTCATACAACACGAGCACGGGGGTAGCGGACTAAAAACTAGCTTGACTGCATTTTTCTGATTATCACTGTAAAGCTGCTTTGAAACAATCGTTGAAATCAATAGGACTTTTTAGATGTTATTATCTTTACAGGTGTGCAGATGTTCTTATGTAACCAAGAGCATTATGGGTACCTGCCACTGCCTTTGGAGACGAAGCAGACTCTGGAGGAGGAGGTGGAGAGCTTCAGCCACACTGTCACCGAGGCACTAAGTGTGTATCACTAAATCACAAAACAATATAAAGGACTGACAAAAGTCAAACCCAGCTTTTAAACTGAGAGCCTTTGTACAGTGAGCTGATCTTAAATACAGCAGCCTATCAGAGTGAATAAACTGTGAAGCAGAGGTGTGGGCCATCCATTCACCACAACACTCCTGTTCCCCTAGCTTTCACAGACACTTTACTGTATGCTTTTCCGTATAGTTTTCACAGGAAAGAGAGAGTTTTCACTCCTCTGTGACATCTCTCGCACATTCTTTCTGCTCTCTCCGGCTCTGTTGTCTTCGGTCATTAGATTAGCTTGACTTTATTATGAAATCGGCATGTTAAAAGAATTCAAAAAAGGAAAAATACAATAAAACAGTGTTACCTTCAGAGCTCAAAACTTCATCCCCTATCCAAAAACATAAGTTATTGAATCATTTATTAAACACCCCAAGAACTAACCATAAGAGTCCCACAAATCTCAACTATTTGATTGTTATATCACTCAAAAATGTAAACTATATTTATTGCCCAGTGATATATATTTAAAAGTTGGATATAGTACAATACATATAGTTATCCTCTGCATACATAGATACTCACCGAAAGCAATATATAGCAAATCTCAGATGCGTGATTGTCACAAAATGTAAACTGTATTATAGTACAGCTCTCTATATAAAGTTAAATATATATATATATATATATATATATATAATATCCAACTTTATCTGCAGTATTATATAATACAAACTATAGCAGATCTCTTCTGGATAATTTATTTCGGTGCAAAATATATCATCACTCAGCTCTTTATATTTGGATATATAAGTATGTTAACCTTTATCAACATACATATCTCAATATTTATATATATATATATAATGCTTAAAATGTAAACTATGTTATTAACCAGCTCTAATCTGCTAAATGCAACTATAAGGCATGTAGATATATATTTTTAAATATGATTTTCCATAAAGCTAAGGAAGCAAACATTTCACCCTGTAATCTGCTACGTTTGTGAAAAGCGATGTACAAACATTTTTGACTTGAATTGACAGTTTAAATGTCAGAAAGGGGGTGGAAAAACAATTATTAAAAACTAACATTTGACAGTTTTTTGGCACACAATTAATTGACTAACACTGCGAATAAGCAAACCTTTAATTAAAATTCTTTAAATGAATAAACTTTTAATTAATTTCAACACCTTTAAATTATCATTCAAAATGTATTGTCCAATCTACAAGCTCCAATAAATCACTAATTCGTTTAATTACCATTAGCTTCTGTCTACCAGAAAATATTTCCTTGCGCTTAAAAGACAAATAACCTGAAGTTTATCTTCCTCAGTTGACTTCAAAATGGAAACTTCACATTACCTGCACACTGCTTCCAAACCCAAAGACACCATGGCATTCAATCAGGTATAGATACTGGCAACAGAAATACTAAATGTAGAAAATAAAAATAAAATAAAAATCTGTGTCCATGTACAATCATCATAGGAATCAGAATGGAACTATTAGCATTATCTTCTCCTTCTTTTAGGTCTACTTGATCAATCTTAACCGCCGGGAGGATCGCAGAGACCGTATGCTGCGCTCGTTGGAGGTGCTGGGCATTGATGTCACCCTCACCGGTGCGGTGGATGGCAAGTATGATATTATAACTCACACTTTTGCACCAGTCACACAATGTCAATGTTCACTCTATTGCTTATACTGTATGTCCTTCATCTCTGCTTCTCAGTGTATTTTTCTACCACATAACATGCCACAGTCAAATACGACTTCTTGTGTCTCCTCTCTCCCAGAACCCTGAATTCAACTCAGCTAAGAGCTTTAGGAATTGAGATGCTCCCTGGATATAAAGATCCTTACTCTGATCGCGTACTAACTAAGGGTGAAATCGGTTGCTTCCTTAGTCATTACAGCATCTGGAAAAAGGTATACAGCAAAACATGATGCCCTACAATAAGCTGCTATATAAACATGTGTAACTGGTCCTACTCGACCCGCTTCGAGCGGGATTCGAACCAGCGGTTTCGACTTAGGAGGTGACTTTGAGTCAGGTTTACACGCACAGCTCTTACTAGCTTGCCTCCGTTACACTACAAAACCTCACTCCCATCTGGGTCACGGCACCAGATGTAACCGATCCTACTCGAGCGGGATTCGAACCAGCGGCCCAAACAATCCACCAGTAATCGGACTGACAGCTCATTCGGACTGAAAAGCCTTTTTTGTATTAAAAGGATGGAAAGGGGTGGTTTATTCCTTTTCTAATCTGATCGAGAAAACATGTAAACACTTGATCGGATTGAAAACCGAAACTGGAAAGGAATGGGCATGTGCAGTTACGTAGAAATGGCGTAATGCCGTATGACGCGCGGAACGAGCTGCAGTTGTTAAATAAAATGTCATAAATCACTCGTGTTATTCTAAAATTCTCCTACCACTAATCATCGGTGAGGTGGAGCAGAACAACGTCCCATCAGTCCTCACTTGATACTCTCATCCACAGACACTGTCTTTAGGGAGCGGGAAGAGGCGTTATTATTGTTTCATAAATATAACCAGCACGGTATAATGGTTCATGTGCTCGTCGTTTCCTAATCGGGACCTGGAATAGATAAATAGAAAAAAAGTCTGTACTTTAACACAAAGAAGCCATGTAGGAGAATATTATGCACAAACATTGAAAAACACTGTATATTCGTGTAGTCTGTGCATGTCAAAAAATCTATTTCGATTTGAAGCTTGAGACATATAAATGCGTGCATCAACCCGATCACTTTAACACTATGTTCGGATTCATTCATGAATTCATTCCGATTGAAACAAAAGGTGTGGATGTAAAGATAGCCTGTTACACTCACCTCCCTAAACCTTACTCCCATATGGGTCACGGCACCAAATGTAACAGGTCGGGTAAAAGGCAGGCGCTCTAACAAAAGACCGCAGCCTTTAGCTTCAGTCGCCAGCGAGACTCTTGAGATCAGCGGAGTGAGGTTTACACGCACAGCTCTTACTAGCTTGCATCCGTTCCACACTCAAAGTGGAAAAAGGCCCTTGTGGTTATAAAATGCTCGTCAAAGTTTTTTTGATAAACCAAAGAGTGGTTCTTCAATGACTTTTCTTTTCAAGAGTGTGATACAACAAGTGGCTTTCGATGCTGTGTGAACAGTAAATTAGTCACTTTATGTGCATGACTTCTTTTTGTTGTGTGTCGCTCTCAGGTGGTGGAGCTCCAGCAACAGCAGGTGCTTGTACTGGAGGATGATGTCAGGTTTGAAACCAACTTCAAGAGCCGCCTCAACACCATCATGAAGGACGTGAAACAATCAGGCCTCCAGTGGGACTTAATGTGAGTTGTGGTTTTATTATGATAACTTCACAGTTCTCTATTCTGCTTTGAGTGTTTATATCCATCTTCATAGCTTCCACAAAGTTGTCACTGGTCTTCTTGAGGTCCGCAAATTAACATTTCATAAATATATTAAATTGACATTGATAATTCGAAATTGTGTTTCCTTTGTCTGTTCCGTTTTTCCTCTTCTCTTTAAGTTACGTGGGGCGTAAACGATTGCAAATGAAGCATCCGGAGCGCTGGGTGGAGGGAGTGAAGAACCTGGTGAGACCGGATTACTCTTATTGGACACTAGGCTATGCCCTTTCACTGCAGGGGGCAAAGACGCTTCTGGAAGCCCAGCCTCTCAGCAAGATGCTGCCCGTGGACGAGTTTCTGCCTGTTATGTTTAACAAGCACCCCAAGTAAGTGTCGTGACATTTCCAATCGCTTTCCCTGCCAGCCATTTTGAAAAAAGTTGCCAGCCACCTCCAGCATTTTTGATCATTTTCACAACAGTTTCACAATCATATTTTGCTGTTTGAATATCTGAATATGCAATCAATCAAAGGAAAGAACAGACCCTCTGCTTTTAAACTAAACAACAACAACAAATGTTCTATTCTACTTTCATGCATTTCTTTTTTTTTATCAACAATTGAACGTTTTTGTCAAAGACTACACCTGGATCAGATTCAGAACAATGATCAAAACATAAATTGAGTAGATCAAGTCCATAAACACCCCCAAAACTTCTCGTCCTGGATCGGCATTTCATCTGTTAACATTAGGCAGTTTGGATTTATATGTTGTTTAATGTTGATGATCGCGTTATTTGACATATACATCTGCTTACATATGATATCGCTTGCTTCTGCTGCTGCTTCACGTTTTTTTTTTTATCTGGAGATTCTGTACTCTTTAAGAAGATGCGTAAAAGCCCCCACCCCCACCACATCAGTCAATGGCGGGGAAACGTGGTCTCATAAATGACAGAAATGTCCATCAATGGATAGTTCACCCACAAAATTACAATTCTGTCACCATTACTCACCCTACCCATAACCCGTCACTAAAGACCCGAGGTATGCGTTTGAGGGTTAAGAGTTGCACTTTTAATAATGCCATTTTAATGTAAACCTCTTTTCTGGGAGCTAACTGTAGTGTTCCCTCTGTCTGTAGGGAGGAATACATGTCTCATTTCAAAGCGAGAGACTTGAAGGCGTTCTCTGTAGAACCCCTGCTGCTCTTTCCCACACACTACACTGGGGAGTCGGGGTATTTCAGCGACACAGAGACCTCCACCATCTGGAATGATGAGACGGTGGACACTGACTGGGACCGTCATCACGTCCGTGGAGACCGCAGTCGAGGCGATAAGACTCCCACGCCAGTCTCTGAGAGCAGCCCGAGAGAGGAACTATGATTAAGCTCTTACAGGATCCGGTTACACTTTATTTTAAGGTGTCCTTGTTGCAGTGTAATTATACATTTAAGTACTGAGTAATAATAATGAACAACATGCATGTATTGTAGGGTTCAGGTTAGGATTAGGGTTTGGTTTAGGGTTAGTTGCATGTAACTATGCATCATTTATTGTTATTACAATAGTAAGTATGTAACGTATGTAATAAGGACACTGTAAAATAAAGTGTTACCAAGAATCCTTAAGGAACATGTCAGATATCAGATTACAGAACAAAGAAAAAACATGTATCTTGATAAATAATGTGGATTAAGAGTCAAATATATGGATTATATATGGATTGTGGGAATGATACTGACACAGATGTACAATCATGTGTACCAATTATTAGCACACTATTGAAAGCTGTGAGAGATATTGAACAGGTACAAGACTAGATTCAATACAAAATACAGATTAAAATGTGGTGATAAAATAAACGCTACTAGAGTTAAGTGAAAACTACTCATAAAATTCTGGATTTTTTCATAAATGTGCATCTAAAAATACTCAAAATGTGTGTCTCATGACTTGTCAATACAAGATCTTGACCAAAAATTGATGCACTTCTTGATGGAAATAAATGTTGGGATGTTTGAAGAGGTGTACATTTTTGGTCAAGATCTTGTATTGACAATGCAAGAGTCCAGCACTCTTGTAAACTCTCCTCCAGCACATCCCAAGGACTTTCAATGAATTTAAGGACTGGACTCGTATGTGAAAATGATTCTTCATGCTCCTCCCAACCATTCTTTCACAATTTGAGCCTGATGAATCTTGACATTGTGATCCTGGAACAATTTATGGCCATGATGTGTCTTCCTACATGGTTGTTTAAGAAATGAAAAGCTACACACTCCATCAAGAAGGCTTACAGTAGAACAACTCTTGCCAAACAGTTATATAAACAGTGGGGTTCAAATGTATGAGACCAAACTTTAATTTTTAGGATTTTGAAACATTTTTAACAAAGAAAACTTAATTTTATGTTAAGCATTTCAGATTATCGGTATGCACTATTTCAAGGATAGTAATTAAATAAGCAAATTTGTTGTAGATGAAGTAAAGCATGTCACACTGTATTTCACATCTCTCATCTGTCTGAAAAACATAATGACCATTTTTGTGTCCAGTATGTATTTGAGGGCATATGATGAGCTAAACTATATAACAATCACACAGTCACATCTCAGTATTTCCATAAAACATAATAAACACCAAAACACAAAATAATTCTTAATCCATTTATTTATTATTTAAAAAGCACTGGAGGGTATTTTTTGTTTGTTTGTTTTTGTTGGAGGCAAACAATGAATCAATCAAATCATTAGTCAAGTCTCATACCATAAAATAAGTACTGTAAGTACTGTAAAAAAAGAAGATATTTTAAAGCACACCAAAACAAAAGCATGTAATAAATAAAATGGCAGAGAATTGCAAAACAAAGCGAATGAAAAGAACGTTTAACAATAGGTCCAACTCGTGAAGGACAGAGGTTTTCAGCATTACGTTTTATCACCTGAGGAGATACATGGAGGCTTTTGTATTGACAAAACCCATCGGTCCACTGATATGAGACATGGCTGTAGACTGAGACCTTAGCAGATCTCATTAGACATCCTTTTAGTGTGATCGCTACAGACGATCGGCCGATCAGTGCATAATCGTTTTAGTGTGTCAAAACTGATGGACAAGATCTAGATTGTACGCCAAGCAACAAAGCAGTTCTTAAAATAAAGTCGTCAATCTACGGTACATATTCTCAATCTAGCGTCGTGATTAAAAGCAGCCGCGCTCACACACATCTCAGTTTGACACGCAGAGATCGGATGCCTCGAACACAGCAGAAGTTGCAGCATTTTTCCCGAAGGAACTACAGAATACGCGTTTTCCCCGCTATACGATTGCTAAGCTATCTGGGTTCTGTCCTAAACCATCTAGAAAGCTATGTTCTGCATACTATAGACATCTACAGTACATCATCCAATACAAAAGCATAAGAAACAAGACTTTCCAGTACATCAAACTAAAATACAAAAGATAGTAACTGAAATTAAAGACCAAAAAAAAAAAAAAAAAAAAAATTACAATTAAAAAATCAGATTTGATCCAGTGGTTTGTGATGGCTGTCCAGAGTACTAGCTGCGAATGTGTCGAGTATAACGGGAGGGATATCAAATGCAAAGTTGAATCCGGACTGCTAAAAGAGGGCATTGTGAGTGAAAGTCCAAAAAGACGTGATCACAATGGTCTCAGTCTGTCGAGAATCACATACAGTACAAAAGCCCACCGCAGCCCAACACAGTGAACCATTGATGTCGTCAACGGTCAACAGATCCAGACGACTCACTACAGGAGAACTACTACTAAAAGACGACACAAAAAAAGAAAGAAAAGAAAAACCAGGCCAAACATACAAGCATTGTGACGAATACATACTTTCATTAGCTACAGAACGAAACAGAGTCCTCAATGCTATTCTGGTTTGGTTTGTTAACTTGTCAGTTGTCATCCTGCTTTAAGTTACTGCCAGCAGTAAAGCTCAAAGCACTCTGAATATTGCATGATTAGAAGAACGGTATGATGAACCATTAAAAAAAAGCTGTAGTTTTGATACCAGACCAACTGAGTTCAGAGCTTTCGCATCCGTTTTACACTCCAAAATGTAAAGCAAAATTACAAACGAAAGTGAAAAGTCCACAAAAAAATCAAGTCCATTTTTCCTCACACTGGTTTAAGCACTCAGACAAAGGTGCGCATTTAGACAAATGTATCGATTTATTGTGACAGGTTTGTATCCCCTTCCACAGTGTTCGTTTAGTTGAGCACTATGCAGTAGCATCTATGCAGTGAAACCCATCACACTAGCAGACGACTAGCATTATTGACAATACCAGTAAGAAAAAAAGTGCAATATTGCATGTGTATTTCTTTAGTCGAGAAGAACGACGCCTGACGGCATACCTGTAGAAAATATCCGACAGTAAACAATGGTGCAAAACAAGTATATTAAGGCTTTCTGAGTTTCCTGATGTGTTTTTTTTTTTTTTTTTTTTGTTCTCTGAGATAGTTGTAAGAGGTCCGCGGGCAGGACAGTTTTGGAGAGAGATCGTTTCCCGGGCTCTCCCGCGTGAATACACACACACACACACACACACACACACGAACGTGACGCGCACACATTCGCACACAAGCAGCACTATTCTATTCAAGCGTGTACTGTCACCCCTAATATAAGGTGTATTACTTCTAGTAGTTCATATAACATCTTTACCATTGAAGCTGCAAGCATAGATATTTATCTACACGTATCCACATTACTATTAAACACATTGCTACATGTATCGACATTACATGGCCAAACAAAAGAGTTCCTCCAAGTGGAAAATAATAATAATAATAATAATAATAATAAATGCATGGTCTAATAAAATTAACAATAAAAAAACTCCCTACTATTTCAGTTGCCATGCTTGTACTACTAATAGAAAACAAAAGGAAATTAAGATGACAATAACTTATTACAATTTTCAGTAGGGAAAGCTATGTGGAAATGCGGCATTGCAGGCAGTGTTTCTACCCGGAAGAAACTCACTGGCCGTTTCGGTTTCAATCGATAACGTTGTTTGGTTTCAACGGTGGTCAAGAATATGATTCGTTTAAGGAATGGATAAACTTGCCATCACAACTTCAAGGTTGAGCAAAGCCAAGGAGGTTTAAGAATGCATAAAGTCACCGCACGGGTTATGCGTGACTAATTCATGAGTAACACACAAATATTGTGATAATTCTGCAACTGAACCTGGTTATTGCGTCGTACAGCATGTGGACAACAAAAAAACCAGAGGGGGGTTTGCCGTTCTGGCAATACAAAAAGACATGACAAACAAGGTTGTGCGAAATTTCCGACGATAGATGTAAAAAGACCAAAGAACGAGTAAACTTTCCCTTAAACTGTGACATATCCTTTAGGAAGTTTCAAAAACATGGCTGACAAGTGAATCAACGACGATGGCCGACGGAAAACATTGTGCTGCTGGTAGCAATTTTGTCTGCATGCGCCCAAAAAAGGCCGTTACGGCATTTCAGACGAATCTACAACACCCAAAGCAAGCAATTTAAGGCCAATGCTGCGTTCGCAGTCACTTGTCGGTCATGTGATCGTTTAATCACGTGACTTGGGAATGTGCTTGAGCGTTTTTGTGTCTCCTTCGCCCGTTTTGGTCGTCACTGGTTGGGCGAAGGGGTTCGGAGGAAGACGTGGTGAAGTTCTTCATTTTTGGCCTGTGGAAGTGAGGACTGAGCTTAAAAGGATCCCAGCATGCACGGCGATCGAGTGAGCTGCAGTGTCTTAGAGACGGTGGTCACAGTGCAGAAGGCAGGGGTCTACATGGCAGTGCTGGCGTACTCTGAGGAGGAGGCGGCGGCGGCGGGCTGGGTTGAAGCGGATCCCTGAGCCGAACCCTTGCGGTTGATCATGGAGGGGTGGAAGTTGGGGTGCCGGCGGGCGTGCTTGATGAGGTGGTCGCTGCGCATGAAGCGCTTGTCGCAGAGTGGGCACAGGAAGCGTTTCTCGCCTGTGTGGGTGCGCAGGTGTCGGGCCAACTCGTCGGAACGGGCGAACTTCTTTTCGCAGTCGGGCCAGGAGCAAGGAAAGGGCCTCTCACCTAGACAGAGCACATGGACGATCCACAACTCATTAGACGACACTAATGCCGTGTAAAATACACAAGTGCACTATAAAGTAAGCAATGGCTTGGCACCTGCACTGCCTACTATTCTAGATATAAAGCATACTAACTGATGAACTTCAGACAGCTACTATACTAGTTTTTTAGCAACTAGGGCCAAAAATATTGCAAATGTACATATGCATATTGCAGCAGCTTGTGATAACTGAATGATTTTAATACTTACTTACTAAAGTTTTATAGAGTCATAGAGAATAGACTGGACACATGACCTTTACATAGGTGTGACATGCTTAATGTTTTTAAAGGGATAGTTCACCCAAAAATGAAAGTTATGTCATCATTTACTCACCCTCATGATGATCATAACTTTCTTTCTTCTGTTGAACACAAAAGAAGATATTGTGAAGAATGCTGGTAATAAAACAGTTTACGTCAGCCATTGACTTCCATAGTAGGAAAAAAAAAAATACTACGGAAGTCAATGGCTGACGTAAACTGTTTTATTACCAGCATTCTTCACAATATCTTCTTCTTGTGTTCAACAGAAGAAAGATAGCACTGTGCGCACAGCTGCGCGTTTCAGGTACCGTGCGAACAACACCTAATTGATTCCTCTTTCGCATCTCACAAAATTATGTCAAAATACCCGTCTCTGCAACGTAACGTACTCTCGTAAACGCAGTCGGTTTTGTCTTAAGTGATCGTGAACAGTTGAGAAAGAAATCGGATGTGTATCATTATATTGGACCCGTGCGTAAGGTCTTAAAGTGACAGCAGCCTATAAATACCCACTGCTGTCTGTCATTCATGTTAATCAAACAACAAAGCACAGCTTTAACAAAGATTAGGCTAATCTAAATTTAATTTAAATACAGTGAACATTGTAGTGTTATTTTACATTTAGGTTCTTTATATGTATCTTTGTTATATTGTATTTATCTATGCTTGTAATTAGTGTTTTTGTTCGTATTTTTTTTCTTCAAATTATTTATTTTTCATGCTGATCAAAAAAAAAAAATCTTATCCGTGACTCAAAAACTGTAATATGATCCGAACCATGAGTTTTGTGACCCGTTGAACACTATTCATAATCAGATTGCAGTTAAATTTTTATTGATTACATAATTACATATTCACACAATGTTAGTAAATTATTCATAATTTATTGATTCTCCCAAATTCTTTTCTTTTTTTTACTTTTTAAATTGTACTTTCTAAAAAAAGCCTATAACTTTAAGTGAAATCTAGAAGACTTTCTGTATGTATTATAAGCGATTCACTTATAGAAGTCTTCTAGATCTATGAAATTGCACACAAAGGCCAGCCACTAGAGTCAAGTGACCATAATTACATGAAAAAGGAGAGGCAACAAACACCACACTTAACCACTGGATTTACAGAAATCATTTCATTTTTCATGTTTTCTCAACATTGCATATCTAATCAACTCCTGAAGAATGCATTTTAATAATTATTTTAATCATTTAACCATGTATTACTATGTATTTGGAAGGGTTTGGGCTTTTAAATCACATTAAAATGCACAAATTCATATAATTTCATAATTACATGTAATGCAGTTATACAAAAACTTATTTTTGTCAGCCACACCTCATCATCTAATAGCCTATATTCAATAATTAAATAACACATTCGGGCATTCGCGGTTCTCCGATTCCGATTAAAGATCTAGTGACATGCAGGTACAAAAATAAAGTATATATCTTTTTAGAATTTGTTGATTTGTTTTTACTAATTTTAATTTGACATGTTTATGAATTATTAGCTTTTCATTAAACTCCCTACCTCTCTGCAGTTCCTTCATAAACCCCAGTCTGGGAAACCCTGATGTAATGTTTAATGCCCTTCATGTTGTGGATAACAAAATATGTATTTGTATTTTTATTCAATATGGTACTGTCCCATTAAAAGTAGTCAGAATAGATTAACTAAATTGTGTAATGTAATAGATTACACTACTAACTAACATTTTTATCATCATCATATATTTGCAATCTGTAACTGATCACCGGCTATCATTAGCATACTGTACCAGGGTCACAGTCGACAGAACCAATCAGGGCATCGCAAGAGTTAATCATTTGCATGCGTTTTTATGTCTTGTCAGTTTAAGAATTCAAGCGATTTTAAACCAATCAAGATCGATAATCCAAAATGCTCATTTTGGGGAGTAATAATGTTTGAACATTATATTCATTAGGCTAGTTGTTTTTATTGTGGTATAAAATTGGCATTGTTGAGAATTGTGAAATTTCCCTGGTAACTAAAATGTTGGCGTCATAAACTTATTTAATAAATAATATATACAATAAAATAAACATGGGTCAAAAACAAGAACCTTTTTTCTGACGGGGGGGGGGGGGGGGGGGGTGAAAATTTTGTCAGGGCAGGAAAAAAAAAAAAATCACACTGTGTAGCCTACATTAACAGGGTTCGGGAGTAACAGAATACGTCATGTAACGGCGAACGTAATCAGGATACAAAAATCTGGGAACTAATTTGTTACAATTATGTAAAAAAAAACATCTGATTATAGTTACAGTTGTAAAAAAAAAAAAATAATTATACAATCAGGATTAATTAAAACTAAATAAATTAGTATTTCAATAATAATGCTATATTGTAGGGCAGGATGATATGACCTAAAATCTAAATCTCGATTAATTGAAACATAAAAACACATCCGAGAGAAATTTCGAAAAGGAGAATAAAAAAAAAAAGGAATGAAAAGTACTGTGTGGTTTAACAATCTTACTGAAATAGTTAACCAGGACGGATCAGGTGATGAGTATGTGATATGTAATGGCTGTGAAGTGCAGTATATATGACAACTCATTAAGCCTATATCCAGCCTTTGCTTGGGATAAGCATATTTAATTTCTTGTGTGTGTTTGGGAATTTGTTGCAATGACAGAAACAGTGACATTTATGTTTGAAGGAGTAAAGCCTGTGTTTAGGCTATTAAGGAAATGCAATTTGTCCAAAGAAGAACTTTTACTTTAAATAGTCAAATGTAATACAAAAGCAGCCTACTTCAGTGTAATATGTTGCCGTATCATCACGCTTTACACTGAGAATTAGAATAATCGTAATGTGACACAGGTTCGAGTGGGTTGTGGGTGGATGATTTATATTAACAGCGAATTAAGTTGATATCTCTAATTGGTTCTGGTGCCATACTGGTGCATGCACAATTATTCTCCTCAATATTGCTTTTTACTTGACTTTATTTCACATATGTGACCTTGAAGGAATCCAAAAGTAATCAGATTAGCCTACATTACTTTAATTGTGGTGGTTGGATTATGTTACTGAATGTAATAATGAAGTAATTTATAACTGTAACAGAATAGGCCTAAATTTTTAAAGTAACCCTCCCAACTCTAGTAGCCTACTAATGATTTTAGTGTAGTAGCTACCTCTACCTCTACTGCATTTTGTTATGTTAGTGTAGTAATGACTTAACTGTAGGCCTACTAGTTTCTCTTACCTGCACTTGTGTTTTGTTTAAAAACTATCACCTTGTCTCCACAGTATGCTTCAATTCATGAACACAACTAAGTGGTAAAGACCGTTTTGAACAGCTCATGAAGAGAGGCCAGGTGTGGCTTAAATGGCTCTTTTAGCTTTAGTCAAATAACAGAAAGTGCATTTGGGAACCGCGCACGCGCGCGTTCTGTAATCGAGCTCTGTTCATATGCAAATACAGTGTTCGTCACTATACTACTACTATACTCGTCCTCCCTCACGCGCTCCTTCCTTTGTTCATAAACTTTCTTTGTTCGGAGGCCACAGTTGGGAGTTTTCACTCTTTTGTTCAACTAACGAGTAGTGAATTACATTATTATCCACAAATTCACTTTTATTATCTCTATTCATAGCGGCTAGTGAGAGATGACAGAGGGAGCCCCTGACAACAGTCAACAAACAAACGGACGACCGTTAAAAGTTACTCTAACCGTGAGCTCCAATAAAACAACCCATAATATGGTTAAACCCTTCCAGCAGGGAATTTTAAAACTAATACATACACTATGAGCAGTTTATAAAACTGTATAAAATTTAATTCGACCTAAGTTAATGACAAGGACAGTATAAATGCGCATATTCAAAGTACATAACGTTACATGTACACACAAATATACGTGGTTGATTAATGTTAATGATGTCTGCGGCGTAAGCGTCCATCCGCACCCATGTGCTTCAGCTTACCTGTGTGGGTCCTGATGTGCGCTTTCAGGTGGGATGATTTGCCATATACCCTGTCACACCCGTCGAAAGTACAGGGGTGACGCTTGGTGGGGGACCGGGGTGCGCCCCCTCCTCCCCAAAACTGCTGAGTGTTATTGTACTGTCCCGGGACAGGGGTGGCAGAGGGGGTCATGGTCGGCGTCGGGGTGGTGGAGTCAGACAACGTGGTGTAGCCGCTCTCTCCGCATGACGAGTTGCTGCTTTCGGAGTAGGCCGACATGGGACGAAACTTGCCGTGCAGGTCGGTGAGGATCTCCGCCACCGTCATCATATTGGCCCCCTCTAACCGGAGCGTCTCCCGCACCTCCCTGTCCTCGCTCGACCCGTCTGGCTCCCCGGCAGGAAGGCCCTGAGGAGGGGCCTGAGCCGCACCAGATACCGGGGTGGGTCGATGGAGGACGGGACCGCTGGATATCGACACCAGACACTCAGCGGCCAGATAATCCGAATAGGCGAACGACATTTTTTTTATCGCGACTGGGTTTAACGACACAACTAAAGTTCTGATGGAGAGCCTCGTTTCCTGAGCCCGTGCTGTTCTTCTCCAAAGACTTTCAACACGTTGTTTTTTCTCATCAGCAGCAGAGACCTTTGCTATTGATCTATGATAAATACAAACAAAACAAATTAAACGAACGATAAAAAAATATCCAAAAGAAGTAAAAAATAATACGCTACCGACGTGTCTGCGTTTCAAGCCCCAACGTGGTGTCCTACATTGCCCCTCGTTTCATTGTGTCTGCTGCTGAAACCGGCAAAGCCCACGCCACGCCCCCGGTAGCGAAATTCGGAATCCTACTACGGAGAAGGCTTGGCTCATGAATATTAATTACGTAACGCGCCGTTCGCCCGGTTGGCTTAACGGATTGGCTGAAAAGCAGACGTGAGTTTACTAGGCGTGGCTTTAAGAGGCGAATACACGAATCATGGCGAGCTCATAAATATTAATTATAATGCGGGACCAGGAAGGTTACTAAGCAACTTCAGAGTGATTTAATTAATATTCATACACTAACATTTGCCATAGTAGGCTTCATAATCTTCCCGTCGTCAGCATGCAAAGAGAAACACGCACCGAATCACGTGGTGAACTGACGCGCACTACGGGCGTGGAGCAAAGAGAGTCCATTTAATAATAATTAAATTGTAGGAAAAAATTAATTCTGATCACAGTGCAGTTTGCTTTGAGTAGTGCATATTGATAATAGTAATAACAACTACTCAAATTAATTATTATCAATTGGTGACGTCATAGCGTAGGCTAAATAAAGATGTGGAAGACAGTGTGCTCTAATGACTAGTGTGCTCAGTGACTACCTAATCTTACCTAATCTACAAAACAAGACAAGACAGCTCTAATGGAGAAATTTGTAGTATTTAGTTCATGGAATTACATTTTGGTCTGTTTTTCCCCCTTCAGTATTCAGTTTACTAAGATGGAGGCTGGTCACGACATGCCCTGTTTACACTCACGAAGTTGCACTCTACTCCTAAAATATAAGTCCTCAGCTTTTTGAAATAGTTTCTACAGTTTCTAAACAACACCCTCTTGCCATAAACTAGTGTCATCAGAGTGCACAATGAACACCCCAGCCCAGCAGATTCATCAATGCAGGCCTTCAGCCGTTCCTCCCAAGACCAGATGGAGTCTGGTGTCAAGAGTATTACAGCGAGCAACAAGCCATGAAAAGCCATGATTATGAGATATAGAGAGTCACTATGAATGAAGTAGGGCAACCTGAAAGCCCCAACAGATGCTGTGAATCATGCATGATGGCCTCCTCCCTTTTTTGTCCAACAGTTCATACAGTTCATACATGTGTAGTGGAAAAATAGGTAGAGCTTTGGAGGATTGAAAGGAATAATGAAATACTGTTAGTAGGTCAGTGAAAATAAGGCGTGTGTGTGTGTGTGTGTGTGTGTGTGTGTGTGTGTGTGTGTGTGTGTGTGTGTGTGTGTGTGTGTGTGTGTGTGTGTGTGTGTGTGTGTGTGTGTGTGTGTGTGTGTGTGCGATTTAACTTTTTTTTTTTGCTTCTTGTGAATAATTGTTTTTTAAATAATTGTTCTTGATTTTTTACTGCAAAAAACCTAATTAGTTAAATGACTTTTGCACTTGCACTCAAGCTTTTCTTTCTTAATGTTTAAATCACTTCTTAATGTTTAAATAGCGTCACTGCACATCTAGCCCAGAAGATGGTGCCAAATTTGAGGACAAGCCTTTCTATTCCTCCACTGTCTTCAGTGAACAGACTAGATTTAAACTTTACTCTTACTATCAATTGGCTTTTCTGCTCAACCTGAAGCTCCATTTTCCCATTGAAGGATAAAGCACCCCAGATCATGATGGAGCCTCCTCCACTGTGCCGCGTAGAAAACATCTCAGGTGGGATCTCCTTGTCATGCCAGTAACGTAACGCCAGTAAAAAAAATTCTCGTCAGAAAATAAAACTTTCTTCCACCTTTCAATGTCCCATGTTTGGTGCTCCCTTTCAAATTCCACATGGGCAAGTTTGTGGTGTAGGAGGAGATGTGGCTTTTGAAGAAATGTTTTGTTCTTTAAGCCCTTCTCTCACAGATGACGTCTTATGGTTATTGGGCTGCACTCAGCATCTGTAAGGGCCTCAATTTGGGTTGAGGATCGACCTGTGTCTTCACGGACAACCCGTCGGATCCTCCGGCTCAGTGCAGATTTTTTTGGGTCTAGCACTTGACTTCTTTGTCCCATAACTCTCAGGATCTTTTAAGAAATGAAAAATTGCTGTCTTACTGCGTCCAACCTAAGTAGCGATGGCGCGTTGCAAAAGGCCTTGCTTGTGCAGCTCAACAATCGTGCCACGTTCAAAGAGAGAAAGCCTTTTACGTTTGCCATCAGGAGATCATGACAGTGTGACTGCCTGAAGGACAATGACATGAAAGCCATATTTTTGCGTAAATTTGACCTTTCTAAGGCTATGGTCTTAAACTTTTGATCAGCTGATGAACAGCCTGTTTTGGTTTAAATGCAGTTTTCAATAAATTGGCTACTCCATTTTTTGTCTCTTGTTCCTGTTTCTTCTTTTGGCATTTTGAAGCAGTACATCCCGGTTACGATCCTTGTATGGCTTATGCTACTCTGACCAATGCCTGAACTTTGTATCTTGAGCACTTCTTGCGTTGTTTTTGCCTCTTCACGATGGCTTGCTTGGGTTAGTCCTCAGTTGTAAGTCGCTTTGAATAAAAGTGTCTGCTAAATGACTAAATGTATAAATATATGTATACAGGACTTAGCATAAGTGAACACACCCATGCTAAAGTTGACTAAAAAGAGGAATAAAAAATCTTTTGGAAATTGATCTTAATGCCTTAATTAAAAAAATGAGGAAAACTCCCTAATTTTCTTTGTGAATGAATAATGTATCGTAAATACAGGACACCCCTAAAGACACCCCTATGATAAATGCCCATATATAGAGGCAGGCAGATTTTTATTTTTAAAGGCCAGTTATTTCATGGATCCAGGATACTATGCATCCTGATAAAGTTCCCTTAGCCTTTGGAATTAAAATAGCCCCACATCTTCACACACCCTTCACCATACTTAGAGATTGGCATGGTTTTATTTCAGTTAGCCTAATAGCTGGTTTGCTTTGCATTGAGAGATGATCTTATGGAAAGTATATGCCAATCTAGGTATATGTAACCAATCTATATATAACACACAGCACAAGTGGTATGATAATAAAAACATTTTTTTGCTCTTTAAACACAACAAACATTGTAATTAAAATAATGAAATGATAATTAAACGTTTCGAAGGTAAAACTTTGCTCAATGCTCAAGCCATCTCAAATCCGTGAGCGTGTCATGAGAAGGCAGAGACTCAGTTCAAGATGTCCATCGGTATGCTGCGAGATTTTGTTAGCTGGATGGTCCCCTGGTGGGCATCTGTCTTCTGATTGGTGTCTGAATGTCCTGTGGGTTTTTACAAAGGCTTAACTCAACATCTATCCATTCACTTATGTGGTTATGCTTCCCTAGTAATGGTCTCTTCCTATAAGTGCTGGCATTACTTTAAATACAATCACTTATGGCTATGTCTCCGGTTTGTCTATCGCTCCAAAATCTCTGTTTAATTATGTTGCTTGTCTTCTTCAGTGGTAAGTGTTTAATATCCTATTCTTTAATATCCTCCGTTGAATATTTAGACTAATATAAAATGGTCAGTAGCCTAAATGATTGTTTCTCTACAAAGTTTTCTCTAAGTGTTAGTACTTCTGCATTCAAGAATGGTTTTTAACTTGCATATGTTTTTATAAGCTGACTGCCACAAACTGCACCAAGGTCAACTTTGCAAGTCTACTTGCCCTGGTAAGAGAATATGTTGATTTCAAAAATGGAAAATTTCAACAACAGTGTTTACTTTATCATGTTTACAATTAAGGATTTCACCAAATGAAGGTTTTGTCTGATTTAGCTCACTTTGACACACGCACACGCACGCACACACACACACACACACACACACACACACACACACACACTTGTGTCTTGTGTGTACAGATGTGCAGAAAGGGCAAAGGCACAGCTATAGATACAGTACAACGATAACCAGTGCCTGGAAAGGTCCTTCATCAGGAAGCAGTCAGTTAGCTCTGGACTGTGTTGTTGACATTGATGTCCGGCCAGGATGTCCAGAAATGATATTAAAGGTATGTTCTATTATGTCAGTCATTTTATGCATGCAATTTTGTCATCCAAACTCTAAATTTAAACTATGATGTTGTAAATTTTTTATGTGAAACATTTTTACATGTACACTTAAAAATATTGAGTGAAAGCTGAGAAATCAATGAAATATACCTTATGAATTTGGTAAGTAAAAAAATAATAATATTATATATAGCCTATAGGCCTATATATATATATCAGAATAACTTGGTACCATGACAAATTTGCACACTGTAAGACACAAGTTAAGCAACTCAAATATTGGAAAGGCCTGAGTCTATATTTTGTGATAGAAGTGATATTTGGACAAAAGTGTATTAATTTGTTACAGGAGAACGCATCAAAAAAATGTTTTAAACAAAATTCAATTGAATGTAGGTGACACCCGCTGGCTATTTTTTTGGTACAGCGCCTAAACAAAATCTCATAGGAACTTACATTTTTGTGATATCGACTTCAAATTATTTAGTGAAATATATATTTTATATAAAATAAATATATATTTTTTTAAAGTAATACTCTGCTGAGTGTCTTCTTTAAAACAAGACCGAACTTAGATTTATATTCCAAAGCACTTTTGAATTGCAACCTCTTTTGAATTAAGTTTGGATAGTGCATTTTCACGTCTATTCACTAAAAGGGGTTGACAGTTAAGGAATTATTTTTATATTTTTTAGTGTGCATATAGTTTGATATAGCTTTTCATGCTTACAATGCAACATGTTTTATAACAACAATTACAATTTCTCATGAGATTCATGGACACTGACACATGGACTTTTGATTCAAACTGACATAATAGTTAAAATAATAGCCGTTATTCACATACTAATACCTTTTATATATTATGTTTAATCTATTCCATTTTTATATAGCTGAGGAACATACAAATAAAGCATAGCTCATCGAAAAGAGACAATTCGGTGCTACGCTTGAAAAACACAAGGTAAATTCTAAGTTTCTGTTGGTGCTGTTTGCTTATGCTCACTCGTGCTCTTCTAACTAAACCTTTTCTGTGTTTGCATCCAATTATTACAAACAAATATATAGTCACTGTTATTTTATATCTGGCTCAAGGTGTCAGAATTAATCAGAGTGATATAAACATTTTAAATAACATAGGTTGAGGGTCATGTCATTGACTATTCTTACACACTAGAGTTAGTCTGTGTCCATTATGGATGGGACGAGTGTCGAGAGGTTGAAGGTCCATCTGGTGTTTTGATTTCTCAGAGAGTCATTGGAGAAGAACCCCCTGCGGTTCTCGCTCGAGGGGGGAAAGGTCACGAGGCTCTGCCCACAGGAGGCTGAGCAGGTGTGGACCCTCAACATCAAGAGGTCCATTCTGAGCGTGTTCCAGACCTCTCACTCAGGACGAGTCAGGGAGACGCTGAGAGAGGTGAGAGAGGAAGTGTAACTCACTCTGTACGCAGTTCCGCCCGTACAGGCCAGCTTTTATACAACAAACATATGCTCATTTTTGAAAATGTATTAGAATGATTTCTGAAGGATCATGTGACTGAAGACTGGAGTAATGATGCTGCATATCCCCTCGTGAACTGTTCACTACATTATTTCACTAATATAGTTCACTTGAAGGAATGAATGATAATGAGTGAGTGAATTCGGAGTGCGCCGCTTTTGCATAGTTTGTGCTGGCTGTTTAATAATTATTTGAAAATTAATTGATTATTGTGAGATGCCTTCATCTGATGCATTTTTGAAGGCAGCATAGATGAATCCTTCGCTGACTATGATATCCCACAATCCTGTGCGTTCCACAGTTGAGCCAAAAATAAATGGCGTCTGAAAATTGCGGTTGGTAGTCAGTTTGTGTGTAATTGTCAATTTTTGACCTACTTTGCCCACTTTTTATGTCATATACCTACTATTTATATCATAAATGACTATTGTAGTAATTACATATTGGCTTAGTTGTCAGCAAAGCTTGCTCTATTTTGTTGTAGATCATTAAACCGTTACGCTGACTTAGAAATCTGTCCAAAATCAAGGTGCATCCGCGCCATGACGTAATTAACGTAATCACGAGATTTCAACTAGTAAAATAGTCGCGTCCTCGTAGAGCTCAAAGATGGCCGTTGTCAAGTTCTTGCGACCAAAGATAGCCTGTGATAATTGTCTGACAGTGTCAGAAATGTAGCATGATCATCTCACAGTGTGTTTGCTGCTACGACCACTGACTATAGCAAATAAAGATGCAACATGAAATGCGGTTTGATAAACGCGTCATGGCGCTAAAACTTAAAACTACTTGCCTCAAGCTCCATTTGCAAAATGGGCATGCCAAGTTGGCCACTTTTCCCTAACCATGACCGTGACCATAATCTCTTCTTTCGCTTCCTTATCTTTTTTTTTTTGCGCACATAAAAACCATAATTGCCAAAGTCCAAATTGCTATTTGCTCACCACTAGCGTAAGCTGATGACAATTCATTCTGCTGTACTAACTTGCATCGTAGCCTATGATTCAAAAGGTGTCATCTAGTCTACAAGCATGTCGTACCCAACTTTATTAGATCCGTACATGTCGTACAGTGTAATGATCATATAGGATTGCAGATATCGCACTGCAGGCATAAGCTTTGCAGCCATGGAGTCCGAGGCAGCCATATTTGAAGGCTGATGTGCATGCTGTGAACTGTAGTTCACTGACCTGACAATAAGCATAAAAGACTTCTTTTAAAAAAACATAAATGACTTTTGAATGTTAGTGAGTTTAAACACCATTAAAAATCTATACTTTTTTCTCAAGACCACAAGTATGAGCAATATAATATGAATAATGTTGGATTATGTTTTCTCCACAGACTGATGTGTATGGGACATGCATGAGTTATTATGAACAGAGAGGACCATCACTGATGAAGACCCGAAACATCCAGCAGTGCTTCAGTGACAGAATCGACCAGTTTTGGAGGAACTCAGTCCCCCTGAAGGAGGGCATGGTGGGCACCCCGATTTTTGCATATCACACTTAACATTCACATAACTGACCCAATGAGAATTCGTCTTCGGTTTGAGTGTCCCTTTCGTTTGATTAGACAGTGAGTGCAGGGCTCACGTGCATCCAGCTCTATGATGGGACAATGCTGAAGAAGGTCAACTGTACAGAAACAGTGTCGCTGGTTCCCCTGCCAGGCCTGTCAGAAGCAACAGAAACTAAAACCGTCTCAAGCCTAACTCTGCTCAGAACCCTTGAAGTGACTCCAATGGACTTGGGTAAGACTAAGATGACTTTTGATCCAATGATCACATTACTCTTTTTTTAGAGGTGTATAGTAATGCCATATTTCTACTACAGTTTGATAAGATGAATACTTGAAAAATTAACCCTTTTGAGGAGAAATTTTTCAAACCACGAAAAAGCTACAAACCGTTTGTTGATAGCGACATCTAATTGATGAACGAATAACTTTATATAACAATGTGTTATGGATTATCTCCTTAATGGTTCACCCACAAATGAAAATTGTGTCATTAATTACTCACGTACTCGTTCCAAACCCGTAAGACTTTAGTTTATCTTCGAAACACAAATGAAGATCTTTTTTTAATTTGGGCTTCTTTCACATATACAGTACATTCATCAACGCACACATCAAATATGGTAAACAGAAGCTCATGCATTATTCTTAATTATTCGTTATTCTCCTCTGTAATTTCAGGACAGATTGCCGGCCACTTGACCAGTATTGTGTTTGAGGCTGAAGGCCAAACCTCAGGCAGACATGGTGGACCATCAGTTCAAGAGGTTTCCAACACCGTGAGGAGGTTGTGTGCTTACCTTGCAGATCAACAACAGGTGAGGTCAGCCACTGATTCACGGCATCTAAGCATTTCTTTAATTGATGACGCCGGGTTTCTCTCACCTTTCTTCATTATTCTTAGCAATCAGAGCTTCTGCTCAATCTGGTGCTTCAGTTGCGATCGATGTCATCCCATCAGTTGAGAGACTTGTGGCATGAGGCCTCCTTCAAATGCCGAGACGACTGGTTGGTCCTTCAACAATTATTATATAGTTTTGAAGTTAAATGTGTACTTTTTTTTTGGCTTGTGACTTTAATTTTGTTATGCTAAAAATCGTATTATCATTCATTTATACAATACAGCGTTGTTGTGATCTGATCACATAATAATGATTTTTTTTAAAGAATGAAATATAAAATAAATTCTGATGAGCAAAAGTTTTACTAAACTAAATCACAAACACATAAAAAAAATTATTTGAGCGTGCTGTTTTGCATAATGTAACTGGATTGGGTGTTGATGGAGAAACTATTAAAGATTCTTGCAATATTAATATGTTGCATAGGAATCAACATAACTCATCATTCAGATAATTAAACTAGAAATTCATAGATACCAAACATGGTATAGGTGAGGTTACATTAACTAATGGTTCTATCATAAAGCATGCATAAAAAAGACAGTAATAATCATATGTTAATATATTAAATATAATGAATAACTGTGTGCCTGATTGGTCCAGATGCTACAGCGTTCTGCCGAGAAACTCATAAAATGTTTGCCAGAGAACGGAAATGTTTTGCAAGAGAATGCAAGGTTTACTAGGGAACCCAATACAAGTGTTTTATAATAAAATACAATGTTTTTACAATGTCTTGTTAGATTTGTTATTTTATGATGTTAATGTTGATTTGGTGTCACGGCAGGCAGCCACTTGTAGATATGCTTTCAGCCTGTGGAACTGAGGACTGCATCATTGTCACAACAGACCTCATACTGAACAAAGAAGTTGACCTGGAACATGTCCTACCCCTCCTCAATACTATCAGTTTTACTTCCCACCCTACTTCATCCATGATCAGACACCTCAGTGTACGGTTTTGAGTAATTCACTGAATTCATTTGAATTGTTTATAATACAAGACTGAAAGATCGATCTAAAATGGAGTGGATTTGCTGGACTTTTCTCCAACAGGCTCTTCTGGAGATACCTCTTATCCGTCCAAAAGCACTACTGGTTGTGTCTTCACTGGTCCACGGCCTTTGTCAACAGGAAAAGGGTCAGTGCAATGAGATTCCTGAAGTCCAGCAGTTCGTCCATGTTCTGAAGCAGAGTCTTGAGGCAGGATGTGAAGTGGATGATCATTTTCAGATCACAGAGGTACAGTAGAAAGATGACAATAACCATAGACAGCAGAGATATGCTATCATGCAAGCACCAAATGATTCGATACAGGTGAAACTCAACTGGCAGCATTTTTGTGGCAGAATGTTGATAACCACTCACCCCTCATTTTGTGACACAATGATGATTTTTAACTAACCCCCAAAAAGAAGCAAAAATCGAAGTAGCATGTTTTCAACTTACAATGGAAATTAATGGGGCCAATTTTTTAAGGATTTAAAGGAAATGTAAAGCTTCTAAATTTAAAAAGCACTTACTGTACATTAATTCTTCTGTTAAGACTTGTGTTCTAGTTAAGCTCTAAACTTGTTTAAATCATCATAATTTTAACAGTAATTTTAGGGTTTTATCACGGGTAGCAGGCAAAGGACAAGGACATGTGATCTAGTTTCAGCATTCCTTTAATAAACACCAAACACAAAGACGATAATCCAGTACAGTGAGAAAAAGAATTGCAACAGCTGCACATATAGGTAAAGACAATATCCGACAAGGAACAGAACTAAACATGGGGTATACACACACAGGAGTACATTAACAAGGAACAGGTGAACAGAATGGGTAAATATAGCTGCAAGCAGCGATGACGGGCCAGAGCTCCGGTGCCACCGTCACCCTTTAGGACAACTGTGCACGACGGGCAATATGAATTTAAACCCTGTAAATATAAAAAGTCCATATAAAAGTCGTATGAATATGCCACATTTACTGCAGCAGTTATATATAAATACACAGGACTAAAAAAGTACATTAACAAGGAACAGGTGAACACAATGGGTAACTATTGGAACAAATGCACACACAGGAAACAAGGCAACCAAGGCAAACAGGAACAAAACATAGGAACAAGACAGAGACACTAGAAAGAAATGAAAGTCAAAAGAAGAGTCCTAGAACTGAAACGACATGTGACAGGTTTATGGAGTTTCAATTTCATGGTGACAGAGTTGGTATATATGGCATATATAGTATATGAAACTGGATATAAAAAAAGAGTGATTCATATTGTTTGTGTCTGGCTATGATGAAACATTGAGTATTTTAACATTTATAAATTAGCTCCATTCACTTCCGTTGTAAGGGCCCCAGGCTAACCCAGATTTTTGCTTTTTATGTAGAGTAGGGAATGTACCAAAAATTTATTTTGTGCTAATCAACATTACGCCACAAATGATGTCAATTAACTCTGGAAGAACCTGGAATATTCCTCTAATCTGTTCTGCATCTCTCGTGCAGCTCCTGCATGTGTTGAAAGCAGTGGAGACTGCTGGTGCGGCTGGATCAGATCTCATCTCCACACTGAGCCGCTGTGTGCAGAATCATTCTGTGCCACTGGAGCTGCGGCTGGCCGCTATACGAGCGTTCAGGAGAATCCCATGCCACCATGACGTCAGTATCACCAAACAACAGTGACAAGTTTACATTGATGTAACGTCTATTACGGCATAACTTACGTCCTTGCGACACGTTCTTTTTTATGCTATCAGAGGAGAGCCCTTGCTCAGGCGTTTCAAAGACAGCAAGAGAACGTGGAGGTCAGAATTGCAGCATATCAGCAGCTCATGCACTGTCCCAACCAGGAGATTTTCACAATTGTGAAGAAAACGTTAAGCAATGAGAAGTCCAGTCAAGGTATTGAAAAGTACTTATTATTAGTAACTCAAATGTACTACATTAAATCAACACTATCACAAAAAAGTTTGAAATTCGAATAATTATAACATGAATCGACAAATTGATAACACTTTTCCATAAGGTCCCATTAGTTAACTAACAATGAAAGGAGTAACGTTAGTTTACTGATGTTAACAAATGGAACCTTATTTTAAAGTGTTACCCATAAATATTCTGAATACATTCTGATAGTATCACTCCATTTGGTGTGTCTCATAATAAATAAAAAAACGTGTAATAAAATATGGCTTTAAAAAACAGCAAGGTCAATATGAGTAACCCTAACTATGTCACACATGGGGTAAAATGGCAGAATGAGCCAAATTCTGTACGTTCTGCATGGAAATGATTGTATATTTTCAAATTTCATATTTACAACACTCGTCAGCTGTAAAATGAGACCCATTTTCATACGTTGTCTACGATATATCCACAGTTGGGTCGTTTGTTTGGAGTCACCTTTTTAATATCCAGAAAACGGAAGACCCTCTGAAGAAAGACCTGATGGAGTCGCTGCCAGATGATATTATAAGTAAAGACTTTGAAGCTGAACCGTGGAAATATTCTTCGCATATGGACTACACAGTGGACACAGGTACTAGACATAATGTAACTTTTCCAGCTGTTTCCAAAAGTTTTCTATGTATAACACACTGATTTGCTCCCGTTTGTAATGTCTGGGTTGTATGTCTGCTCCAGGAGCGGCCGCTGCAAACATCGAGGGAACTGTGGTCTTCTCCCCTGAATCTTTTCTTCCACGTTATGCTATGGCGAATCTGACACTGCACATCCTAGGCAGAGCATTCAATCTTCTGGAGGTGAATCTGTTCAACATCTGTTTGTATTTCCCACAAAACATAAAAATCAAAACTGACCCTATATTTACTATTTAGTGTACTGTTGTGTAGTTATTAATCATTGAACACTTCAGTTTGTCTTCATAATCTTCTAATCTAATAACTGATTTCACACATGAAATGACTCTAGGCATGGGCTGAGGGGTTAGGCATCGCCCCATACCCATGCTTGCAAGTCCAGACCACCATAGAATATGTCGAGGTGGCCTGGGTTTGTACACAGGCTGAATATGTGTTCAAGCCCCCCTTTTCACCTCAGTGTGTATAGGTCAAGGAAGAACGGGAAAAGGCGGCAATGATGTTGCACTCCCACTGAGGGGAAAAAGCTATCATCAAGCTTGCTTTTCATTTGGTCAATCAATGTTTAACTCGGCCACTGCTCGAGTAACAACCTGGATCAGCTACTCAAATGTGCTAGAGCTCTGTCAAAGCACCGGTCTGCTTGTCTACATCCAATCCCTCAGAGTCAGATGCAGACAGCATAAGTTCCTCGGTCTGAAGAATTAGCAAAGCGAGCTTCGATATCCAACTCGACCTGCCATCCCCGTGAAGTGAGCCACAAGGTGCAGGCACTTGGCTCTCATCCCTCAGGAAGAGAGCCAAGCGGGAATGGAGCTTACGCATGCTAAATCTTTCACAATGTACACAGTCAGCCCCCTCGAGGACTGACCTAGCGTGCTCCTCACTCATACAGAAAACGCATATGTCGCGTGAGTCGTCTGCCGTAATAAAGCGGGGGCACGGTGTCACACTTCTCCTGAACTTCAGACCTGACATTTTGTTTTCTAACTCTTGGTCTAAAGACTTCAAACACACACACAATACAGGACATAGACACGCGCTCAGCAAACATGTGGCTTTTGAAGACAAAGAAGCTGACAACATGCATTTCTGGTGTCTGTTTATGGTCTCTGTGATGCGTTACGCCATGTTGCCACGTCCATACATTCGGCTAATAAGATTGCCGTGTTTAGACATAGAGATGTACACCGGCTCACGTAGGGGCATTCCCATAGGGGCATTCCCAACGATACCATTATCGTCTCCATGTAAATTAGCAAATTTGTGAAAATGGTGACGTCATGCGCATTAGTATTGCATGTTCAGTCTATTGACGCATAGGGCCCTATTTTAACGATCTGAAACGCAAGTATCAAACGCGAAACGCAAGTAACTTTGTGGGCGGATCCCGCCCACAATCTAAAATGGGTTGGTCTGAAGTAGCTTCATTATTCATAGGTGTGGTTTGGGCGTAACGTGAAATAAACCAATAAGAGCGTCCTCTCACATTCCCTTTAAGAGCAGGCGCTCTTGTTCCATGGCAGATTACTATTATAACGGCGGATTTGCCAGGCGCACACCAGGAGCGGTTCACAGCCGAGGAGACCGTAAAAGACAGAGAAGTGACATTGTATGGGGATGGGAGAAACCCACCCAAATTGGCTTCGGTTAAACAGGCGTATAATAATTTGGGTAAATGTGTTGCTAGATTTATGGACACACAACAATGATTTCCCTCGTGTGTTAATATTTTTCCTTGTAATAATGTATGATTTGCAAAACTTTACATTTAGAGAAACAAAGTGTATGCGCGTTGTTCACACGTTACATAATGGCCGAGCATGCGCCCTTAAAATACCATATGACTATCGCGCAACACGCCACTGTCTTTAGAATAGGTTTTTACTGGGCAGTGGCGGAATTGTTTTCTTAAACTGCAAAATAGCACCAGGGAACTTTTGCGCCGGAACACGCCTCCTCTTTTCGCTGAACTGCCCCCGGGAGCGCAAGTTCATTCCCTAATTTACCGACGTGCGTCTGTGGAGAGAAAAGTCTGCTGTGCGTTACAAGTGTTTATATTCAAATAGGAACGATACATGCGTCGGTGTACAAAGTCAATTGCGCTGGGTGCAAGATAGGGCCCATAGTGTTTCTTTACAAAGTGACATCGCCAACTACTGGCCTGGCATTCATAACACAGCATTTTTAGTTGATTTCGCTGATCCCTGTGAATAGGGATCTTTTTTAAAACGTTGACAAAGCAACAGCTCCATGAGGCTGTCTACACTTGATGCATCAAAGCAGATTCTTTCATCGCGCCATCTAGTGGTCTGTTATTCCATAACAAGAAATACTATACAATTTATAACAGACAGCTCAAGCGGATACTGCGAGTTATCTTGAGACAATGAACAGTGTCAAGAAGCATAATAAGAGGGACCATTTCGTGATACAGTGTTCTAGTATCACCTCGAAGAGGTTTATTTTGTATAACAATCTGCTGTCTGTACACTATCCCTTAGCCTTGCCACGTCCTATAAACCCCTCCCCCCCGGAGGTCACACCACCTAGTTTGGGAACCACTGGTCTAGGCCATGTGGGGAACTGGATAATGTTAGCAGAAAACAAATATTTTAGTAGTTTTGTAGCTAATGGATAAGCTCAATGATAGTATTTTTTATTTATTTGTTTAGATTAGCCTAAGAATGGAAAACCTAGAGCCTATTCTGAAGACAATCTTTGAGGAGCACCCTCTAGCATCTGCTGATCACTCCAGACCTAAGGCTCAAACAGACTCCACGAGGCATGGACAGAATGATAGAAACAGTGATGGTGATGGCTGTCAATCCACAGCATTAAATTCCATCAAGACTAAGGTGAGAGTCTTGCGGATGGTGGTTTTGTTTTTGGTGTTATTTGGCTCTACATCAGACATGACCGGGTTGACTGTTTAAGTTCACAGAGCAGAGGAAAAGAGACAATACCTTCCGATGTTGGATAAACGTGAAGATGTTCGGGAATGACCTCACCTTTATGACCTGCGATGACCTCCAAGCATATCAGAGAAAGCTGTCACTTAGTACAGCTGGTGTTGTTGTCAAGTTGTTAAAGGTAAGACATTCTTTCTCAAGGTGTTACTTAAAGGAACATTCTGAGGTTCAATATTCACTCTTTCAATAGTTTTAGTGTGAAAACAAATCACTTACGAACCTCACCTGTGTAAAGCTATATCCAATTTTACAACTTCATCATTATAATAATATAACACAACATCTAAATCCCGGACTGTAAAATTCAAACACTCAAATTCAACACCAGTTTTGACAGAAGAATAAATTGAAGTGATTTTATAAAATTGCAAGATGCTTTTGAAGGTTCCTAGTTTTGTTTTGGTAGTCTCCTGCAATAGGTTTATATACATCCAAGGTCAAAAACACTTACATTTTCTCATAATATACATTTAATATAATATACAAAAATAATAATGTTAATAAGACTAAACCTCATCCTTGTTTTAATTTTTTCCTTTTTCTCAGGGTCAAGAGGTTAAAATCAGTCAAAGGCCAATTGTTCTGTCAGAGGAACTGGTTTTACCATCTCTCTCTGGATTACCCATGAGGCTAAGCATCAACATGTCCACTCTGTTGTCCCTCAGACTTAAAGGCAACGCTAACTATAAGAATTGGTCACATTTTTCTCTGGCTGGCTATGTCAAACCAAAGTATGTCTGATGTAGTTTTAATAATGGCAGTGTGCTGTCCGGTTGAAGTCATGATGGGAAGTCATCTCCTGTTTGTCCTCTTCCGCAGTGCACTGGTCGCCATCTCTGTGAGAGCTGGAGTGGATGGAGCGTTTGGTCGTGTGGGATTAGAGTGGGTCACTCAACTCAAAACCTTCACCAGCTTGGATGGAGCTGTATATCTGCACCATGGGCAGAGCCTGAAAGTGGTTCTCAATACTCCAGAAGATGTCATGGATATATTGACCTTCAGGTATATTTATGTTTTTTTTTAAATATATATATGTACATTCACTTTAATATGTTATTCGGTGGAAATAAAGACCAAAATGTCAGGATGGTACAACTTTCCTGATACCATAATGAAGAAAAGAACGCATCAATATTATGAATCATAAATAGTTTTAAATAGTTTGGAATGATCTTCTATTAGTATTTTTTAGAGAAGAAAAAAAAAACTTTTAACAAAAACTGCTACAATGCTTATTAAAACATTTGTCCTCTAATTTAAAGTCATGTGGTGCGAACTACATTTAGAAGCTTGCATGGGAAATGAAATCATTAAGAACACTGCAGACAATAATTCAGATATTATTTTATGACCAAGCAAAACTGGTTCAGGCTGTAAAATGTCATGTGATGCTACTCCTCCCAAAAAAAGAATGATATTTATGAATTTATTTAAGAAGAAGAATTAATTAAAAACTTTGTTTGTTCAAAAGTATTTTACTTTTTTTTTTTTTTTATAATGATTAAGATGTGTACACTTAAATGTATTCAACGTGTACAGTACATACGTGATGGTTGCACCATGTAACATCAATTTCAATTATTGAAAGAGATATAAAAGTTGGTAACATCTTATTTCGATAGTCCACTGCAGACATTCTAAGTATAAGTAACTTTACAACTTTACAACCAGGCAGTCATTAGAGTATTAGTGGACTGCTTAATATCTCCTAACACTTTATTGTGATGATTCCCCAACATACATTCTACTGACTATAAGTAACTTCACAAGTACATTTCAACTTACTTTACTAGCCCTAACCCAACAGTCTACTAATACTCTAATGAGAGTTAGTTAACATGAAGTTGCAAATTAAGTTACTTATAGTTATTAGAATGTCTAAAGTGGACTAGCAAATCTAAAAGTTATGGTTTCAAAACCACATGGATCCAACATGAATATAACGTTTTTAAGAACTTGGAACGTGTTTTAAACTATATTCTTAAAAGATTTTTCTTTTTCTTAATTGTAGCCACTTTTATTTGTCAGTAGCTACGTTTACATGCACCTAAATCAGATTGATGACTCAATCAGACTGAATCGGATTGGATTCATTACGAATGACAAAAATGAATGCATGTAAACATACCAAACCAGTAGTTTTATCTTGACTCAAAATTTGTCGAGACAGCTCCAGAATGTTTCGTGTGAGCGGGGACAGTAAAGAGGAGCTCATGGCTACAAGAAATCTCAAGGAGAAGAACACTTGCACTCCTAAAACATGTGAGTTTGTTTAAAAACATTAGCTACACATTTCTTGAAAAAAAAAAAAAAAATCATGGAAAGAAGTCCAATCCGCTTGGTGTTGACATAGTTGTATGTTTTTTTTTTGCAGGGTCTAAGATGGTTGGATGGCAGTTATGCTCTGATGTCACTTATCCTTTGACATTGATGGGAAAAGGCTTCCCACCACTGGGCCCAGTTCTTTTCACTCTCAGACTCCAAAAACTGGACAAAGGTCTCAACCAGTACCTCTTGGAGGCGGCCTATACTTTTGTACCCCAGGTAGGCAAGATATCTGACATCGTTTTTTCCAAGTTCAACATGTTCCTGGATCAACATCTTTGTTGATCCTGAAACAACATTCCAATCAACCAATCAGATTTCAGGGAATAGTTTATTTCAAGTTTAGGCTTACAACCAGGGTTAGGGTCTTCTACATTGGTGTAATTTTCCTATCACTTCCCTCTGATTTAAATATATTGATCCAAGAACATGTCTTACTTGGCAAAATCATGGTGACCCTGACATCAATCCATTCAGGTTAAGAAGGTCGAAATAACGTTCTTTCTGTGGATCTTTGACAGCGGAATTCCTGGATGCCGCTGGAAGCCACTCTGCTTCTCTTTCTTGGCACGCCACAATCCATTATCCCCAGAGATGTGTCCCTGGATGTCAACATCAGTCCGAAAAAGATGATTCTGAAAATAATACATCCCCTGAAAAACATTCTCATTCAAGGTTTCAAACCCTCTTCAAAAATTGATTTGAATGGATATTTAAAGGCTGCTTTCACACAAGAACACGATACTATTGTATCAAACACAATATTTATCGTATGAAATAGTTTCTGTGAATGTCTTCTCATCTTTTTTCTCACAGCGCAGCTTGAAGAATTAAACAACCAACATTCAGGCAGAATCGAATTACTGATCGACAACATCCACCATTATTTTATCAAGGTAAGTGAGAAGAAAATCTGCTTTGTAAAGTCCCAAGAAAAGCTGTTGTGCTATATTATTCAAGAATCTTATTCAAATACATGGTTCATTAAATCATTCTCCATTGTGCCTAAGGGACTACTGGAGATGGCGAATCTTGCTTCAGAGACGAGAGCCCACTTTCATCTTGATGCCAAAGTAGTAGCAGATGGACATCCATTCTCCCTCTCGGTCAACACCACACATGCTCGCAGCAGGAAGTTCACAATACAGGCCTTGCTTAAAAATGTCTTCAATAAGGACGCATCACTCTCAGGCAAGAATCTGCTAATAGTGATCACCTTTTTAATGGTCCCAGAAGTCTTTTTTTTCCCCATTCACTTTCTCATTTTTATTCATTAGGCATTTCAAAGGATTTGTCAATGTAGAATTCTAAGCATGATACAAAATACTAACTTTAAAGAACCCTAACACCTAACCATAACCTAACAGTCTAATGACAGTCTACTACAGTCTACTAATACTCTAATGAGAGTTAGTTGACATGTAGTTGCAAAGTTACTTATAGTTAGTAGAATGTCTAAAGTGGACTATATGAAAATAAAGTGGAACCAAAACGTTTTATTGATTGATAGGTGGATGGATGGATATTTTATCGCTTTGAAATTTGGAGCTTGGTAGTTCTTGACATATTTTATACATGTTAAAACTAACTTTCTCTATTGACAAAATGAATGGAATTTGTATTTCCAGAACCACACAGTTGTGCTCTATAGTTACTTCTCTGGGACATCGTTTCCAGTGATATGATGATTTGTTGCCAGCTCTTTATGTTCTGCTTCACTTCACAGTGCAGCTGGAGAGAAGTCTGGAAGACGGCCGGAGACATTATTCTCTAGATGCCGGGTTTCTTTTGCCTAGCGCTGTCAGCATCAGAGCTCTTGGGTTAGTAAAGCAAAGGGGCCCAGAGTGGAGCTCTGCTGTCAGGGTTAGGTATGGTGTACAAGGTAAGTCATTTCCACAATAAAATACGCAACAGTTCAAGACAAGAACACAACAGACTCTTCATTCACTTATTTATTTTTCAGAGGATTCACAGAACATACAGGAGTGTCACATGAACCAGAACCTTCACAGCGAGTCGGACCCAGTACAGACGTACCGTATAGCAGCAACACATGAACTCCACTGTTCCCACTTCATCAACCTAAACCACAAGGTAATATCTATTTTGTGACAAAAATAAATAAATATAGAAATAGTTCTGTGACCTAATCTAAAGTGAGAACTATTTACGGTGAATTAATAAGTTATTAACTAAGCAGAAAAAACATTACCATACTTTACATATGAGCTAATTAAACAATATGCCAATTAAAAAATAATTACATCAATGACAATGAATGAAGAATTCTATTTGTATATACCCTATTAATATATTAACAATGTAGAGACTAATATATAAAAATGTGAATGAACTATAAACTAATAGTTTGCAAATGATTTGTAAGTACTTTATTACTGTGTACTTATTATAATGTGTTACCGTATTTTTGATCAGATCAATGCAGCATTGATGAGCATAAGAGACTTTTAAGAGCATAAAAAAACATTTACAAAATCAAAGCCCAACTAATATACCCCAAACTTTTGAAACCATAGACTCGTTTACAAATATCATGAATTATTAATTTATAAATATCACTACGTTTTTAAGGAGTCACAGTAAATTACATTTTACAATTTTACAATAGTTTCTTACAACCTGAACCAATATTGCCTTAAAAATATAATATTATCTGAATTTTTGTATTATAAATCTTGACACATATGACCTTGGTTGCAGGGATCCACTCTATGATTTGTATTGATTAATTTTTATTTCAGAAGTTAAAAACATGCTCATCATAGAAGAGGTGTGTTTTTGATTGTAAGATTGTATATTTTTAAAAAAAAAAAATAGATCTGGACAAAAAATAGCTTTACATATTTAATAGTACTGGCTTGGTACTTCTAGTACTGTACCCACAGTGCAATGCACATTCTATGTTGATTTATGATAACAAATATGGAAACCTGCTGAATGTGAATTCAACCAACAGATTCACCTTAGACATGAACGGAGCCCAATCCATGTTCAGTCATCGCTTGATATAAGCTATGGAAAGCAGTGGAACCAGAGCAGCAACAAACACAGGATTCTCTTCAATCAGTCGCTCAGAAACAAGTCTGGACCCGGCCTCACCAGTTATGCTGTCGAGGTTCTTAACTAACTAAAATATTCCAATTGTAAATAGAATGTGCACATCAAATGTGCTATCTCACATTGTTACCTGTTTTTGCTGTGATCTTCTACGATTGCGTCTCATAACGTATACTGACTCTTCCAGCTCAGCCTGCGACTCCTAGACAGAGGACTGAATTATAGAACTCAGCTTCTGCACTCTTATTTCAAGAAAGAAAAATCTGAGAGCAGCACCCACCTGAAAATCAATTACAACAATCAAATTCCTTTGGTAGCTGGTGTCCACTGGAAAGATGTGTCAAAGACCTCCCTTCAAAAGTGGGAAGGTGTGTAAGTATATTTTCCCTTGATGGTCACCAACCAGAACCATTGACGGAAGTAACTGCTTTTTGGCGATTTCGCATCGCAGGAACTAGGAAAACCCAGCACAATAGAGTGGTGCAGGCATGATGTCACTTCGTAGGCCAACCGGCAGTTAGCATAACGCTGCCCTCGACAAAAACCCAATAGGATTTTTCCATAGAATTTGGGATTATCGCTAAAAACAAGCTGTGTGATCAACAAAAGTTTACTTCCACGTTTTGTATATCAAGATAATTATCACAGATGAACACAACTTTTTGAATTTGAATAAATTTTGAAGCCTAAATGCAGTCGGCAGAAGTAAAAAGCTAAAGGTAACGTTAAGCTATAAACCAACTACACCACAGTCCCACGAATACAATGTCACAATCACTTAGCTTTACTCAAGTCTTTCAGGTTTTATCTAAAACATTTCCCCAGAACGTTAGAATAGTGTATAAGAGCACATTTATCAGTATAACGATGCTGTATTGGCGGACTGAGTTTACCTTTTCAGCATGATGGCGTTTTCTCTCCTTGACACGCCACTTGTTAGCAACTGCCTTTTTCAAAACACGTATCAGCTTTTAAAAAAATCACAAGTTGGGTAATACTGATGTATTTTATGTCGTAGAATAAAACCTGAAAGTGTCTTGAGCTTGTGTTCACCACAGACCATTTAACCAAAACCACATTGACTTTGGGAAGATGGAACCGGAAGTGCTAAAATGCTAACTTGCTTCCGCGTTTTGGCCTACAAAGTGTTGTCATACTAGGTATATGATGTCAGAATCCCGGAAGACTAACTCGCTAGTGGTTCCTTTGAGATTTTCCTTTAAGGTGTTATACAACGTAAATTAACCACACCCATAGCAAAAACTGAAATGTTAAAGCAGTTATGTTCATTTTTAAAAACGTAAGTTTTTAATAAGTAGATTGGTATGTGAGGCACTGGAATTTGTCATATGAGATTTGGTCTCTTACCTCTCCATTTTAGCTCTGTAATTTTCTGTATTTCTTATCACGAATACATATGTTCAAGTGTTAATTTTCCCAATAAGTTATAAAAATGGGGTGTAACATCGTGACTGACAGCTGTGCTTGCCATCGAGTCTGTGGGTGTGGCTACAGGCTCCGAAAGACATACTCAGCAACAACTTTTACTGGGACATTTTGGCTTAATTTTTCCAAGCAGAAGCAGAGATCTTTTTTTGCAGTTCATATTTAAATCGCTTTCACGTCTACATTCCATCTCCAAAAACCAACAAAATCACATCTCCGATCACAGCCTCCTCCTCCAGTGACTGAATTTTGTTTTTACGTGTTTTAGTTTGACTTTATTTCGACCATTAAGCTCACTATCATGGGGTGGAGTATGACTCAAAAGTATTTAAAATGACTAAATTATTATTAATATATATTTTTAAATCTAGCTTAAACCCCCACTCACACACACAATCAAGATTGAGCCTGAAATCACATTTCTTTTCCCACCTCAATAAATGTTTTTATCGAAGAAGATTGAGTTAATGAAACGTCTGGAATGACAAAAATGTATATATAGTTTCTAACTACGTGAAAGAGTGCTTGTGAATCACTATGTCCACAGGTTCATTCAACATGGATACACCCTGGCTCTATGTCTACATTGCTCAAAAACTAACTCAGCCCCAGCGTGGCATCACTCAGTTTAGCTCTGAGGTCACCACACGGAAATTAGTCAACATCCAAAGTGTTACACTGGAGGGTGTCTTCAAGGATAGGGGTAAAGAACGGCAAGGCCAGCTACACCTTTTCACGCCGACGGTCAGTTATATCAAGGTGAGTGTACCTTCTGTTCAACACCTGATTAAATCACTCCGTTTTTCTGTATTTCTGTCAAGCTACCTCATTCCTGAGCCTTAGAAATGTTTAGATGGTCCCCCTGGAGCAGCTTCAGGATAAGTGCATGATATTTAGTGTACTGGTATCGTTCCAGATTGGTGGATGGAGCATGCTGGGTAAGCGTGGAGTTAATGCTTCATACTCCATCAGCACAGCCTGGACACCAGCCTTGCATGGGGAAATCTCTGTTGGCAATGGTAAGCAAGTGAAGACTCTGGAAATAAGCGCAGGCTATGGCAAGCAGGACCTCAATATTTCTGCAGTTCTCAGTACTCTGGATAAGGTACCAGAAAATGTTTTCCTGCTTTTGAGTTTTAAATATGTTTCCAAAATATGCACTGATCCAAACCTGAATTTTCATGAAAGTTAGCCATTCTGGACTTTGTTTTCTCTCTGAGCAGAAGCTAAAGAAGAGGCTTCTGATGACGACAATGACCCTGTCGGACCTCAAACACCCTTATGCAGAGCTACAGATGGAGGGTGCCATAGAGGAGATACGTAAGGACAGGAGGGTTTATCAGAAAAGATGGAAGCTAAATTTCAGGTCTGTCCAAAATATGAAAACAACTAAGAATAGTGATGATTGTGGTGACTGCAGTAGGTGGAATGCACTGATTTTAACCACATCGCGGTAATACACCTATAAGCATGTTTAGTTATGTTTTTTTCTTCTTCCAACAGACAACCATTCAAATTTCTCCCTCAGAGTCTCATCCTCCAGGAGACATTCACAAGTGATCTACATCAGAAGGTTTACACTTTGGAGTCAAAGGTTCTAGTCCATGGAAACAAAAAGGCCATTCACATCCTGACTCTAGGTTTTCAACCACAGCAGCCATATGTGAGTCTAAACTTTTTCTACACACTGTGTCATAATTGTTTTCATAGGCTGTATTACAGTACATAGCCTGTTATGGTAGTCACCCAACCAATTTACCCCAGAATTAAACTGAAGTCCTTGCAGTAAGTCAGTTATGTTATGTTACTGGCTAGCTTTGTTAATTGACAATTAATGTAAATAATAGGGCCATATGTTTTTTATACAACAGTTCAATAAACAAGACTTTATATGAGTGACAATTTAGACATAATATGACCTGTTGCTTTGTCTGTTTTTGCTGCAGCAACAAAAATGTTTCATCAAAAAAGATGAATAAATGGTTGCGCTTCCCTAAGCAAAACACAGTAGAGGTCTTCGACTCAGTGGTTTGTATGAATGGGTTGAGTTAATGATTCAATGACTCACTTATAAATACAAACTTTTTTTCTGAACAAATCGTATCGTTTGAACAAATCAGTTGAGTGCATGATTCAATGACTCACTCATAAAGACAGATATTTGTTTTGTTACTGAACAAAGACGGTAACTTTCTCCTATACCCGACAAAGTAACAAGGTAAACATGAGGGCTTATACACAGACTAATCACATAACAAGCAACACCTGTGAACAATAAAACAATGAACCAATCGGGACATGAAAGCTACTAGAAGCACATGAAAAGATCACATGAGGGGCAAGGGAGTCACATGACAAACCAGGACACAAGACCAAGGCTGCGTTCCAAACCGCATACTCAATGAGTAGGTACTTAATTTCAATAAGTACTTACTTAACGAGCGCTAAAAGAGTAGGTACTTTATAGCCAAATCTCGTTAAGTATGAATGCGAACCGGACATCTGCCATGTTGACGTTATCATGTGACCTACGACGCGTTATCACAAGTGCAACAACTTAAAAGATTTGAACGACACGTTTAATTCATCTATCTGTAAATATCTTGATATTGATTAAACTTGCTCATTTTATGGTCTTTTTAAAGAAACTGCTGCCCATTTATTTTGAGAATACATTTAGGGTTGATTAAAGTTCTTATATTTAACCCTACTTATGTGACCCACCGTTTTATCCTTAACGATATTATTTATTTTTATTACGAAATCCCAAAATTGTCATCTCTTGAATATGTTGTTAATTTCTTTATTTTATATCCAAACATTTTCATCCACAAGCAAAAGTGGCTTACCGTGACAAATACTGACCGATACTTAATTATATTACTTTTTACTGAAAAAAATCAATAAAACAAACAAAATGTAATGTATGTCATATGACATAGCTATGCATGAATACACTCTAGATGTGTATATTGTGAACATATCTACATTTTCATTCAAACAATTAATTAAATAATGATATTTTATTTACTGACAACAATGATAAATATTAATAAAGGAGTAAATTAATGAATGAAAGTCACCATCACATAATAAACAAATGCAAGTCAACACATGAAACAAAGCTTTATTCAAACTACAATCATGTATATAGGCTAGGCACTGAACCACATCTACTGGCATCTCAACACAGCGGTTCCCCTTCTGCGGCTTTATTCTGATGAACCAGCGGACCGCCAGAGGTGAGCCGTGCCGGAGGTTGTTGCGTGATGTGTTGTGCTTCACAATCTGAGGCAATAAGGGCCGGTGGAGAGATGGAGGGTCTCGTACATGGCACGATCTTCAGCTCTGTGCTCCTCATCCTCAGTGCTCACACCAGTCTGCTGACATTTCAGATCCTACAAAAATGCACAAACATAACACAAAAGCAGTAGTTTTAACAGCACAATGTCATTTGATTTCAGTATTATTTAGCAGACAAGAACGCTTTTTTTCCACAAATGATTTCCACATCATCTTTCCTTGCAGGTCCTGCTCCACCACAACAGCTGTGCAGTAAATGCACAGAAATCAAGAATCAGAAAGGTGCTGTAATAGCTCTGTTTGAAATTACAATAATTAAAATAAACTACAACTTAATATTTAAATTATTATTAATTTCTGTAGTATACTCACTCAAAGCCTTTGATGACAGCTTCAGCTTCATGAGCCTCTCTCCACCGGATAAACACACATCTGTTCATCTGTCCCTGTAACATCCAGACAAGACTCCCATAACCTCTGTGATTTATGAGCTCAACACTACATTTACATGTTTAGGTTGTTTTAACTTTTTATCCAACATACATGTTCCTCAATTCATCAACAGTACTAATGGACAAATAAAATAGAGTTTAGTTACTTTATAGATATGTTCTACATAATTGCACACATATCACTCAGATGTATATTTCATGTTGTGATGTGCTCTTCTGCAATACTTATAAAAGATGTTCCTGTCAGATGTAAATAGACGTTTAAAATAAGCGTCTTTAAGATGTTTATGGTTTATGTAGATCCACGTTAGAGACGTAACTTACGTGTCCTTACTGGAGCTCCTGTCAGCTAGAGTTAACGTTATATATAATAAAACGTGTTTTTACAGCCAAATCACAATCATACTATACTATCTAACTCCTTTACACCTTCAACAGTTAAAACGTTTACTCTATAGTAGTTTAACACATGCAATTTTAACACAAGGAACCGTGTTTACTCACATTTGAAACCCCGCGCGTCGCTGATCTCCGTGATGTTTGATAATGACGTATCCCCTCGCGTGGCCTCCTGGGATAGAAGAGTATCCACCGGTTGAGCACTCAAAAATCTGGCTGGAAGCAGTAAGCCATCCGGGAACTTCTCGCCTACTCTTTTATGAATACTGATGTTTCGAACGTACTGCTTCCTTCACGTACTGTTTTCGCCTACTATATAGTAGGAAAGTAGGCATATTGGAACGCACTTAAGTCCGAATCTCGCGATAATTAGTACGTCACCCAGGTAATTCTCGCCTACTCTTTTGGATTCATACATACTTTTTCGCTCGCCTACTCTTTTTCCCATACTAAATAGTAGGGAAGTATGCGGTTTGGAATGCAGCCCAAGACAGATTTCAAAATAAGACATGTAACCATGAACAAAACCAACAAAAGACATGACAGCTGCACATTTCGATTTTCACATAATCAAGCACCCCTGAAGGCCTTCTCAATTTGATAGATCCTCGGCCTTTGTTTCGTGTCCTTGTTCAGTGTGTTTTTAAGGATGCATCATATAACTGTCCTCTATTTACAAAAGTCAGAGCTATGATATATTTTAAGGGAGGGGCCCTAACTATGCTTAAAATATGCACCTTAAATCATATTAAACCAGGATAGAAATATTAAGTAAAATATGCACACAGAAGTACATTTTCATGTTTATCTGAGTTAAAGTTTGTACATAATCCCCCAAAAAAAAGAAAGAACAGATGAGGTATAAGAGTGTACCACCCTTGAAAAATATAAATTGGGATAGTAAAAAAATTAAAGTTTACAATGAAAACACATCAATAGGCTAGTTGCACGTGGCCGCCATTTTGGATTTCCGAATAGCGAGTTTGCGGTTAGACACTTCCGGTTTCGCATTACAGGGAGCCGGAGAAAGCCGAAAATGACCTCTTATAGTTGTTTATAGAATCAATTATATCACCTAAAATACTACTAAGATCCATATTACTATCACACGAGCCAATGGCAATTAAATGCACGGATGCATAGTCAGATTAATGAATGTTAAATATAATATAACTGTTCACAAACAGAAGATTGTATTGGACTTATGTTGCATACGCAATGACAATTATGCCTATTAATATAGTTAAAACTACGATCAGAGTTGTTAAATAAAATACCCTGTGAACATTACACGTTTTCCATGTGATAGGCTACAATTTATCTCCATAAATACTATTTTCTCAAATACTGTATGTGCTGCTTATAAACACCAGACAGATAATGATTTATGAAACAGTATGCTCTTTACTCATCTCACTTGCACAAAATAAATGCAGTAATAGAAAGCATAGAAACGCACATTGAAATACACTGAAAATTATATGCATTAAAAAATTTGGTCGGGTTGAAGTCATCCCTCTGGATCTTTTGCATCCACTCAGCCCGTACCGCAGTGTCAACGGGGAATGCATGAAAGCTGACTTTGTTGTAACGTGACGAAACGGTACATATAACGGCACACAACAATGAAGTGCTGAGGCTGTCACCCTCCGAAAGGCAAGTCGCCTCTCTTGAATCCTAAAAACACTCATTGTGAAAAATTATCTCTCTGGTAATGGAACTCGGTCGCTGTTGTCTCTTGCTCTCGCTGTCTCCCGCTCTCGCTGTCAGATCACCGGAAGTTTTCACCGGAAGTACAAACAAAAATGTCTTTTTGTAGATGATGATGTAACCCTCATCAGGCGATTTAGGGGTTACATAAATTGTGGCGAGCCAGCCAGGAGGATGAAAAGAGAAGCTTCATTTTTTTCTTTGCGGACATCTGCATTGCATTGCGTACATCTACATTGCGTTGCTCTCAACTAAATATTTAATTTGGTTCTTGAAGGTTTGGGGTATTTACTACATTTGAGTACTGTATCCTTCTTTAAAAGGAACTGAGTAAAGTAAATACTGTTTGTTATTATTCGGACTGACATTATTGAACTGTGCATTATATTTGAACTTTGTATTGCATTCTAAGAGTTACTGATATTTTGGGTTTATTGTTTTATTTTTGTTTACCTTGACTATATGTATTTGAGTTTTGTATAAGTTTGAACTCTAAAGTGTTAAAATTAAAATAATTTTGACATACGGTCATCTTATAAAAAAATAAAGGGGGATTCAAACCTAGAACTGAACATTTGAGTCATATACAATTCAATTCATTTTGGTTATTTTATTTGGTTAAAAGTCTAATTTAAAGTTGTTTTATACACTTTTGCTTTGTTTTTTGCTTCTACAGTGTCATTGATACACTCAATTTGTGTATTCTGATAAATCCTAACAAACTATTTTACCTTACATAAATAAGTGCATTTGAATCATATACGTGTGTGTGTGGCCTTGGCTCTTACGGGTTCTTGTGTCTTCTGATTATATTAATCTGGTCTACAGTGTTCCTACAAATAATCCTTTAAATTCTAGTGAGCCATTGTCCCTTTTTACTGTGATTTAACCCCTAAATCGCCTGACTGGGGTTACAATGATGATGATGATGATGATGATGAAATATAGTTCTGTGGGCGACAAACAATTGTCCAAACGATTACCATTAACCATGTGATCCCAAACAAACACTTGCTTAGTGATTAGTCCCAAATCCACTATAGAATGCAATGTAATAGTCTCAAAGTGGAAATGCTGGAAATATCAATCTGGACTCTCAGTATTGATGATAGCAAGTGTAGAAAGGCCTTGGCTGCGTCTGAAATCACATACTCTCTTGAGTAGGTAATTATTTTGAACAAATAATAATAATTAATTACATTTATATAGTGTTGTGGCAAAAATTCATCAAACAAACATCACTGCGTAAGGGAGACTCAGAGTCAAATTATAAAATTAAAAGTATTTATTCTTGCAAGAAGGAGCAGTCTAATACACAGCTGTTACCCTGTGCAGAAGAGTGACACACCCCCAGACAGACTGAACCAGCTTTTATCTAAGATTCAAGGTCTTCTTCTTCAGAGCCCTCCTCCCACAGTAGTTTTCCATTCAGTAATTTTCCATAGACAAGGAAGCCATAACACTAGTTTCAATTCGTCACTAGAGCCAACTCCTAAGCCCTCCTTCACCAAATGGCCTTCTGACATCTAGGTCAGAGGTCCTCGTACGTCTGTTCTCTGGAGTGTCTCTCCCTTCTGCCTTCCCAGGTACATAAAAAGAATCTTCTCTCACTACAAGTGAGAGTCACACATGTGACATTCTTTGAATCATCTATATTTTACTAAAGATCAGTGAATATCATAAAATAGCCACTACACTCCTCACTTTTTATCATTATTAATCAAACATAATAATAATAATAACAATAATAATAAAATGCAAGTTCAAGTCATTACATCACACATCATAAAAGATCACTCTCCTTGAACCTGTGAAGAAAAAGTTTAGAATGAAGAAGCATAAGGCTGTTTTTTGTGGGGGAAAGCCCCATTAATTATTTAGCAAGCAAGTAAACAATTTACTAATGCCGGGCTCACTACCGCAGTCACACTAGTAAGGAAAAAGATTATAGCACAGTAGGAAAACAAACAGATAATAAATAAATAAATAAATAAAAATAAAAAATAAAATAAAATAAATAAAAAACTCCCTCAGTTTCAAACCCTGTCCTTGTACGCCATCTCGTAACACGGATGACTGCTACTTTTAACCCTCTTTACATATCAATCGTTCTCAAAAAGAAAAGAAAACACCAACACATTAAACTGTAATCTCTACTTGAATCATCTGCATAATTTGTTCATCATCATCATCATCATCCAGATAGACTGTCATTTTCAATTGAACAGACATTCCAGTTTTCTCACATTCACCCATGAATAACAAAATTATCAGAATAACACATACAATCATAACTCCTACACATTCAACATTTTCCCCATATCCATTTCCCTAACCATATTTTGTTCTTTTACTTTTAATTCAATCAGGCAGTGGTTCTACTTAATAAGCTTCAATAATAATCCCCATAATTTACATGAATTAATAGATCTTCTCTTCCTCAAAACATTTGCCTTAAATATTTTCTAATGAATCAGTAACCAATCAAATCATTTGTCATATACCAATATCAATACTAAACCCTATTTTAATATAATCAGATAAAATCCTCAAAATCATCACAAAACCACATTCTTAATTCATTAGTTGGCCAACATCCTCTCGCCCCATGGACTAATGGGATGGTTGCGGCCTGTTGGTGTAGGTGAGCGGCTTGGACCCAGGTGTCACACTGATCTCCTGAGATCACAACCACACCCCCACCGGAATGAACCACTTCCTGCTTGCTGTCACCTGTGAATGGAGACTTTAAGTATTTTGTTAGTGACTGCTTGTCTTTCCCTCGTCCCTTTTGGTGTGACCTGTGGAATTTTCACCATCTGTTTACAAATTGAAACATATTATCATTAGACATTTCTTAATAAAGTCAGAGTCCTTTTCCCCTGAAAAACACATATCGTTCACAAGTCAATATTCATACATTTGGAAGCAGAATCAGTTCAGCTCGATGCAATCCATCCTGACATTCTGCAACAGGAAAATTTTAAAGTTATGCTCTGCCATTATTTCATTGGGCACATTTTGCCCTGTCTCCCAATCCTGCATGCTCTCTGTAAAGCAAAACAAATTTTCGAGGTTATCGTCAGATAGTAAAGTACGTAGTTTCCACGGCCTTCGATGTCCTGGCGTTTCCTGTTGAAACAATCCAGACAGCAATTTTGTTAGGCAGAAGAATGGCTTCTTTCAGGGCTTTTACCCAATTACCCCTAAATAAACCATATTTGGCAATTGTTATACCATCCCCCTTTTGATGGTCGACACAACTCGATCATCAATTTAACATAACATTTAACATAGTGTCTTCAGACAAATTTCCTCCAGACATCTTTCTCTGTCTCTGAAACAAAAATATTACATTCTTCACTTAAAGCCACAATTTCATTTTCTTATCGAAGTATTTGAAGGCCAACGGCCCTCAGTCTCACTGCGTATCCTGCTTTTTCCGGCCTGTTGTTTTGTCTCGCAACCATTTTTAAAAGTCATCAGTAGTTTCATCTCGTCAGGTCGTGCTGTACAGACTTGGTCAATGTCAGTCAAAAAAACATTCTCCTCCTGTATCCTGATAATCATAATTATGGCTCTCTGCATAATTTGATATTGACTTAGCCAATGTGTCACATCTTTGTTGTTGCTGTCAAATCTATAACATCTTCTTTTATTTCAACCCATGATCTACAACTCCACAATTCCAATTTATATAAATACCTAAACTTATCCAAAAGTAATTCAAATCCACATCATAAATGACAAAAGTAATTACTACCAGACGGAGCGTGATCTTAAAGCTCGTCCCATGTTCTCTATCATCTTCTCATCAGATTCACTCAGCATTTGCCTTTACAATTTGTCACTTGCCTTAACACATCTGTAATGAAAAAACACTCTCCAGAGGTTAAAGACACAATATACTCACTATTCAGGCAGAATAGCTGCCCTGCACTTAACACCTACAAGACATAAAGTGCTGTCCCCATCACACACACTTATGCTAGACACACATACAGCATGTTAACTGCTCATTTACAATGTTCGCTTTTTTTATATATTAACTCTAAAAGTATAATATTTAAGGTTTAAATAAGATTTAAACTTCACATCTTTCTGTAGCTTTTATATAATTTTACATGGCCTCTTCAAACCGTTTCAAATGTTCATTATTCATTTGTCTTTAGAAAAGTCAGCTGGGTTGTTTTGGTTCATTATCATTATTTTGTTTAAGCTTGCCTTACCAGCCTGATAACAGAAAGACAAACAGAGTACCAATCCTTTCCTCCACTCAGCAGTCTCTCTTTCACTATACACAAATAATATTTTCAAACAGCCTCCTAAGACTGAAACTTAATTAATCATAGTCTAGAACCCTTAATAGTTCACAAATGTTAATATACAAATGTTTAACTCAAATTAGAACCATTACAATAATCTAAAATACATTATGCTATGAGTATTTATAAGGTTATCTTTAGTTTGAATACTTGTATAAATTCTCAATTCCTAACCTTTGTTATCCAAACTCTACTAAAAACTGTCTTAATCTATAGCTATCCACCATGTCTCATGATTTTCAGGAGTTAAAACCATCTTATAGACATATTAGTTCAAAATCAACACTTCTATAATTTTCCTTGCCCATAAGGCAACAACATCATGTTCCTGATACAAATTAATAAGTTATGTTTCTGTCTCCCCAACAAATAATGACAATCAGATGGTCCCAGCTGGCTCCTGAAAGCACATCTCCCATCAGCTCTTTATCTATAATTTCCATCAGACTTGTCACAATTGAAAACAAGCCATACAGTGAATTGCGGGGTTTTCTCTGGTGAGTGGTATAGAGGAACTTACATTTTCTCGGTCAAACAATGCTCTGCTGACCCCACAATGCTCTGCTGACCCCAGTTGGCCTCTAGTAGTCAGCGCTCAACTCTCATACCTTCTCACATATAACACCTCCATCCGGAGATGCAGTGTCCGGGACCCCCTGCGTTAGAATGTCTCCTGGCCAGGAAAATCATCCCGTCTTTGAGTAGCCACGTACCCACTGGTGACCCGCTCGCATCACACAATCAGTTTCTTCAACAGAACTCAGCTGTTTTTCTGGAGCTTAGGAAAGACACATTCAGGAGTCACCTCAGCTCCATCTGGACTGCCTAATATTGCTAAGGGAGACAGGTTAACAACTCAAATCTGTTAGACATGTCCGAATCAACAAAATCTCAGTGAACAAAATTCACATCGTCTATTCAGTGTACATCTATAGCATGGTCATAGGTCCTGTGTCATGGTGAATGCTAAGATCAGACAAATACGTTACTGGTCCTAAAATAACAAAGTACAAAAATGTCACTTCTGTCATTCAGGTCTACATTATTATTTTAAAGACTTCTTTAAAGTCATTCAGTTTTACAAATCTAAAATATTTAAGTACAAATTGCCCTCTGAATGGCAATGATTTCCTTTAACATGATTTCTTTTAACATCTGTGTCTATAATTTTCAACTGAAACACTGTGCTTTACTAAATAGCTTATTGTCATGACAGGCTAAGATAACAGCCTTCTGACATTGAATGAGACAGAGACTCTGAGGCCTTCAGGACTTGGTACACTTTTTTGTCATACTAAACATTCTCTACTTTATCTTTTAATTCTGGCAGCTTAAGGCATCTTTGCCAGAAATTACATACGCTTTTCAATTTTAGAATAATTTTATAGTTGTCTTTTGCCCATACATCAGGGAATTTAGACATTACAAATTTCCACTCATATTGAGTCAGTTTCAGCCAAGTCCCAATCTTATCTTTTGAAACCAAAACATCTTCTAGCTGCTTCATGGTCAACACCAAGCTGTTTGTTTAATCAGATCCCTTTCTACAAAATTGTTTTTACATTTAGCAACCCAGTGCTACTGCTTCTGCTTATTTGATATTAAATACAAATAGTTATTCTATTTCTCAATAAGGTTTCATTATAACCTCTCAATTTTAGTTGTCAGATTCTCAATTACAATCTGCAAAAAAAATGTTTAAGCGTTTCATTAAAAGACAATCATCTTTTTAGTTACCTTTACAAATATTTTCCCTATCTGTAATTCTACATTTACTGGTACTTTAGTTATTTTCCTTTTAAAAGGATTTCCTTACGACTTCCATCTATCAACTTTCTTTTTTTTCTTTCAAAAGTAATTACTTAGCCCTTTTCACTTTCCTTAGCACTGCATTCACATTCTTAGTTCTTTCTCAGACGAAAACTTTAATATCGTCTTCAAATCCTGTTCTACTTTCAAACCCACATTAATACGTCACTTTCACATTCCATCAACTTTCTTTTCTACCTTTCTGAGTGGTCATTTACAGTTACTGCTAAACGCAGCTGACCACAATTAAAACATTCTCTGTCCCCTTGCCTATAGTTCGATTACCTTGAGCTTTCTAGCAGCTCCAGCTTACTGACACCCTTGAAGCAGTGTGTCCCAATCAGAATGTAAACACAGCTGATAAGCAGTTCTCTCTATTCTTTGACAGTCCACCAGTGGCGGATTCTATCACACTAGCCAAATCATAATCTTCATCATTATTGGCAGAACATTCATTTTCATAAACTGCACAAATGTATAAATTGTTTCTAAGCGGCTTCACAAAGTTTCTGTTTAACTTTAACACTTGTCCAGGGAAATTATCCCCGACCCATAATGTCCTTTATAAAACAGACTATGTCTTTTTTTCCCTCAATGACTTAATATCAACAAAATATCCGACATTTTACATTATTGAATTCCAAAATATGTCTTTACATTTCTCTAATTCGTTATTATCATCAACAACACTGATTACAATAGCAAGTACACATTTAACATCCGCAAGCCGGGCTGAATAAGGACGCGCTGTTGCTGTACTCCCAGCATAGCTGGAGTCTTTAGGTTCAAAAGATAATGGTCAAACCAAAGATAAACATAATTTCACTCTTTATTTTACCACTAAAATATAGAATTGTTCCCCATTTTGCTTAATGAAACATTCATTATCTTAAATCTTTTCAATCCCTGTTAATCATACTCAATACCTTATCATTATTATTTTTAATCTGAACCTCACTTTTCATACCATTTCTTAATCTGACTTAACAGGCGTTCATAAATAGTTCCATAAATTTTATCAGAAATGTTATTTTCATAACATACCTTTTCTACAGTTGTTTTCTTCTCAAAATGGTTAGTCTGCAGATTCAACAAGTATTATCATTACTGTCTCTGTCCCACTTATCCTACTTACTGTTTTTACAGAAACCAAAATATCATATTACTCAAATCTCAATCCTTCACAAAGAGGATCAACTTTTGTTACAAAAAAATCTTCTGACATCTAATGTCATGCATCCATCTAATGGGTGAAAAATAAAAAACCCTTTTATCAGTTATATTCAATCTTACTATATGGCAATACATTCTAGCCAACAACTCATTGTCTTTTCACACTTTTACACACGTTGAACGCAGACACAACAACCTTTGTTTCTCACTGCCCTGTTCAACTGATTCCAGCACCATCTTTAATCTTGTGGCGCTCAATATCATACATTTCTGCCCTTAATTTTATCTCATTTGACAAAACACCGGTGTACCAAATTTCGCAAGCTTGCTTTTAAAACATCCCCATACTTTGGCTGTTTCACTGTCTTCTGTGGATTTTCCTTTGCGCGCGTTCTCTTTATTTGTCAGACGTCTCTGAAACAAACCCGATCTTTTCTTTTAACCCAAGTCGGTTGGGTTCGCACTATTAGTGCTTCTCCTAATTATGGTTTACCAAAAATCTGTTACGATTTTCTTGGCTCCCCTAATTAGTCTCAGCACCCAAAAATAACTCGCTCCGTGGTGGAACAATTAATTTTCAGGTACCTATCTGTATGAAATGTCTTGGTCTGTCACAGTTCTCAATTAATTCCAGATTATTTATCTGCTTGAAATATCTTGTTCTGACACAGACCTCAATTAATTTCAGATTATTACCACAGAAAACAGTCCCCAGCCAATATGGTTCAATTTCACTCTTCCCCCAATTAAACTGAATTTAATTACCTTACTCAGAGATGTTGTTCTGTGCCACCTTGAGTTCTTTTGATTTCCAGTGGTCGATCCTCCCGGGGCTCTGACATCGGCCGGCCTCTCTCTCTCAAGTTTACGAGGTAGAGCTGGAACTTACTCAGTCCAGGTGGCCAAACACCGTCCGATCTCAGGTCCAGGAGGCATCGTCCAAGGAATCCCACTTCTGACACCAAATTGTTGTGGCAAAAATTCATCAAACAAACATCACTGCGTAAGGGAGACTCAGAGTCAAATTATAAAATTAAAAGTATTTATTCTTGCAAGAAGGAGCAGTCTAATACACAGCTGTTACCCTGTGCAGAAGAGTGACACACCCCCAGACAGACTGAACCAGCTTTTATCTAAGATTCAAGGTCTTCTTCTTCAGAGCCCTCCTCCCACAGTAGTTTTCCATTCAGTAATTTTCCATAGACAAGGAAGCCATAACACTAGTTTCGATTCGTCACTAGAGCCAACTCCTAAGCCCTCCTTCACCAAATGGCCTTCTGACATCTAGGTCAGAGGTCCTCGTACGTCTGTTCTCTGGAGTGTCTCTCCCTTCTGCCTTCCCAGGTACATAAAAAGAATCTTCTCTCACTACAAGTGAGAGTCACACATGTGACATTCTTTGAATCATCTATATTTTACTAAAGATCAGTGAATATCATAAAATAGCCACTACACTAGCATTTATATATAAAGAAGGGGGAATCTCCTCAACCACCACCAATGTGCAGCATCCACCTGGATGATGCGACGGCAGCCATAGTGCGCCAGAACGCCCACCACACACCAGCTTATTGGTGGAGAGGAGACAGGGTGATGAAGCCAATTAGTATATATATATATATATGGGGATGATTAGGTGGCACTGATGGACAGAGGCCACTAGGCAAATTTGACCAGGATGCCAGGGTTACACCTCTACTCTTTCGAAAGACATCCTGGGATTTTTTGTGACCACAGAGAGTCAGGACCTCAGTTTAACGTCTCATCCGAAGGACGGTGCTCTTTGACAGCATAGTGTCCCTGTCACTATACAAGGGTGTTAGGACCCACACAGACCACAGGGTGAGCACCCCCTACTGGCCTTACTAACACCTCTTCCAGCAGCAACCTGGTTTTCCCAGAAGGTCTCCCATCCAGGTACTGACCAGGCTCAACCCTGCTTAGCTTCAGTGGGCAACCAGTCTTGGGCTACAAGGTGATATGGTAATTACTTCAAGTAATTACTCAATGACCTCTAAAAAAGATTGTTCTATATAGTATGAATGTAATCCGGATGTACTACATTAGCCATGTTATCATTATCATGTGACCTACCAGCGTCAGGTGCGTCACTTCACTGCTATTCATAAATCCTCTCCTGTGGCCATGGGATAGTAAAGTGTCCATCGTACACACACTTCAGAATCTTACCGGAAGAAGGTCTTCCAGGTACTTTTTGCCTACTGTTTAATGAGTTTATGCCCTTAGAGTCAAATTCAGATGGAAGGCAAAACAATTTTCACAGCAATGTTGTGTTGCACCTTTACACTTTTTCTGTGGAATTAAGTTAAGAGTGTTTTTCAGCTGGATTTCCCGAACTCTGTCAGCCTAGATATTGAAGTGCTCAGGAGTCACAAGTACACCAGCGAGTTTGAGTATCACTCTGAAGGGAAAATAGCCATTGACGACAAGAATTATCATGTAAATACCTTGAAAAGTGCCCTGTTTAATGAGTACTGTGAATTCGGACATACTTATTTTGTCACAATCTGTTTTTCACTTACTATATAGTAGGGAAGTATCAAGTATGTGATTTCGGATGTAGCCCATGGGTGCTTCTTATTTCTAATTTTTGCATCCTCGTTTCCTTTCTACTCTAAAAAGTTTTTAGGCTTTTCTAAAAAGTCAGCTGAGGAGGACTCAAGCGTAGAAGGCTTAGAAGGACTGGTCTAGGAAGTATCCTCACAAGGATGCAGCCTTCCTATTACGAAGCACACAGACATTTGTTTAATTTCTGAATTAATCTGTGTTTTTGAATAAATTGGTTGAATAAATGTTCCAAAGAGCCAGACAAATGTGATGCAAACAGTGAAAACGGTCTCAATGCTATCAGACTCTAACAGTTATATCAGCTCAGCAAATCAGATTTTAGGAATGAAAATAACTGTTGTATAATATGGTTTATGTGTTAGGTATGCTCCTCAATAGTCCAGTCTTTCAGCACTGAGAGAATTCCTCAAGACTCAAAGATCTGCGTCACAGTCCAAAACAAACAGGTAAGCAAACAGAGATATTTTATGTATCTCTGAACAGTGCCAAATTACACCAAAATAATGCACGGCCAGTCTCATTTTAAGTCATATATAGAATCATTATTTTAAAATTTTTTATTTCATTTTGTCTTTGTTCCTGGGAATGTGCTAACTTCACCTCTCTGTGAAGAATGTGCATACAATTCAGGGCAGGTTGTGGACTGGAAAAGAGGAAGTATTTGCAGCCTTTGGTCAAGTACAACTTCATGACGTAAAAACATCTCAGCAAGGTATTACAATGAAAGCAAACCTGTCCCAGCTGTTTCAGGTAAACAATAAATCTTTTTACTTTTACTTGCCTCTAATCTTTGTAATCAAGTTAGCAAGTCTCTAGTTGATTGTATTCTGTTCTAGTTCACCTTCATGCGAAATAACTTCAAAGTTTGCCTTTACAATATACAGTACAGTGCTGAGAAAAAGTGTTTGCCTCCATTATGATTTTCTGTATTGTTGCATATTTTTACACTTAACATCATTACATCTCAGCAGATGATTAAACAACTCACAGCATTAAATCTTCACTTATTACAGTCCAGATTGTCTTTTTCTATTTCTATTTATTTAATGCATGTACAGACGTTCTTATTGAGATTAAGAGAGGCTTAGATGTTGATGTTTTTTTGAAAATAAGTTTTGTTAGAGTTTGCTTTAGTTGGGCTCTTGACCCTCTACTTTTATTAACGTATTTCTCTTTTAGCAATTGTAATAGTGTTTTAAGAGAACATTTGTGAATTGATAAAGAAAAAGAAGGGTGGAAAGCATAAACATATCTGCTTTAATAGCAGTCGAATGTACATGTAGTTTCATAACTTATTTGAATAACTAGAAGTTAGATCATTAATGAAGAAAATAAGTAATAAGTTAAGTTGTTTTGGCAGAAATATCACTTGTAACGCTGACAAGATATGTCTGCAGTCTTCAAAAAAAAAACACACAGCCTCTTGTGTAAAAGTTGAGACACACTTAGACATCAACACGCATCATACAAATCTCAACAATGGTGACAAACAAAACATATTAAAATCTAAAAGAATCCAGCTGCATAATTGATTCATGCTCCAATGCATGTTGGGACAGATGAACATATTTCAGAACAACTGACCTAAACACATAAAAATACCAACAAAGCTTTGATTCTTGCTCAAAATTATAAAGCAATATTAGACAGCACCAAAGAAAGCCACAGCAAGCCCATAGAGCTGCTGTGCATCTATTCTGAAGGATGATCGCTATGAGTAGAATCCTGGAACATGCAGTAAAAGTGCACTATGACTAATGAGAGGAGAGTTTACTTGCACTTAACTTGTATTAAACATCTTTGGTCTGTTTAGAAATGTTGCCTTGTGAAAGCGAAACCAAACTAAGAAGAAATGGCAGCAATTGTAACAATTTTGATCCCTGTTTCAGAACAAAGCAAATTATCTGCAGGTGTGAAAATGCCTTAGAGTCAAATTCAGATGGAAGGCAAAGAGTTTTTCACAGCAATGTTGTGTTGCACCTTTACAATTTTTCGTTGGAATTAAGTTAAGAGTGTTTTTCAGCTGGATTTCCCAAACTCCTTCAGCCTAGATATTGAAGTGCTCAGGAGTCACAAGAACACCAACGAGTTTGAGTATCACTCTGAAGGGAAAATAGCCATCGACGACAAGAATTATCATGTAAATACCTTGAAAAGTGCCCTTTTGCAAGTAATTTATTGCATATTTCTGAGCATAGTTCTGTTGATAAAGGCATGAACTGATATTGAGTGCTTTGCTTGTTTTTCACGACCTTACAGGCACATGCAGAAATAACAGTATCCCCTTTTGGAAACATCAGCAGTTCTATCAGCCTGAGGGCAGATGGAAAAAATGTAACACTTCACTTTACTCAAGAAAACAAGGTGGCGAAGGGCATTAGTGATGTGTGCATCCATGCTGGCTTTCAACAGACCTTATTCCCAGGAATCCCTTCTGATGGTCGTATTCATTTAGCTGCTAATTCTTCTTCGGAAAGGTAAACTGATAACAGCAGTTCTGTCGTACTGTGGGACAAGACGTACTGTGTTCACCGTGCATCATGATGGTTTTATTACCTATCATTTGTTTTCAGCCTCTATCTTTTTTCTTTCTCTCTAGTTTTTTCTTGCATTGTACAGTAAAAAACGAAGAGGAGATGTTTAGCGCTCATTTGAGTGGAATTCTACCACATGATCAGTTGCGACTGTCTCTTTCAGGGGATCTTGTCAATTCAATACGAGATCTCACTGCTTTACCTAATTCAGCTAGTTTGGTTGGAGTACTAACTCAGTCAAAGGGTCTAATTGAAGGTAAGTCCACTATCAATGTGCCAATGCATTTACTGTAATACACTGGCACGTAGATTCATTAATAGTGTGCAAATTGTGAAACAAGTTCAGTTTCAGAAAGTTCAATGACTTTAAGGGAGGTCGAATTATGAACTACAACTAAATTGCCTTTTGTACCCTCTACGTAGTTACCTAACCTTTGTTAGTTTTTTTTTTTTTTTTGATTATATTTGTCATAAATATATAATGAATAATGTCCATTCTTCTCCTGGTGTAATTGGAAAGCACTCGATCAGTAACTTAGGCCTATGTGGTTTCTGAAAGATAGTTTGAAAATGTTATTATTGTGTGTTTGTCTAATAAGTACATGTTAGTGCTTGATACTCTCAAGTTGTTGTGTGTTTGTGGTGCAGGAGAGCTGACCCTAGTAGTGGATGATTCTGTATATGGACTGGAGGTGACCCGTCAGCTTGAGAGGAACCCTGGAGAAGAACTTAGTGCCTTACTATGTCTAGTTGTCATGGAAGAGTCACTGTGTGTGAACATCAGCAGCAATTTGACACAGCATGGGTGCAGAAGTCTTCATACCCAGCTGTCTCACACTTTCCCTTGGCTACGCTCTGCAGGTACAGTATACTCAGCGGGATTTAGCAGACTCTACAGTAGTTATGGCTGTGTCGTAGAGTGTAATATGCTTCTGTCTCTGTCAACCGGAGCAGGGCTTCCATTTAACAGCAGTGCAGGTGTGAATGTGAACTGGACTGATAGCAGAGTCGGTGCCCAAATGGAGCTGCGTGCAGGGGCCAGCGGCCTGAGAGCCACACTGGAGCAGAGTTCACACCACAAAACACAAACGTCCGGACACTCTCAGGTTAGAGAATCATTCAGTAATTGTGAATCGCTGAAAGTCTCCCAGAGTCTCAAATCTCATTCACACTAACTGATACACAAGAACAAATTAAGTATGTGCATAATTTCTTTTTCTTCCTTGTTCTTCTATGCCAACCCCAAGTAGGCAACAGGGGATCTATGCCCTACTTATCACTGGGGGAGAGCAGCTCATACTCTGTCTTGAGTAAAGGCACTTTTTTCAGGACAATAGTTAACGGTTAAACTATACAATGCTACAATGACAAGGATGGAGCCATAGGTGATCCAGCTCTATTAGTCATTTTGTAAAACTGATCATCTGATCATCTGGAGGGACATATAGCAGCATCATACCAAATGGGAGTAAATCCCTACTTCAAGACCCAACCATTTGGGGAGGGAGATAATGAAACCGAGGGAGTCTTGAGAGTTGCATCACAATGAAAAAACATTCATCCCCTCTGAGAGTCGAATGTGCTCTTGTGCACACGCTAGATTCTCATCCCTCGAGAGAATCAAGCGATAACAGAGCCTACCATGAATGCATCGCCATGTGTGCTTCCCATTTCCTTGAGAACCGAACGCGCTCCGTGCAAATGCTAGAATATCATCCCTTGGGAGAGAATAAGGCACAGCTTACTGCAATTGCAATGCAATTAGTGCACCCAGACAAACACTTTCTCTCGTCTGCAGAACATACAAGAAGTTATTTTAAAGAATGTTGGTAACAACACAATAGTTTTGGTGAGCATTGGATGGACCAAAAAAATGTTTCGTCCAAATATCTTCTTTTACACAGAAGAAAGAAAGTCATACAGATTTGAAGTAACTAGGAACTATCCCTTTAATATTTTTTTTCACACTGTATAAATGGGTTTTAAGCTTAACAAATATTTAGCTGCCATTATATTTTAGGAAAGAAGACACAAAGGGATCATTATATTTGGGGGTCCATGGTTGGTGTCAAAAAGTTTGACAACTGATCTAGAATGAGTGAATATGCGGGTCCTCAAACCATTCGAACATCCATGTGGGATAAATGTGGACACATTTTTGTATCTGTGTTTGTTTTGAAACCACCGCTAATTCCTGCCTTAATCAAACACAGAGTAATAATCACTTGTTAAAGAATAAGCAAGCGCTAGTTTAGTGTGCATTGGTATACATATGGATGCCCCAGAAACTCCTTGTACATTCTGGGTCATTTCTCATGTTGTTGAAGGGAAATGCCTCTGATTCCACACTCCTCTCCTACAAGTAAAGCAAACTGAAGGCACAGAGACTTGTTTTTACAGGTGAAATGCACAGAGGGGATGGACACGGGCCACATGCTGGGCGTCTGCTCTGGGCAGGATGAGGAAGACTCATTGAAGGTACATGTGTGAGAACATTCAAGGCTGTTTCCTCCTTTTGAAGAATGATTCAGTGGTCACTGTGAACATTTGATTGTGTTTGTACATCAGAACTCATCCTGATATTTGTGTAGGTTGGAATCAGAGCCAGTCTTTCTAACTCTCAGAGTTCAGCTTTCTCATTTGATCTTCAAGGTCACCACAATACCCCCAGGTATTTTTTATAGGAAATATCACTAAATATATAACGAGATACAAATGTAATGTATGTTTAGACTGTCCAGACTAGAGGAATCAGTTTTGATGTCTTTTTTTTTTTAGCATTGGGCTAATGGTCAACATTTCCCACAACATATCAGCTTTACATCCATACCTGCCATTTGAGTTTCACTCAAAATCACAGGTATGACAATCAGGCTACTTGCATTAAGCAACGCTACTATGTTTTTTCTTTTGTAAATGGAATACTGCACAGTACATACTATTGCATACTAGTTTTTGTGTGTGTGAATGCATGAAAAACATTTTAAAGGAGCATTCAGTAGTTCTCTAGCTAGTGTAAGCATTATTCTTCGTACCGACACTGTTGTTGGGGCATCTTTTGTCTTTGTGAAAATCACACTGATACTATTGAGTTTTAGGTAGTGGTCTAGATAATAATTAATTCACTTACCTGTTGATAGCATGATAATAAATGTGTTTCATTGTCTAATTTTTGCACTTTGCATCACCAAACAACACTTCACTCATAGCGTATCTACAGAGACGGCAGCCAATGAGTGTGAGGATTCTTTCCAACATTTTTAATCCTGTTTTTTTGTGTATAAAAAATGCCTTATGTGTTGTTCCCTCACAGTTGAGCCACTCGCACTCTTCAGTTAAGGGCAGTGCAGAACTTCTGGTTGGCATGAGCGGATTGACTTTTGAAGCTGAGATCTCGAGCACAAACTCTGGCTTTAAGCAAGTGCTGGTGTTCAACCACTCTATACCTCAGGTAGTGTAATTACGAGTCAGCCGTAATATAGCGTCTTCTGTAAAGGCGCGGTCACATTTACCGCTTCTCAGTGAAATCCAGTCATTTCAATAGGAATCCACACGATCTTCGCGCGAGGTTGAAAGGTTCCCCAACAGATATTTCACATGGGGTTCAAGTTGGAAACTCAATTTTTTTGCGGTGCGGTGCGGTGCTTCATACATCATTACACTATTTGTGACGAACAATGGACCTTTTTTGAACATGAAAATGTTGCAGAAATTTTGCTAATTTGACCTCACTTTGTTCTACAGGCGAAATGCAGTCATCTTAATAGTAATATGGAGTTTTTACATGGCTTTTGAATCAAATAAAATTTTGTTAAACTTTGAACATGCAAATGACATGTTTACCAATAAAGAGCTGCTAAGTTTGGAAGTAACCTCAGAGTAAGTGATACTTACTATCGCTATTGATAATGGACGATTTCGCCTTAGTTGCGCTAATGTGACCATGCCTTAACACTACATGAAATATGTTACATTATGCTGTGTTACATTACATTTTGATTAATGTGTTATTTCTATACCAGCTACACTCGTTGCCCAGGAATCTGACAGTGAAGACAGGCTATGGTGGAAAGAGAGGGGCACATACTCTCACACACCGAGCACAGTGGGAGAATCAGGATTTAACACAGTCTGACTCCTCAGATGGTGAAACACAATTACAGCAAAATTATCCAGAATGGACAGGTGGCTATACCACATTGCTATTGAGAGGGAAGTTGCTTATTTGCTCACATGTGGCATCAGTTATTATCATGAACATGCTGATATGTCTCTCTAATTGTAGGAAAGGCTCAGGGTTGGGTTTTGGATCTTAGGTTAGAGAATGACACTCAGAGAAAACTAGGTGATCTGAGTGTTGACTGTACTCTTTTTGGAAGCCATGATCAGGTGAGGCTAGACAGAAGTATTTGGGAGTTTTAATGTGGTTTGTGCATTTTTTTTTTTACATCTTCCGTATATAAGTCTCTTGCGTGTGTTCAGGTCAGAATTCAAGGCTCTTGGAATTTGGTGAGCAGACAAATGGATTCATTAGAGCAGAAACAACCCTTTATCTCAACACTGGCTCAGTTTCACATACATGCCCTATCACACGGACCCAGGCACGACAGGAACAATCAGGTACACAGCTGCCAATCTCAAAAACGATCTATATCAGAGTTCCTCAAATCCATCCCTTTAACTCAAACTCTGGGTCCAAATCACCCAATATAACCTTAAATAGGGCACTATTTCAGGGGACAGCCATTTGTAGTTGTGTCCGAAACAATAATGGACAAAAATGCACAATCTATGCAAAAGCAGCAGCCCTTCGGCGCACTGTGTCCAAATTATCTCACTCGTTACCATTCACTACTTCAATTGAACTATATTGGTAATAGGGGGTGATTTTCAGACACAGCTTCTGATCAAACTCACCTACCTGCAATTTTCTGGTTTCTCTTAAGGCCTTGATCAGCTTACTATGGTGTCTTTGATTAGGGTTGGAGTTAAAATGTGAAGGACAGTGGATTTGAGGAACCCTGCTCTATAATCTCAAATAATCTCTACACTTCAAAATCCCCCTTCATATTCCCTATACTCTCAGATACTGTTCTTTCTCTCAATTACACTCTGCAATCGCAAATACTTCCCCTCCATTCTATTAATACTCCCAGATTCTCTCCATGCTGTTTATGTTTTCAAATACCATCCATGTTCTCTTTATATTTCCAAATACTCTCCAGATGCAAACAAACTCTTAATTTCTCATACTTTTTCAAAAATAATAAGTAAAATCTATGTAATATGAATGAGGGTTGTGTTTCTATAGGACCACGGAAACCCTATAAATATTTCTGTAACAGTGAGTGAGCACTGGGACGACGACTCCAGCAGAGGGCAGGCCTGTGTCTTTCTCTCACCAGGCCAGGTACACCACAGCATTCGACTTCTGCAGTTTCACTAAACTTTCATTTTACAAACATTGGGTCTCATTCACTAACCGTGCATACCTACAGATTTGAGAGTGAAATCTTTTACTGTATAGGGATGCACCAAAATGAAAATTCTGGATGCACTTGGCCAAAAACCAAAAATGCAAACAAAATATTTTTTTTTTATAATTACTTCTTAATTATTTAATTCATTTTATTAATTTATTTTGTTTTATTGTTTTTTTTCTTATTTTATATTAGTTTTTTGTATAATTTTATTAATATTAGACTTTAAATTCAATAATTGTATTTAATCTGATGGGACACAGGGGAAAGTCCAAGGGAAATGGCTGAGTGTGGGATGTTTAGGGAGGGGGACTGTGGTATGGGGACAATGTCCATGATGTTTTGCGAGGCAATGGGGTTGGGCTTCCTCTTTTGAAAAGAGGTGGTCAGGTTACCACTGTATGGGGCTAGCCTGAAAATTCCTCCACTTGCTCCTAAAATCATAGTTTCTCTTCTGTCTCATGCCAGCCTTATCCAATTGATCCCTAGAAAACACATGGGCTGTTTCCATCCAATCATGCAGCTGCCTTGCATACTCTGGTCTAGTTGGTGTGTCCCAGTTTCGCTGATGGTCAGCGGTAAGGATGGCTAGCTGCTGGGCAAAGGTCCTATTAAATCTTTCAACAAGGCCATCGCTGCACAGGCATCACATCTGCGGCACATCCACGTCCCTTCTGTGCTGGTCCCAGTAGAACCCTTGGCGAAGGTGGCGGAGTGTTGGCCGGGCTCCGTACTTAGTTGACACCGTTAACACTGCTTCCTTCAGAACTTTGGGCACTACCACTTGCCATTTGTACCTCCCCGTTTTCTGGCTCCTTCCATGCTCGCTGGAGCACTCCATCATGCAGCCGCAGTGTAACTGTGAGTGAGCACTGGCACAATGACTCCAGCAGAGGGCAGGCCTGTGTCTTTCTCTCACCAGGCCAGGTACACCACAGCAGGTGCACCAGTATGTTGAATTTGGACCACAGTCCCTTTGTGACCAACGAGCATCCTGCAGTGTCCCCCCAATTGGACCTCTGTTGTGCCTCCAGCCAACGCAGCACATGCCTCAGATCACATGCCTGCTCCTGCTGCAACTTCCACTCTGGTGCATCAACCACTGTCTGTGCCCCACATGCAGGCTGTTCTGGCTCATTCTCCTGACACAGTTGCCTCTTCAGTGTCTCTCTCTTTTTACAGTGACTGCAGCCCTCAGCAGCACAAGGGCGACGAGACAAAGCATCGGCGTTGGTGTGGCAGCTCTATAAACTACTGGGAAGTTATATGACTGGAGTTTTTCCAGCCATTAGGCCCCCTGAACCTCAGACTCCTTGAAGGACATCAACTATTGGAGCGCAACATGTTCTGTCCTTATTGTGAATGGTGTGCCACACAGGTAGTATTTGAAGTGCCTCACTGCCATTACTACCGCAAGGAGCTCACATCTGGTGACACAATAGCGCCTTTCACACTTATTAATGACCTTGCTAAAGTACACCACCACCTTCTCTCCGTCTGGCCCTTCCTGCGATAACACCGCCCCCACTCCAACTTTGCTTGTGTCCGTGTTTAAAACGAAAGGCAGTGTGGTGTCAGGTGGAAAAAGGACTGTAGCTGCACTCAATGCCTGCCGAAGGGTATGGAATGCCTTCTGGCACTCTTCAGTCCAGACAAAGACATGGTCTTTCTGTTGGAGGTGAAAAAGCGGCACCCCTATGCACGAAAAACCCATTACAATCCTCTTATAGTAATGGGCTAGCCCCAGAAAACTTTTCAATTGTCTCAGGTCTCGTCTCAGTCTCTGATGGTGTGAATTTTGTCCTCCAGGGTGCCTATGCCCTCCCTCCCCAACCTGTGTCCCGCCTCATAAAGTGGCACTTGTCTGGGTGCCGTTTCAGACCTGCCGCTGCCACTCTTCCTAGCACCTGAGGGATGCAAATGCTTCATCAAAGACTCAGCATGGACTAAGAGATCATCCAAATGTAAGACATTCACTGCGTGAGACTCTTTCAAACACTTTGTCCATGAGCCGTTCAAACATGGCTGGTGCGCTGCAGAGCCCAAATGGAAGGACTTTGAACTGCCAGAGGCCCCTATTTGTGCGGAATGTGGTTTTGGGAGCAGACTCAGGAGACAATGGCACTTGCCAGTAGCGGGACTCTCATCTAGGCAGGGGATACAAATCCTTTCAGGTAACTTTGTTGAGCTGCCTATAGTCTATACAGAACCGCCACCTGGAACTATTTTTCCACTGCATCATGACAACTACTGAAGACTACAGGCTTTTTTTGAGGGTTTTCCTGCATTCAACCAATCCTGGGCCACTGTCTGATTAGATGGCCTGGCTGGCCACAGCCCCAGCAAACTGAAGGTCAGTGGTTTGGGCGGGGCTCTGAGGTGGAGTGACCCGGGCGCAGAATTATCCATCCACGTGGGTGACCTCGGGCACAATTCAGAAATTTCCGCAGCTCTCACTATTGGACTTATTTCATCCGCATTAATTTAAACTCCCAATACCTCCCTTTGAATAGCCAGTTCCAGCGCTTCGCTTAGTGTGGACGGGTGAGCCAGCTGTGTTTGCACACAGAGCTCTCTATGGCTGAGCACCTGGATAAATCTGTCTCTAGCGAGCTCATTCCGGACTGACGGCGGCATTTCAGCATAGGCGCGTTTACATACACATTCAATGTCGTTAGCTAAAATGCTGAGGGACTCACCTTGTCGTCTGCGTCTGTAATGAAATTTTGTCCTTAAAAGGACAGGCTGGCTATATTGTCCAAACTGTCTATGAAGAATCCCAACCATTGCATTATAATCATTTCTGCTCAACAACAGTGAGTGTACAGTGTGTCAGTGAGGCACAGCACTAACTGCAAAGATTTATGATTTTCAGACCAGCCTGCAGCATCAGCTAACAGTTTAAACTGAGCTTTGAATATATCCCAATCCTTCTTACTGGGTCGTGTGTCCACGTGCACTGGCCTTTTCCCCTTACAATCTCCTCCACCATCTCTTATTTCACTTTCTCCCACGCTCCGTAGTCCAAATTCTTGTGCGTACAGTACACACATGTTGTAAATTAGGCGTAAAGTGTTTGTGATGAAAAATATGAATAGTGTACACAATTATAAGTGAATGCGACCCATTGTTATGACCTATGATGACTAACATGGGTCTTTGGAGTAGTTATTCTGACAGGTAAATAATGGCTTTCTGTGGGCTAATATTTTTGTATAATGGCTGCTAAACTGTATAATTTCCTACACAGCTGCAGTCTCTTATGACATTTGAGTAAATTCATGTATGAAAGGGTTTATTATTATATATTTTTTTGCTAAACAGCCATGTGATCATTGGAATAATGTCATTATAACAATAAAAAACCCTTCAGGGGGGTTTCAGGTCTCTAGCTGACTGTACAGGTGACTTACAGAGATGTTCAAAAGTTTGGGGTTTGCAATGTTTTTTTTTTTTGTTTTCTTGAAAGGGAACTATTTTGCTCACAAAGGTAGTGTATAACAAAAATTAACTACTGCGCATGCTGTGCCCCAGAAAGTATGTCTCTGCTTTAAAGTTTGCTGGCACTCATGAATTGTGTCAGATGCAGTCGGTGCTTCCCCTGGTGGAGATGGAGGGATGTGTTGCTGTAGCTCAGGAGGGGAAGGCTTACTCCCAAAACACTGAGCTCAAATGGAAGGACAAGAGGATAACGCAAAGCATGAAATACCAGGTCTGGAATATTCAAGGAATTGAAAACTTGTTTGTTGTACTGCCTTTATTTATTTTAGAACTAGGGATCTAGGATGATCTTTCTTTTTGTTGTCTGTTGTTTAGGGAGGAGTGAAGGGAATGCACACGCTCCTCGTGGAGCTGAGGGCCCGGAACATCTCTCCGTCTCCCTGTCCGTCTCACTCTCTTCTGACCCAGATACACACCAACCTGAGGGACCGTCTTGAACACCATGTTCAGTTCGGCCTCTGTCCTCCACAGCCTGTGAGATCACAATCTCTGTCAAATAAATGACACTAAAATATGCATATAGCAGCTTAACATATGTATCACTTTAATTCACCAAATATGAAAATTTAAGATGCATCCTCATGTCATTATGTTCTTCGTAAATGCCACATGACATTTATAAAGTGGCTAAATATAAAACACGACTGTGGTTTAGCGGTAAGTTATTTTTTTTAATGTTTAGATTATTGTAACAAAACTTTGTTAAATGATAAAATATTATTCCAAATTACTAATTGTCTAATTGCACCGCGAAGAAGCGAGGAAACAGAGGTGTGGAGCTAAGACGCAAGAAAAGGAAGCGAGGGAAGGAAACGAGGATGCACTAATAAGAAATGAGAAGCACCCTTGGCTTTTGTTGATACTGATTTTCTTTGACTGGTAACAGCCTTATAGTGCCTGTTGAAGATGCGGTCTCTGTTCATGTGTGCCAAGACATTTTAGAAATCCCGACCGGACGATTTTACGGGCATGTCCAGGATAAAGAGTATGTACGGTCACCCAATATACATAGGTACATACAGTTAGGGTGATATTAAATGACTTAAACCGTGATATAACATTTTGGCCACATTGCCCATCCCTAAGTCATTCATTCCTTGTGTGACTTGCAAAGGCTTGCATTTCGTTTGGTCACACCACAAGGTGTCACTGTGGCCTCAAAGCTTCAGCACTGTCACTCTGAGCTTGATTGCTATGTCTGAGATAAAACACCTTTTTTCCCTTGCTTTTATTTTGTATTTTAATTCCTTTCTGTGTAAAGCACTTTGGAATTGCCATAGTGTATGAAATGTTCTATATAAATAAAATTGCCTTGCCTGGCCTTGGCTAATCAAATAATTCTTTTTTTTTTTTTTTTTTACATAAATAAGGAAATAAAAGTATAAATACTTTGTATATTTATATTTTTATTTTTTTATTTTTTTATTTATGCATTTATCATTTTGGCAGCTTTGGAATTCTATACATTCGGTGCTTGGCCCCCAACAGGAAGCCTTAAAGGGATAGTTCACCCAAAAATGAAAAGTAGCCCATGATTTACTCACTCTCAAGCCATTGGTGTATATGACATTCTTCTTTCAGACGAATACAATCGGAGTTATATTAAATAATGTCCTTCCAAGCTAACACAGTCTCACCCCAAAACGTCACATACTGACGGGTCTTGACCATACGGCAACATACAACGAAAAGGGTACCCTTTAACGTCCATGTGTGACGATTCGGGTATGGTTGGGTTTAGGTATGCGTTAGGGTACCGCTAGGAGGCGCTGCTGGTGCGCTTATGTCTGTGTCTCATATTGACGTTATAGGGGTACCCTTTTCGTCGTATGTTGACGTATGGTCAAGACCCGTCAGTATATGACGTTTTGGGGTGAGACCGGGCTGTCCAAGCTTGCAGTGAATGGCTGTTTCTGTTTTGAAGTCCATCAAAGTGCATCCATCCATGATTAAATTCGGCTCCACATGGCTCTGGGGGGTTAATAAAGTCTTTCTGAAGCGAAACGATGCATTTGTGTAAGAAAAATATCCATATTTAAAACTTTATCGACTATAATAACTAGCTTCCGGCAGACGGCAGTAAGCATCGATTTACGGCGACAGAGTAACACTTGACATGACGCATTGACGAATGAGGAAGCGCAGAGGAAAGAGCAAAACAAAACACCAGTCACGAATTAGAAGTCTAAAACTAGAATTGTTTTTTTAGCTTGAGTTTGTTGCTCAGCCCTGTTTGTTTGAACCGCGAGAGGCATTAAAGCTTACGCTACTCCTACTTCCTATGTCATACATCGTCAAGTGTTATTTTTTTTCCGTGTAAGTCGACTTACGTAGGGCATTTGTCAGAAGCTAGTTATTTTAGTCGATAAAGTTTTGAAAATGGATATTTTTCTTACACGAACACAACGCTTCACTTTAGAAGGCCTTTATTAACCCCCCCCTGTGGAGCACTTTTATCATGGATGGATGCACCGATAGAAGAAAGTCATATACACATAGGATGGCTTGAGGTTGATTAAATCATAATTTTAATTTTATGAATAATAATATTTATATTGTAACATTTATCTTTTTTTTCCCCACCCCCAGGCTTTAATTTGGTCTGGATCTCACAGAGTGAACTCAGGCAAGGAGATGTTGTACACTCACACCCGTGTGTCTGTGTCTGGACACACTCAGCACAACACCTTCACACTGTCGCTCAGAAACATCAGCAGCAGTCAGCGCTCCAACTACTCTCTGCTCACAGAGGTACTCACACTGCCACGGCTCTTCTGAACGTGTTGAGTTTCAGCATGACAGATTTCAGTGTGTACAACCAGATCATAACATTACGACGTTTAGAGAGAACATATAAAGAAGTGTAACTTCTTCAAATTTGGTTGTAGTTATTTCTAGCGTGCTGAAAGGTATTCGCTTTCTATAAAACAGTGAAAGCCAATGGAATTTCCTCACCATGATGTTTGGCGAACAAATGAACAACATAAATGTGTGTGATTTACAGTGGCAGGTAGGAAACTGGAGTGCGGAGCTGGCCTGCAGTTCCCTGTCTTCAGGCAGGAATGTGGCAATCCAGGTTCATGCTAAACTAGACCGCAGTGAGATGCTCTGGCTGCAGGGGGCGCTGGGAAAACGCTGCCTACGAGCTGCTGCTGGATACCACACTGGTGATGATGCTATATATAAAGCCTACTGTATATATAAAGCCGACTGTATCGCATTTGATACACACAATTTGAAGGTCTCTAAATTAACAACATGATCAAACCCTTGCCTATTGTACACAATCTACTGGATGCCTTCTGCCGTCCGATTGATAGTTTATACTTTTTTAGTTTAATAGCCACCTTCAGGTTGTAAACATAATAATAACTTTTATATTGTCAGCATTAAGATGAAAATGAAGGCTTACTGGACTGAAGCTTGATTATTCATACATCATTTGTTTTAGAAAAATCACATTAAGATTGCGAGTATCAAATATGATACATCAGGCTTTTGAGGAACGTTTATGTGTACATCTATTAGTCAGATCAGACCAATCAGATCTTTGATAATAAACTAAGCATTTATTAAATATCATGTCATCTTACCAAGACATGTCATTGGGAGATATAGTGACAACTTATATTTATATGCATTAGTAATGTATCAGTAGTCTGCTTTACTATTATAAAGATCTCATTGATTTACATTACAAGTTATCATATTTTCATCTCTGCAGTTTGGGCCTCTGAAAAGTGTTTTCTTCTCAAATATAAGCTCCATAAAAGCCTGATGTATAAAATATGACAATAAAAAAACAAATATGCAAACTTTTTTAGATGATTTTATTTATTTATTTATCTAAAAGTAAAAAAAAACTGTTACATTAAAGTAAATCAGTTGTCATTTTTACATGTTCTTTTCAGATTCTTCCTTTTTTTAAAAAAATCAGGTTTAATAACAAAAGATTTTTAATCATGTAATTTTTCTAAATGAGTTTTGTATGTGTTTTCTACTTGCCGTCAGAAACATCTGATGATATCCGAGTGGCGTTCTGTTCGGAGGGGCATCACTGGTTCACCCTGGAGGCTCAAAGAGGCGGTCATGGCATTGAGAACGAGACCCTTGCCCTTATCTCTGTAGGCGCAGCCAATCAGAGTCTGCTATTTCAAGCCAAGGGATGCAGGGAGTGCCTGTGTGCCTCAGAGGTGAGGACGGCAAGGAGTTATGATGTTACTCGCATAATATAAATCTGCCAGATACCTTGTAAAACATTGTTTTTCATGTCTGTTTTTTTGATAACATATCTCTACAGGCACGGCTCCAGCAGCTGGGGTACCGGATAAGGAGTAAACTTTTGGACCGAGTTCAGAGACTTCAGCATCTTCTGTTAACATTCAGAAGACAGGTTTGTCATATCTCACAGGCAGGCTGTCCTGCTACAAAATTGAACTTGGTTAAAGTGTTAGTTCACCCCAAAAAAATGAAACGTCAGTTATTCACTCTCTTGTCGCTCCAAACCTGTATGGCTTTCTGCATGGTTACAATTTATTTTGATGGTCAACTTTAGATTACTAACTTTAAGTAACTTGTCCACTAAATCGCATTAGAGTATTAGTAGACTGTTAGGTTAGGGTTCAGGTTAGTAGAATTTAATGTCTCAGTGTTTTTTTGGTCCATCCACACAATGTTAATTAATGGGATCCAGTGTTGTTTTGGACACTATTGACTTTAATTGTATGGACACTTGGACAGTAGAGACGTTTTTCAAAATATATTAATTCCACAGAAGACAAAAAGTCATTAAAGTTTAGGATAATTTCCATTTTTGCTGAAAACATCCCTTTAAGTGCTGTGCAAAGAGTAATTTAGAAATGAACAATTTGTATACTGTTCAAACATTTGAGGCCAGTATTGTTTTTTCTTAATACTTTTATTCAGCAGGGACACATTAAATGGACCAAAAGTTACAGTAAAATCTTTTATTTCACAGCTTATGAACACCCCAAATTCAAAATTAGAATATTGTGAAAAGGTTTTCATAGCTGTAAGCCATAATCATCAAAATTATAACAAATGAAGGCTTGAAATATCTCACTTTGCATGTAATGAGTCTATATAATATATTCGTTTCACCTTTTAAGTTGAATTACTGAAATAACTGAACTTTTGCACGATATTCACATTGTTTCGAGTTTCACCTGTATAATAAATCTCTCATTTAATTTCATGAAATGCATCATGGCATGCTTTTAAAAAAAGGATTGATAAAGTTTTCCATGTATGCTGGACTATTTGTCCCAATAAATTGTGGTTCAAAAATAATTCAAGCGTAAATCTTTCAAATCCAAAATGTTTAATCCATAAATCGAGTGTGACCGGTTGTTTAGGCTTCAGAGATACTTGAATCAATAAAAAAAGGTCGCAGTATCAAATATCATGTCGATCACGTGTCATTATTCATCATCTAGGCAGGGGACAGCATGTTCCTGCTGGAGTTGAGTGATGGCCCGCTGTCTCTGTCCCAGCGAGCCGAGACCTTGTTGCTGCAGAGAGCAGGAGCGCTGTGGAAAGCCTGGACCGCCGGCCCGCTCCGACACTCGCTCACACACAGCCTACCGCACGCGCTCCAAATCCTGCATCTCATGTCTCAACAGGTCCAACAAGAGCTCAGGAGTGAGTTTGCCCTATCAAGTTCTGCGTGTCACTGTTCATTACGGTTTCTTCTACAGTCGCGAGGCACGGTTCCCTTTGAGCTGCGCTGGGTGATTGACAGGAAACACGTAACTTTATTCTCCTAAAACACCCAGCACATGTTTAAATGATTTTCTGTGGCAATTGAGGTCACATTATCTGTAATTGATCTTGACAGCGTTCTGGACGCATCATTGCGTAACCATCTGTAAACCAGTCGCAATTATGCACCAGCACAACTGTGGCTTCATGTCATCACCTTTCATTTGAAAATGCCTGTCAGTGTGTATTAGCGTTATTGTAGGTTTGTTAATTTCTCGCAGGGCCCCTGGCCACTCTCGCTGGAGCGTACCACGACGTGACAGGGGCGCGTTTGGACACCGCGTGGCAGCGAGGAGTGCAGCTGTGGACCAGAGAGCTGACTGAGCTTTTGCCTGCGATACTCCACGATCCTCACTTGAGGGCGCCGTCTCTGACCGCTTTGCACGTTGCCATCTTTGCAGTGGACATGGCAAGAAATATGGATATGTCTGTTTTCCTGAAGTCTTAGGCTGTTGATCGAACCGGATAGACGTAATAGAGGATGTATGTCCTGTTCTTCAGGTGAGCCAGCAGACCTTTCAGTGGATGGAGGCCCGATTGGCTGCCATGCTCGGGGGTGTCAGAAGACAGCTTGCACTAATGTACAAGTTCTCCAAAAGGTATGCTGCAAATCTGCCAGAACCATGGCCCATCGCCGTTTGTTCTAGCAGGTGTCCTCTCTGAACTTGGCAGGAGTTGACTCACTATTTCCTGGAGGGTTTGGGGTGCCAGAGTCTACAATTGTCTGTGTATAAAATTAGCCTATTAAAGGGGTTTTGTGTCCTTTTATTAATTCCAGATTTTTTTCCAGGTCTACTAGATTAGGTTGCCTTGCCTGAATGTAAAAAAACAACACAATTTTTCACATTATTGCAGCACCTCTTTCCCAGTCTGTCAGTAACGCTCTGTTTAGTTCCAGTCTGAAGCCACTCCTTTTGAATAGCGCATTGTGCTCTGATTGGTCGGTTGAACCAGTGTGTTGTGATTGGTCAACTGCTTAGAGTTTCAGAAATGTCACACTTTTTTTTGCATTACATAGTGAAATTGGATGAGCTCAGCACCTAATCATTTTCTGCTCATTTTTTTTTTTTTTTTTGGGAATGTGTGCAAAAGATTGTGGGTGATTGAAGGGCTCAAAGGATACACTTGATGCATCCTTCAAAACACACTGAATGAAGGACATGAAATGAAGGATCCTTTAAATTGAGACGTCCTTCGACAGAGCTTGATGACATGGCGGCCGAGATATGCAGCATAACTTATATATACAGCCTTTTGTTTGAGAAAACATGAGACTACAATTGAGGCATTTCAGGGAGTGCTTACTGACATATTAAGGTATTTTAAATGTGTAATTTTACTAACAATTTCTACTTGATAAACAATTTTACAGCTTGGCATAACTACAAAAATGTGTTATAATAACGATTTATAATTTTATTAAGCTTTAACTCTTTTACCACACAAGATACTTTGGGTCAATGACGTGATTATTATTATTATTATTTATTTTTTGTCTTACCTATTAATTTATTTTTAAAAACAACAACAACAAAAACATTAAAATTGCAATTTATAAATGCAATGACTGCAATGAGCATGTCTTTATTTTCTGAATTAAAGTCTATTTTAACATGTTTAGAGGGCATAAACAGTGCCAGAGAAATGTACTGTAGTTGAAATTTATATTAAATGCAATTAGCTGAACTGAAGAGGTTTTTTTAAACCCATTTAAGTGCAACTTAAGTGCATCTTTATGTTTATAATTCTATTATATTTGAAATATGGTAAAGTTGTACTGACAAGCTTTTATGATCAATTAAAAATATACTTTAATGCCATTGCTATTGAAACTTGAATGTCATGTATTTTGTAATGATGAAGTTGCAATTTATTTAAAATATTAACTTTAAATGTAATATCAAATGACACACTACACTTAAAATTATAATCAACGCATCAAAATTAGTGTACTTCTTTAAAGCAAGTCAAACGATTATTAAAACAATGATTTCAAATGTACTTCAGTCAAATTTGACATTAATACAAAGTGCACTTTTTCATGAAAGTGTACACTTAAAGCTGCAGTCCGGCACTTTTTTGGGTTTAAAAATATCAAAAAAGACATTTTTGAAAAAAACTTAACCAGCCAGTGTTCAAAACTATCTGCTTGCCTTACCTCGATTCAAAACGGTAAGCTTGTAATAATGATTTTAATTCCAGTGGTACTGGTGGATTTCCGCGGGAATTTCGAGCATGTCTTTGCGTCATTACGTCACTTCTGTACACAGAGAGAAGGAGTCCCCGGCTAGCGTGTGTGGATGATGGAGGTGGAGATTTAGCTTAGCACTTGGTATGGCGGATCCCGAAAGTTTAAAGCGACAATCACCAGTGACAACTGGAGATTCACCAGTTGTAAAACCCAAAGACTTCGGACTTCAGAGTGGCTACAGAAAAAATATATTTTTCACGTTTTGACGTGATATAAGCAATCGTTAGATTTAATCAGCATGATATAGCTACTGCAATGCTTCCCCCCACCCCCCGAATTTGGTCAGAACAAAAGTGAATGTTACTTACTTGTTCAGATGACATTTTCCGATGAAAATTCTAATGTTGACACTTTCAAAAAGTATACTCTGAGATTGCTGATGATGACAGTACAGTATCCACAGCGACGCAGCAGCCTCAATACATTGTGTTCATCCGCGCTGTTTCATGCCGATTTACTACCCACGCACAGTTAATAATTCCGCGAATAACTGCAATTGCAGATTTCTAACAGAGATGGCGACAAAGAGGAAAAACGACGGACTGCAGCTTTAAGTGGCCTTTTATTTCATTAACATTATATTGTCTGCAAGTACAGTTTTTTAAGTACACTTTGAAGTACACTACAGTCAATACAATACAATATAATTTCACGTGATAACGGCAATCCAAAAGAACTCACTTTTCATATTTCAAGTTTGCTAAAGACCACCTGGATGTAGCGAGCACCACTGGAGCAATGTTCGGTGGGCAAGTGAGCCGAAGTTTATCTGTTTGCTAATTATACACAGCGGGATGTTTTGTTAAAAACAGAACATACCAACAACAAAACCTCATTCCCAACTGTGAGGCATATGTCTGCAGAGGGATATGGAGCTGCTCTGATGCCTCAGGGTCTGGACTGCCTTAATCATTGAGGGACCAATGAATTTTAAGTTGTACAGTGGATTGTCAAGAAATGATCTAAAACTCATGCAGAATGACCACAATCCAAAACACAGAAGTAAATCAACTACAGAATTCTCAAATTGCGTAAATTAGAATGGCCAAGTGGTCAATGCTCTGAGCTCAATTTGATTTAAATGCTGTGGTGAGATCTGGAACAGAACGTTCAAGAAGCATCCCGACAATACACATCAGCCAAAACAATTTTGTAAATATGAATGGGCCAGATATCATCCCTTCATCACAAAAAAAGGTCGTTGCCATTATCACTAACAAAAGTAATCTTAGCTTAAAGGGATTTTTTTCTCTCTCCATATTATGGATGTATATGGTGGAAGTCACTCTGGTTACCAACATTCCTTAAAATAATTATTTTTGGCTTACCCCAACGCCAGAATTTGATTAATATCATAATCTGATTAATATCAATAACCCAGTTATTCACATAAATCATGCTGGTATGAGGGTCCCAGCACACATAGACCACAATAGTAACAATTGGAAGTTTTGTATTCCAAAATACAATATACCGGTATATATATTTTTTTTTCAGATTAGTTTTTAAAATCCAATTTAAACATACTAATATTCAATAAATAAATATGTATTTAGAAATTTGGGGCAATTTAGTTTGTGATAAAACTTTAGTTTTTTGTGATACAAGTTTGTTTTATGTTTATTATTGATATGATACCAATGAATCCAGTGTGTAAGCCAAAAACAAACCACCTACAAGAAAATCAAGCTCACATACATTCATATCAGCAGCGTGGCTGTGATAAAGCACACAACGAAAGGAGTAGAGAACAAAAACAGTCTTTAATAAATCCAACAAGGTAACACTCAGGAAATAACCAGGAGAAATACACACAACCACGTTAACTAAAGACTTCACGGAATAGTGAACAGAGGAAACTCAGAGTTTAAATACACAGGGATAACATGGTGACTAAATGATCAACGGGTGAATTTAATCCAATCAGAAACCATAGAAACTAACTAGCAAATAGAACTCAGGCAAAACAGAACAGGGAACAGAAGGAAAATGAAACCAAAACAGAACGAGACCATTACAGTAGCTTCCCCTTCCCGAAGCGTAAAAAGTCCAACTGAGGAGGGAGGAGGGGAGCTTAGGAGGAGGACGAGGAGCTGGCGAATGGCAGTAAAGAATAGGAGATGATGGCGGGAGAAACCAGGATGGGGATAAATTGGAGGGAGAAGCCAGGGAGGAGACAAGAGCATGAGAAGCCAGGTGGAGACCCAGACCACAGCCAGGACAAAGGCCCACTGTGGAGACGAGAGAGGGAGAAGCCATGATGCAGACTTTGCAGAGATCCAGGTGGATGACAGACTGAGATGGAGCCGATGGAGGGGGAGACCCAGGCGGAGCCGAAGAGTCGATCAACCCAAGTGACACAATGGATCTGGAGACTGAGCTGGTAGGACTGAGGACCAATGTGGAGCCGGAGGAAAGGCAGAGCCCGACGGAGCCGAAGGGGTGGAGGGACGAAGTGTAGCTGTAGGCCTGGAAGTGCGTGGCACAGGCAGAGCGACATCTGACCAAGGCGGAACCGGAGGGATGAAGAAGCCAATTGGAGCCGTAAGGACAATGGTCCCAGGTGAGCCAAGGGAAGGAGGAGCTGAGGTGGAGCCGATCATCGTCATTCCGAGGTCGAGTGACTGGCTCGGAGGCTGGATGCGGAGCCAGGGCATCCTCTTGCCAAGGCGGAGCTGGAGACCGGAAGACCCGAGGCAGATCCACGCAGCAGAGTACAGTCAGAGGAGGAGCCGAGGGACAGCGGAGGAGCCGAGGGACAGCGGAGGAGCCGAGGGACAGAGGAGGAGCCGAGGGACAGAGGAGGAGCCGAGGGACAGCGGAGGAGCCGAGGGACAGCGGAGGAGCCGAGGGACAGCGGAGGAGCCGAGGGACAGCGGAGGAGCCGAGGGACAGCGGAGGAGCCGAGGGACAGCGGAGGAGCCGAGGGACAGAGGAGGAGCCGAGGGACAGAGGAGGAGCCGAGGGACAGCGGAGGAGCCGAGGGACAGCGGAGGAGCCGAGGGACAGAGGAGGAGCCGAGGGACAGAGGAGGAGCCGAGGGACAGAGGAGGAGCCGAGGGACAGCGGAGGAGCCGAGGGACAGCGGAGGAGCCGAGGGACAGCGGAGGAGCCGAGGGACAGCGGAGGCGGGGGTGAGGAACTGGCTGTTATAAGCAGAGGAGGGGGATGCTGGGCGGGATCTGTGGAGACACAGGAGACTCAGAGCTGGGCGGGACCAGCGGCAACGGGAGATTAAAGGGATTTTCCTCTTCCAATTCCTCATTGTATATTGCAGAGGCCAGTTTTAGCTCACCCTCAGTGACCGGAGTGTGGGCATGGCTGCACTCCATGCCCTCGAATTCAACAAACACACTGGTAAAGGACGATGTTGCCAGCTAACGCACCTGGTCAGACGCCCTGTGGGGCTCGGGCTCCGGGACGATGATCGGCTCAGGTATTGACTGGTGCTGACCCGGGCTCCGTGTCTGCGGTGAGCTCTGGCATACTCTCAGTGCAGGGTGTCGGATGTGGCTGGCTGGGGTCTGGGGCTGGTGATGTCTTCCTCAGCAGAGTAGATGGTTAATGGGGATCCACAGTTCACCAGCACCCACTCCACACTGGCAGCAAATGTCCCTCGAGGACCATCAAGGTTCTAAATCTCTGAATAATATGGTAATCCACATACCAGCAATGCTAAATGGCATGAATAGTTTAAGCAGATAAAAGATACTTTTTTGTTTCACTGTTTGCTGCGTTTGTTTATACTGTTGCTGCATTTATTGTGAAGTTGTTTTTCAGTTATTTGTCTTTTTGTGATTGAAAGCTAAATAAGAGGCCATCTGGCTCTGGAATGTGTTGTTTTTGAAATCATGCTGAATGTTTGTTGCCGCTGTTATCATTGGCATTAGGCAAGTGTTCTCTTGGCGCTCATGCTCAGTCTTCACACAACAGAGCGCTTCAATCAATCGCTTGAGGATGTTGCAGAGACTGTTGCTTTCTATTTGTTACGGTGAAATCACAAAACAAAATCCACACAAAGTGTCTCTGCTCTTGATATACAATCACTGATGAACATCTTTGGTTTTAATAAGAAAAGAACAAAAACCCAGAACCTCTGGCACGCTTAACAAAAATTGTACCACCAGTCCATTAGGTCTCACCAATGTTTAATGCGTTTTACTCTTTTAAAACAGGTGACATGACAGCGTTGTTGTTAATTATATACTGTACATTTTGATTTGGACTTACAAAAAACTTACCGTACTCAGCAGTGATTCATATAGAAATGTACAGTATATAATTCCAAACTTTTTCTCCACAACTCACTGTTATTCCAGTGAGGGTGAGCTGATCTTTAGGGTGCCACTTCCTGTGGGCCCGTGGCTGAAGGTGAAGGAAGCAGGTGTGACTGAAGTTCTTCTGGAGGAGTTCGTCCTGAAGCCTCTCCTGGCCTTGAACTCTCTGAGTCCTACAGCAGAGCTCTACCGGCTGAAGAGGAAGATAATGGACAGTCCCGTCAACTGTGAGTTATAATGAGTGTTTTGCTCTCATGGGCCTTCATGTTGAACACATGTTTTCCAACTCTAGACCACTAATTGAGTTAATCTAGACCCCTGGGATTTTCATATGTCAGATGCATTTACTATTCATGAGACTGAAATTACTACTTAAAGAGATAGTTCACTAAAAAAAAAAAAAGTTCTGCCATCTTTTACTCACCACCATATCATTCTAAATGGGGAAGTCAGAGGAGACCAATGTTGTTTGGACCCCAAAGTTCTTCAAAAATGTTCTTCTGTGTCAGTGACACGTTATTTCGATACTCCACTTTATACATTTTTCTAACTATAAGTAACTTTGCAACTACATGTCACCTAGCAGTCATTAGAGTATTAAGTTTACTTTCTGCTTAAAATCTGCTAACAATTTATTGTGATTCCCCAACAGACATTCCCCAAGTAACGGTGCAAATACGTCTACTTATTCTACTAACTATAACCTAACAGTATACTAAAATTCTAATGTGTTTTAGTTGCACATTAATGAGGGTTAGTTGACATATGTACAGTAGTTGCAAAGTTACTGACTGTATTGTTAGTAGAATGTCAAAAGTGGACTATCGAAATAAAGTTTAACCCAGAAATCAATGCAACCGGTAATAGAGTAACTGATGACAGAAACAAATTACTAATTTTTTAAAGGTCATTATTCTTAATTTCCTCACATCTGTCTTTGTACTTCATTTCCTCTATCCAGATCAGGCATTTCTAGTGGCAGATGTCTATTTGGTGTCATTTGACGGACATCTGTTCAAACTCCCAGCATCCTGTGACTTCATCCTAGCAGCTGATGTCATCAAGCAAACCTTCAGCATTGCACTCAAATCTGTCAGGTTCAAACGTCGCTCGCTTGAGGTGCAAATGCAAAACACGATGATTTCAATTCACCCAAATGGAGAGGTACATCTTATTATTTTGATGCCCAATATTAGTGTCATGGATAACTTAAAAACTTTATCTGAAAAATTAAATATGATCTAATTAAACAGATTTAATAAATCTGAATACATTTTTATTTTTATTTTAGGTGGAGATTAATTGCCAAGTAACGCAAATACCATACACTAACCATGAAGTGGCTATCAGAAAGGATGGGAACATCATTGAGGTGTCCAATGAGAGAGGACTTCGGGTCTCATGTGACCATCATCTAGAGGTTTGCAGTGCGATCCTTGATGGATGGCTTCACGGTAAGATCCGTAGCCTTGTTTACTACATTACTTCCAGAACTAATTTTTAGCAATAATATTTTGCTAAAACTCAAGACAGTTCTACCATGTGTTACAAGCTCTGATGGTATATGACATATGCTATTCTTTAAAACATAAATAAATAAATACAATTTATTGACATAACAAAAACCACAATGGTGAAAGAAAATCATGTCAAAATCAGAAAGTTAAGAAAGAACAGCATTAATTTGAAACAGAAATATTTGGTAAATGTCTGTACTCTCATATTTGATCAATTTAATGCATCCTTGCTGAATAAAATGATCAATTTAATAAAATACAAAGTTGTCAGTGACCCCAATATATATACTAACTAGATAGTATAATATACAAATGTTGAAGACCCAGAGACAATAGTTTAATTTGTAAATAGTCTTATGTTGTTGATAATAATAATAATATATTTTATTTATAGGCGCCTTTCGTGGCACTCAAGGACACCTTACAAAATCCATAAAAGCAATGACATTAAACAATAAAACCAATACAGCAACAAACATTAAATCACATAAAAGCCTGCCTAAACAGATAAGTTTTAAGACGAGATTTAAAGACCGAAAGACTAGGACTGTTGCGAACTTCTACAGGAAGTGAGTTCCATAAATGGGGAGCCGCATAACCAAAAGATTGTGACCCCATAGAAGTTTTCCGAGAGCATGGAAGAACAAGTGTAAGTGCAGAAGCCGATCTTAAAATGCGGGAAGGAGTATGTATATGAACAAGATCTAGAAGATATGAAGGAGCCAAGTTGTTAAGTGCTTTGTAAGTTAAAAGTAAAATCTTAAAATTTACACGGAATTTAACTGGGAGCCAATGCAAATTTTGTAAAACAGGAGAAATATGTTCAAAAATGGAAGTTTTGGTAATTACTCGAGCTGCGGCATTTTGTACCAACTGTAATTTATGTAAAGATTTGGAAGGAAGCCCATAAAACAAGGCATTACAATAGTCGATTCGTGATGTTACAAGAGCATGCACAAGCGTAGCAGTACTTTTGAGGGAAAGGACAGGACGCAGACGATTTATATTCCTAATATGGAAGAATGCAGACCGGGTAACACTAATAATATGAGCTTCAAAAGACAAGTTCTGTCAAGAATGACACCCAAACTTTTAACCTGATTTGACAGAGGAACAGAACAATGATCTATTACCACAGAAGACATATTTGACTTAGTTATTGTTTTTTGAACCAATGAGAATAATTTCTGTTTTACTACTGTTCAATTTAAAAAAAATACTTGAAATACAATTTTGTAAATCACTTAAGCACTCACCAAGAGCAGAAGAGGGAAACTTTGAAGAAGGTTTAGAAGACAGATAAAGTTGGCATAACAATAAAAATGTATATCATATTTCCTAAAGATGCTGCCAATTGGTAAAAGATAAATAATAAACAGAAGAGGTCCTAAAACAGAACCCTGGGGAACACCAGTGACAACATAGGTGGATTTTGATTTAAACTGTTCAAGTTGTACAAATTTAATGCGGTCCGTGAGATGGGAACGTAACCAGCTTAAAGCCATACAAGTAATTCCAATAGATTCCAGTCTGCTCAAAAGTATAGGATGAGAAATGGTGTCAAATGCTGCACTAAGAAGATCAAGAAGTATAAGTATTGACAAAAGATCAGCATCAGCAGCTAGTAATAAGTAATTAGAAATCTTTACAAATGCAGTTTCAACACTGTGATGAGAACGAAACCCCGATTGAAACTGCTCATATAAACTATTACAAGAAAGATGTTCAGTTCACGGAGCTGGAGAGCAACAATTTTTTTCTAGGATTTTCGACAGAAACGGCAGATTCGAAATGTGACAAATTCATTTTCTGATTTTTTCTGAAGTCTGTCCCAGGTTTCTTAAGAATAGGTGTTATAACAGCAGTTTTAAGTGCAGTAGGGACAGTACCAGAAAGAAGTGAAGAATGCATGATATCAGTGATTAAAGAGGAAAGAAATGATAAACCAGTTTTGACCAAGTGAGTCGGTAATGGGTACGAAACGAAACAGTACTGGTTTTCAATGGGGCTCAAGCGTCGAGGATCATTTGAATGTAATGCTGGACTAAATCATCAAGATTCCATGAATAGTCTTTGTAGGGAAGTGTGGACAAACATTCTCCAAGAATTGAGGCATCAATGTTCTTAATATTACGAAATATAACAGTACGGCTCAATTTAGGCTTAGACACAGATAAAAAAGACATTGAAAGACACCAGCAAGTGGTCAGACAGTGATAAGTCAGAAGTAGTGCAATTACCAGGAACCACACCTGAACAGCAGACCAGATCAAGGCTATGACCTTTTGAGTGAGTTGTGACATTGATAAATTGCTGTAGTCCACTCCAAAACTATCTAGGCATGATAAAAACTCCTTTGAACATAAATGATCTGTATTATCCACATGGATATTAAAATCACCAACCAAAACCATGAGGATTCGAGTACATAATTTGCAATGCTTTTTGGATTAAACAGCTAATGCCTTCATAAAAGACAAATGCACAGTATTGTCTTTTTTATTTTCAAATATAATTTTTCCTCTTTGTGTTAAATGTTATGAAAGTATGATTAATCTCTGAGCTGACTGGGTTAGTTCAAGGCCTAGAACAACTTTTAAGTGGTTATGGAAAAAAAATCATTGTGAAACATCCTCTTGCACCAAGGAGTGTGTGTGTGTGTGTGTGTGTGTGTGTGTGTGTGTGTGTGTGTGTGTGTGTGTGTGTGTATGTGTGTGTGTGTGTGTGTGGGGGGGGGGGGGGGGTATTCGGATACTATTATAAATGTTAATATTCTGTAACGTGATGTGTTAAGAGGTTTAATGGCACTTAAAACCACAGCTACTATGGTTGCGGTAAATCATTCTAATATGCATCATGGTCTAACACGTTATTTTAATCAATTGTTTTTCAGGTGTGTCCACTGGACTTTTAGGAACCAATGATAATGAGGCAGCTAATGAGCTTCTTCTGCCAGATGGCTCCTACACACACAGCGTGCTTCAGTTCACTCACAGCTGGCAGGTAGCGAAAGAAACCTGTGAGGAATGTACACCTGTTTAGCATTTGCGATCATACCACAACCACACCAACCAGCACTGTTTCTATTATTTTGCTTCATATGTACATAGCCTGTGCATGCTTTTTTTGTATTTCATATAATAATGCTAAAGGAAAAGTTAATTTCATTTCAAGTCATGGCTTGAATATCTCTGTCTGTCATATCAATCCGAACATGAATTTCTTCCACTGAACAAAAATGTAAAACTTAGAAAAATGTTCACACTGCTCTTATCCATTCAGACATATATTGACAAGATCCAAAAAAGGCAAACAGCACCATAACAATAACAACTCTCAAATTTCCTTTGCAGCAGTGTTCTTTAATTTTTTTAGTTTTCATGTTAATTTTAGTTAAATCATGACAATTCTTAGAATAGTTTTTGCATGTTTATGAATATGGCAATTTAAATATATGTGGTCTTGCCGGAATAGTTCTGCTATGATGCTGCTGAGCAAGTATGGACTTGCTGCTGATAATAGATACACAGACTTGCTGCTGTGAGAATGTAAGATCTGCTGGTGCGCTGCTGCGTATATAGACATAAACCCCGTAACAGATCCAGACAGGTGGAGCTGGGGGAGGTGGAGGGTTTCAGAGGAACTCTGATAGCATGATACAGGACTAGCCTACAGCAAACACTGAACCAGACTATTTAAATGTTGAGCAAGCAATCTCATTGGCTGCAGGATCAGCAGAGGCCAATCAGCTTGTGCCATGCGGTAATGATGTGATTGCTTGTAGATTGTATGTAAAGGAGCTATCATCCTGTTCCCTCTAGAGTTTCATGTCTGGACTATATATTTACATTTTTAGTCATTTTGTGATGTGCTTTTCTAATTTTATCAATATTTATTTTTATATTTCTATTTAGATTTAATATTTAAATTGTATTTTATTTCAGCTTTATTTCAATTACAGTTTTTTGTACAGTCGCTAGTCACTTTTTCAAAACTCTTCACACAGTGAGCACAACAGAAGTTTATATGGGCTAAACTGTGGATCATTTATCATCGCTTTGGCACAAAATGCATTCAATGACTACGTCTTTCAAATTACATTAATTATTTTCTCACTTCGACACAACAACCGCCACAACTCTGTGTAACTATACAGGCCAATTTGCCCATGCTTACACACTGTTCTCAAAACTGTTAAACTGAAGTTCAAAACAATAACATAATACAAAACTGAATAAGACAGCAATTGTCTACATTTCTACAGTTATATTGTAATGAAATATATTTTGAATCTAAAAATGAAATGGTATAAAAGCAAATGGACCAACCACAGCTGATTCCTATTGTATCTGTATCGGTGGATGGTGTGTAGACAAATGTTTGTACTTTGGAACTACTTTGATAAATACATAAAATATATAAAGTATTGAAGCATACTGCATCATGTCTGATTCATTCTAGTAACATATATTGCAGTGAACTCTAAACAGAGAGGTAGAAGAAAGAAAGCATGTGCAGAGGAAAACATTGTATAAAGTTACCTGTTGTTACTGTTTTTTAGGTCATTGTTTAGTGGGTGATAACGTGTGTTTGTTGGCTGTCAACCCTTGCTAGTGTTATGGAAGAATGTGTTGATTTGAGACATGTATGAAGTGATTTGGTAGTTTTAGTGCATCTTGAATCAGAAATGAACTGCTGTGCCGAGCTGAAAGTTGGTTAGGAGAACTGTGTGAAGAGTTTCAAAAAAGTATTGAGAAATGTGTCCTAGCGACTGTAAAAAAAAAACCTGTAAAATAACTGTTTTTTACTAGTTTTAGTTAACGATAACCCTGATTTTCAAATTTATGAACCTTTGTGGTTCCATCTGGGGAAAAAACAGTGTCAACATGAATCAAAACATCTTTTGTGTTCCACTGGAGAGACTGTCATGCGGATTCAGAATGACATGAGTGTGTGGCTCTAATGTGTTATTTCGGTGCCCTTTGCTTTAGGTGGATTCTGAATGTGCCAGCAGGAAAGCTGAAATCTGCCAGAATGGCACTGCCGACTCCCTGTCGTGCAAATTTCTGTTCTCCTCCACAAATTCTCCTCTGAGCCCCTGTTTCAGAGTGGTAACTACTGTCCTCTGTTTTCTCTCACTCAACGACATGTGCTAGCTATTACAAGCCTGTGTATATAAAGATCCCTTTGATTAGATTGATCAAAAGACATCCACTCCTTGGGGGAAGTGAGGAAATGAAAAAGAGAATGAAAGAATGCAATAGTAAACAACACAATGAACTTCAGATGAAGAATTCTCTCTGTGTCACACTGTTTTTATTTTTTGCATTGCGTTTATGAGCGTTCATTTTTTCCGGATCTTTTTTTAGGTGGACCCTGTGCAGTTCACGCTGAAGTGTGAAGGATTGGAGTGCATACGTGATGAGCGTGCAGATGTTTCCAGACCAGACTTCTGCACACTGGCCTCTGCCTATATCCATCTCTGCCACAGAAGCTATGTGCCGCTGGAGCTGCCAGTGCAGTGCGGTCAGTAGCCCCCCTTCTCATGATGAATGCATACGAAATCTATGACCGTATTTTAAATAGATAATCAGGACTGCACAATTTGGTCTAAAAATATCACGTTGGGGTTAATCTGACAAATATTGGGGTTGTAGTTTGATCTGGGAAATGGCGAGCATGTAATATGGCTGTTGACTGGATATCAAAGCTTAAAGAAATAAAAAGCCACACAATCACAATGTAACACAAAGACTTACAAACAGAGTGTGCCAAAAAGATTTTATGAACATCCTTCTTTTTACACAATTATGTCATTTTCTTCCCACACTCAATAGTTACTCTTCACTCTTGCTGTAAGTCCTCTATAAAAGACACAAACTCAGCTGAAAATGGCTGAACTGAAAGTGAACTGAAAAATAATAAATTTTTCGAACATACTGTATCTGGGCTTGAAAATAGAATCAAATTACTTTGGTATACTTTTTGTCTAAGTTCACTTTTCATTCACTCTTTTTTAACCCAGTCTTTTAATCTTCTATAATGCTTCTCCTCCTCCTTCTTCTTCCCCTTCTCCTCCTCCTCCTCATCCTCCTTCTTCTTTTTCTTCCCCTTCTCCTTCTTCTTCTCCTCCTTCTTCTTTTTCTTGTCCTCCTCCTCCTTCTTCTTCCCCTCCTGCTCCTCCTCCTTCTTCTTCTTGTCCTCCTCCTTCTTCTTCCCCTCCTCCTCCTCCTTCTCCTCCTTCTTCTTTTTCTTCCCCTTCCCATTCCCATTCTCCTTCTCCTCCTTCTTCTTCTTCTTCCCCTTCTCCTCCCCCTTCTTCTTCTTCTTCTTCTTTTTCTTCCCCTTCTCCTTCTCCTCCTCCTTCTCATTCTTCTTTTTCTTCTCCTTCACCTTCTCATCCTCCTTCTTCTTCTTCTTCTTCTTCCCCTTCTCCTCCTCTTCCATCATATTTTCTCCTCCTCCTCTACCTATATCTCCTCCTCCATCATATTTTCTCCTTCACCTTCTCATCCTCCTTCTTCTTCTTCTTCTTCTTCCCCTTCTCCTCCTCTTCCATCATATTTTCTCCTCCTCCTCCTCCCCCTCCTCCCCACCTCCTCCTTCTCCTCTACCTATATCTCCTCCTCCATCATATTTTCTCATTCACCTTCTCATCCTCCTTCATCTTCTCCTTCTCCTCCTCTTCCATCATATTTTCTCCTCCTTCTCCTCCTTCTCCTCCTTCTCCTCTTTCTCCTCCTCCTCCTCCTCCTCCACCACCTCTATCTCCTCCTCCATCATATTTTCTCCTTCTTCTCCTCGTCCTCATTCTCCTCCACCTCTATCTCCTCCTCCATCATATTTTTCTCCTCCTCCTCCTCCACCTCTATCTCCTCCTCCATCATATTTTTCTCCTCCTCCTTCTCCTCTTTCTCCTCCTCCTCCTCTATCTCCTCCATCATATTTTTCTCCTCCTCCTTCTCCTCTTTCTCCTCCTCCATCATATTTGTCTCCTCATCCTCCACCTCTATCTCCTTCTCCTCCACCTCTATCTCCTCCTCCATCATATTTTTCTTCTCCTCTTTCTCCTCCTCCACTTCCGTCTCATCCTCCATCATATTTGTCTCCTCCTCCTCCTCTATCTCCTTCTCCTCCACCTCTATCTCCTCCTCCATCATATTTTTCTCCTCCTCCTTCTCCTCTTTCTCCTCCTCCACTTCTGTCTCATCCTCCATCATATTTGTCTCCTCCTCCTCCACCTCTATCTCCTCCATCATATGTTCCTCCTCCTCCACCTCTATCTCCTTCTCCTCCACCTCTATCTCCTCCTCCATCATATTTTTCTCATCCTCCTTCTCCTCTTTCTCCTCCTCCACCTCTATCTCCTCCTCCATCATATTTGTCTCCTCCTCCTCCACCTCTATCTCCTCCTCCATCATATTTTTCTCCTCCTCCTTCTCCTCTTTCTCTTTCTCCTCCACCTCTATCTCCTCCTCCATCATATTTTTCTCCTCCTCCTTCTCCTCTTTCTCCTCCTCCACCTCTATCTCCTCCTCCATCATATTTTTCTCCTTCTCCTCCTTCTCCTCTTTCTTTGTCTCATCCTTTTCTCCTTCTTCTCCTCCTCCTCTTTCTTCTTCTAATCCTTTTCTCCTTCTCCTCCTCCTCTTTCTTCTTCTAATCCTTTTCTCCTTCTCCTCCTTATTTTTCTCCTTCTCCTACTAGGCAAATGCACCACAGACTCAAAGCTAACTGAACTCGTGCTAAGACATTTGTGTGGTTCAAGTACATATTGTGATCCATTCTGAGGCCACTTGAACTGATGACAACATTGTTATTTATTTATTTATTGTATTGAATCACTGAGTTTTGCTAAAGTATTCACAATATTCATAATTCTTGTGCTTTAATTTCAGTGTAAGAGGTGTCCGGTTTACGGCAGACATGCTGTGGTTCCAGTCACAGGACAGGACGTGTCAGCTGACCTGTTTGAAATATAAACAGGGACATGTGCAAAATCATTACTGTTAGTATCTTTATTACTAATACTATTATTATTATTATAATAATTATAATCTACTATTACTAATTATAGACTAAATTAATTTGCCACCATTCACTCTTAAAAATAAAGGTTCCAAATGGGGTTTTCCCAGTGATGCCATAGAAGAGCCAAATTTGGTTCCCTGCAGTAAACATTTCTTAAAATAACTTCTTTTTTTAAAAGCACCTTTTGTCAACTGGAAAGGTTCCATAGATGTTAAAGGTTCTTCCACCATCAATGCCAATAAAGAACATTTGTTTTTAAGAGTGTATGAAGTATTTCATGTTGCCAAGAACATAGCATCTTTTTATATTAGAATATAAATGGTAAAAAAAAAATCACACCACTATCGGTCACTAATTAATTAATATACAGTGTTTTCTAAATATATTTGTAAAGTTGGAAACCGGTACGTCTGTACAATTTTTTTTTTTTTATTGTTGTTATTTAATAATTTTTAACACATTACATGTTGGTAGATAATCATCTGAATTAGTAATAACAAGCCTGTGTTTAATTACAAGCAGCTCCACAAACTGTTTACACAAGTAAATGTAGTTATACAGTAGCTCATTACTGTAACTGTACCAGTAAGTGTGACCGTTGATGATATTTACAGATAATTTAAATAAAAAGAAGAACTGCTTCTTATAAATGAATCAGCAAGAACGCATCTGGACACTACAAAGCTTCATTGAGCTATGGATGTTCATTTAAAAAATGTGATATAAATGATCTGCCTATGATAACTTATAACAATTAATATCCTCCTGTAAGCTTAAATGTGCATTAGCTCTCTGCATTGTACTTGATTCCCTGCCAATAAAAGCTTCATAGATCTTTCTGTATTAAAGTGATGGTCTCCAAACCCATAAGTCATATCCGCATCTGCATGTGGGAGACGTTTGGCTTGTGTCCTCCTGTTACTCCTTGAAGCGGAATGCATGACAGCTTTTCCAGACATGACTTACGGCATAAATGTTCCTGTTACCGTATGATCTTGTGAGAATCATGTAAGATCAGAGACCTGTCAAATAAAAACTCTAATGTGCGTTTTGCAGATCTCCATGGCAGATATTTATGATACTCGAGATGATGGTTCTGTGGTCTAGTTCTGTCGTCCTACGGATAATTCATGTGAAAGTTTATTTTTAAATGTTACGCAGTTTATAGAAGGGTCAGGGATGAGTGGCTGTAAATAATCACGGTGAAATCGAACCGCTATTTAACAAAGTTCGTAAAAAGTTCAAGGAAAACTGGTAGACGGCAATGTGAATAAGCATTTTACAGCACCGTCCTCCCTTTCCTCGTTGATGTCGTTTTTCTAATGAGCCTCTATCCAAGTCCTTAACCCCAAAAAAAGTTTATTCTATTCTGCTATCGCTATAATTAACTAAAAATTAGACAGTAGCTTGGGTAATGTTTGGACAATATTTGTACCTAATCTTTTGATTAAAATATACTTAATAAAAGTAAATCAATATCCAAATTATATTTGTCTTGTATTATGGCTTTTTTTTATTTTTTATATATATATATATATATTGGCGTAAAAACCATACATGTTTAAGTTTAAAATAAAATAAAAAGTCGGTTTTGGGGTGGAATAGCTCAGAGTAAATAGTGCATGGGACTGAACTTATGTCCAACCTGATTCATAGCTTATAAACCATTACAGAAAATATAATTTACAGAACAGGAAATAACAAAAGTCCACACAAGACAAGGAGAACACAAGACAGGAATCATGACACATATCTTTGAAAGGCTGTTTTTTCAAAATTAGTTTTTCTTTCCTGCACTGAGTCAGAAATCTCCCCTTTGGCAGCACTTACAGCAAACTTTACCGTTTTATTTGAAGGTTTACAGATGGGTTTCTTCATATATCTTTCACCTGGTTTATATAACACTTTATTCTTAAATACATGGTGAAAATGAATTTGTTAGCTGGCTGTTTTCTTATTTATGGAGTGATAAAAAATACCTCTGTAAAAACCGTTAAAGGTGCTATGTGGAGTTTTTCAACTAAAATGAATCCATTTTTATTGCCTGTGTGTGAAGGGGTTGTAATCTCACAATAAAATGATCCTCTTGGCGGGTTTTGCTATTACCTCTGAAAGCAAGTATTCCTATTTCTATGTGAAGTCTCCGGGTCGGATTTGCCGTAACTGAGACCTGCCAACGCTATCTCACGACCAATTCGTACGAATTTGTACGAGTGATTAAAAGGTGGCTAATTCGTACGAGTTTGCTCGACCTCACTCGTACGAATTTGTACGATTTGTCTAAACCCACGTGACGGTTGGGTTTAGGGGCGGGGTCAGGGGTAGGTCATTCGTATGAATTCATACGATTTTGGCAAATCGTAAAATATGTAAGATTTAGCAAAAAACATACAAATTCGTACGAGTGAGGTCGTATGAATTGGTACGAATTAGCCACCTCGTAAAATTTTTTACGAATTGCCGTGAGATCGGGTTGGACCTGCATGCGCGCTCCCGAGCGTCTCGCCTCTCGCCTCGTCTACTGACTTTGCACTCAACAGCGACGACACTGCAACTTTATGACATGGCTAATACTAAGACACGACCAGCACAACACAGACTCCAACACAAACTCCACATAATAATAAAAAACAAAAGAAAGCACGCGCACGAGCACTCGCTTGTAAACGTATTGGTTGCAATCTGAAACATCACCGCTAGATGCCGCTGAAAACTCCACAAAGCCCCTTTAAATCAACTGAATGAAACAAGAATTCTGAACTTGGCTTTATCCAATGTTCGGTTTTCTGTTCTGGAAATGTATGCAAATTAGTGAATATTTAAATAGTTAATGCCTCACACTTGTAACAAAACATGTAATACAAATCAACTGTCTTAATATATTGCGAATAGCTAAAAAAAATGCAATCAACAATCAAAGGGCCTGTATGTAAGAATTTCCATGTATTAATCGCTTTTATTGCCAATGTGTGATCACTTGTAATGAAACTATTAGACTGATTTGTTTGGGAAGGCCTCGGGACGTTTTTGCCGGGACAATTGCTGGAGTTCTCATTTGCAAACCAAGCAACAACCTTCCTGTCTCTCTCTTAAAAAGTGACTTAAATTGCAATTCATTGACTGGCCGCTAGAGACAGGCTCCAAAAGAGAGTCATTCCCATAGACCCCATGTTAATTTTTTATTTTTCATAACTCATCTGTTTAAATTATATTTAAGCCTTAAAGTTATGCATAATTAAGGGCGTGGCCACTTGAGTGACAGGTGGATTACCGCTGCTGTCACTACTAGCCGTTTGTCTGCTGTCTGTTAGCCGTCACGTCACCTCAGCTAATCCCGCCTTTTTGCCCATTTTCATTTTATCTGGTAGTGGCGCGCTACCAAGATGGCGATGGCCGGCTCCACCCACTTTGGGCTTCAAAAAGTTGCTGGCTGCAGTTCACTTAACGGCCACTGGTGGTATTTCTGAATTCTACATATTGCCCCTTTAATTAAGTAATATCTCTATTTAAATGTGTGTATGTAACTTTTGGAGTGTACTAAAGAATAACAATACCTAAATAGATTTAGGAAACATGCCGAGTTCACATGCTTGTTTCTCTGAAAAACACTTCTACAGCCAGTTATTTACTACGAAATGTGCATTCCGTGTGGGAATGTCTGTTTTTGTTTTGGTCTGTGTGATCCCGTCCACTGCCAATTTACCCAATAGTGTTTCGACACACCAGTCGGTGGAAAACACAGCGTATTGCAGCCATGGAAGCCAGCAAACAAACTGGGTCAGAGATCGCAGATTCTACCCAACCTAAAAATCTCCATCTAAAAATCTCTATGAACGGGAGCATATTCAAACGCGGATAAATCAACTCATCAACTTACAGTGTGTATATCTCCACGCCTCCATTGTGAATTGTGCTCGCTCCTGTTGCGTGTCCTCGATCTGGAAACCCACGTGAGCGTGGAGTCTGAGGAGGATGGGGCGCGGAAACGACTCCAATATTTAGAATTTAAACTGCGGTACCCATTTCAAACCTGTCAATCTTACACACTGCACCTTTAACTGACTTTAGCTATTTGCATAAATGTCAGTGATTATAATCACCATGCTTTTATAAAAATATGACAGGCCTCATTTATTAAAATACAGCATAAAGCACTATTATGTATAAGACACCTGCAGGATTTAAATGGATCTTAGTGGCGTAGCTGAAAACAGCTGCAGATTTATAAAAGTACCACGTACTTTGTCTGGAATCAGAAGCTTGACTGTTCAGGAGATTCATACACTTTCTTAATCTGATGTAAGTACCGCAATAAACTGGACTTTGCAGCATTTCATTCATTTGTTTCTGATCATCTCCACTGATGCAACAGTCTATTATACATACAGTAATGTGCAAGAGTTCACATCCACACTAGGAAGTGCACAGCCCTTTGTCTTTGAAGGCAAACTTGAGATAAATCAAGACCTGCTTAAATATAGGCTATGCAAGGGAGATTTACGGTTTTGTCTTGGCACCAAACCAAATCACAGATCCTTTTTAAAAGAACAAAATCGAGGAAAGTAAAGTTGCAGTTCTAAATGTTTTTATTACAAATAATTTTGTAGAGAGCACATTGAACGTTTCCCCCCCCCCTCCAATAATATTCAGTCAATATGACCTGACAGTGGATAGAAATATATGATGATACTTATCTGGCACCTTTTCTCAAAGAAGCTTTTCATCCGCAGTAAAGCGTCCGCTTGACTTTTTTTTTTTTTTGTCATGCAGAAATCAGAAACATGGAAAAAATGCCATATCACAGTAGATGAACATCTCAAAACGTATTATTAAAAGATCGCAGTATGAGGATAAAATTGGATTCACATTTACTGCACCTAAAATGACTTGACTTAGCTTTTTAGGCACTGTTACACTGATTCCGTACAAGTTTAGCTTAGATATGTCCCTTGCTTAACAAGAGTTGAACAATACAGAGAATAGTAACACAAATGAAACTTTACCAGCATGAATCCTACAAGAGTTCACTGTCAAAAGTTGGCAAAGCAGTCACAATGGCTGAATAGTGGCATGGTGCAAAAAGAGAGCGAATAACTCGAGTTATGGTAGTTACATATTCACTGTACAGTTAGTTAAATGTCATGATCCATGGCATGCTACATAGCAGTATCAGAAGGTGTAGAAGCACAGGTGTAGATCCTGTTGGCGCACAGATGCGTGTGTGATATAGCAGTGGTTCTCATTTGGTGGATCTGGAGGTCTGTTAGTAAATAGTAGTGAATTAACATTAACAATGAGCCATACAGAAATGTATTCATCTTTGTTAACATTCCTTAAATAAAATGAACATACAACTTAAAATACGCTTTAAAACAGATTTGCAGTTCAAATAATACGGTTAAGCAGAGAAATATTGTAAGTGCTTTAAAAAGTCAGCTTGAAACAGAAGTTAAAATAGTCTTTTCCTCCCTATTGTGACATATATCTGAGTGAAATGGCTTCTGGAACAAGAGGAAATGTAGGGCGGGACTTAATTTTGTCCAAAGGAAATTGATTGGATGGTTGTGGCTTGCTATTGGTTGATCTCATGTGAGTGACAGGTTGCCCCGCCCTCACATCAGAAAACATGTCATCAGAGGAGAGATGAGATGTTGAGATGGGCACGTACATTTAAAAATGTATATCTATATTGTAAATACTGAAATATTCCATTAAAAAAAAAAGTCAATTTTGATTTCATGGTGACTTTAATGTAAGTGCTCCACATTACTGCTTTTGAATTGTCCTCATTCGCTTCCCTTTTAAGTGCCTCTCTGAAACCTCAAGTTCTGTTTGTTTTAAAGAAAGCAAGGGATGAGTCAAAATCATTTCTGTTGTAATTAAATAATTTTGTCAGTTCTATTGAAAAAAAGGATCTTGCAGAAGCTTGTCAAATTATATAGATGCCGTCATCTTAAAAAACCATGAAGAAAAAGTGGCTTTGCGTGATGAACTATTGGAAACTGATAGCAAGATCATCAAACTTCAAGAAATATTGGTAACACTTCAGAATACTGTTCCTTCATTGATGAATAACTACTCAGGAAAAAATTTGTAACGCACTATTAACTAGTAACAACTGAACTAACAAGTAACTAACAAGAAACTCTGATTAACGAATTAGTAAGTAATAGCGCTCAGTTGAATGAGGTAGTTAACTATTAGCTAATCAGTAACTATTATTATTCCTCACTGAAGACTACTAAAAACTACTATAGGTTCATAATGAATATTAATAATGTATGATATAAGGTAATAGTAACCCATTACTAATGAATCAAGCGTTACTACATCTTTCTAAAGCAACTACTAATTATTTTGAATCATTATTCTAGTGAAGTGAAGATCACGGGAACACACTAGTAATGACTAAAGTGTTACCAAATCCATCGGAAGGAATTACTATTCAAAATCTTACAACAATCTCAAAAGCTTATATTGACTTCAGTCAATATTAGGTAGTTATCATGTTTTTCACTTTAGAATACTTAGCTAATAGTGAACGACCTCATTCAACTGAGCGCTATTACTTACTAATTTGTTAATAAGAGTTTTAACTTGTTAGTTAATTGTAGTTACTAGAATGTTAATAGTGCGTTACTCATTTGTTCCTGTGTAGTTATTCATTAATGAAGGAACAGTATTCTGAAGTGTTACCGAAATATTTAGAAGCTAAATGTCTAATCTCAATTTGAAGGAAATTTTTCTTTCTTTTTGTTTGATAAAAAGTATTGGATGAGCAATGCTAAAGTAAACACAACTGAGAACCACCGATGTGTGTGTGTGTGTGTGTGTGTGTGTGCGTGCGTGCGTGCGCGTGTGTGCGTGCGTGTGTGTGTGTGTACGTGTGTGTTTAGGGTCATTAAGTCTGTCTGTGTGTGTGTGTGTGTGTGTGTGTGTGTGTGTGTGTGTGTGTGTGTGTCTGTGTGTGTGCGCGTGTGTGTTTAGGGTCATTAAGTCTATATGTGTGTGTGTGTGTTTAGGGTCATTCAGTCTATGTGTGTGTGTGTGTGTGTGTGTGCGCGTGTGTGTTTAGGGTCATTAAGTCTATGTGAGTGTGTGTGTGTGTGTGTGTGTGTTTAGGGTCATTAAGTCTATGTGTGTGTTTGTGTGTGTTTAGGGTCATTAAGTCTATATGTGTGTGTGTGTGTGTGTGTGTGTGTGTGTGTCTGTCTGTGTATGCGCGCGTGTGTGTTTAGGGTCATTAAGTCTATATGTGTGTGTGTGTGTGTTTAGGGTCATTCAGTCTATGTGTGTGTGTGTAGGTGTGTGCGCGCGTGTGTGTTTAGGGTCATTAAGTCTATATGTGTGTGTGTGTGTGTGTTTAGGGTCATTAAGTCTATGTGTGTGTGTGTGTGTGTGTTTAGGGTCATTAATTCTATGTGTGTGTGTGTGCGTGTGTGTTTAGGGTCATTAAGTCTATGTGTGTGTGTGTGTGTGTGAGTGTGCGTGTGTGTGTGTGTGTGTGTTAGGGTCATCAGGTCTTCTTGGGGCAGAGGTGTCCCAGTCTCCAGCAGTGGCAGATGGTGTTGAAGAGCCGGCAGTGGCAGGAGGCACACGGGTCGCAGCAGGGAGTGAGCGAGGAGCAGCTCTCCATCAGACCGGCACAGCGCCGCGCTGGAGAAAGCGCCTCCAGCCTGGGCTTAGGTCTCTGGAGGACACATGCTTTCATGAGAAACCAATCAACAGAGTAAAGAACTGCTAATGCTGTTCTATTAACTCAAGGTTTTTAATGTAAAAAGGATCAACTCGATTTCCCAGAAGGAATGTTACTCTGTTGCTCTTGCAAAAAGGACAGATGTGCATCAGTCCACTTGAACAATGTTGTGTTTGTTTTATTAGGGTCCACATTTTAGGAGACCCCGGCCCTAAATAACATAACGTACCACCACATGATGTCTCTGCTGGGAAAGATAGCGAGTCCTGGCAAAGAGTCTCTTCGGTTTCTCCTGATTCCACACTCCTGTTGGGACACACAGACGGCCCTGGTTTAAGACTTTATATTATTTTATTTTATTTTTACTTTTTTGATGCCACATTTAATTGGGAGAAACCCAGGTGGCGATAGATATTTCCCGTCAGCCTGTTCATGAGACGCCTGCTGAAAACAATGAGCCTTTCACTGGAGCTTTTGAGTGCAGGGTATTGAATGGTGAGACTGTGCGTGAAAAAATGCTCAAAAAAATTGTTTTTCTTCTAAAGCTCATTAGTGACTTTGACGGTAGCTGCAAATCCCTGAGAAGAAAAAAAGCCTTTGTGTTTGAACAGCACGTTATCCTGGCCTGATCACAGTACATGTGAAAACCAACACGTCACCAGGTGGCGGAGTGAATGATCTGGCGTCATGTGATCAGTAGTGAAAGATGAAACGTCATCGGAAGACTTGGTAAATTATGAAGCGTCATTATACAACATAATTCATCAGTGAATGACCAAACAGGTGTTTTGTCAAGGGGAACACACACACACACACACACTCACACACACACACACACACACACACACACACACACACACACACACACACACACACACACACACACACACACACACACACACACACACACACACACACACACACACACACACACACACACACACACACACACTAAAAAAATTGCAAACCAGATTAATCTTAACAAATGCAATACAAAGGAAGAATCTCTCAAGTTAAGTTATTTTTTATGTTATTATGCAAGTATAAAAATAACTATTATACTAAATACTATAATGCATTTAATATTTATAAGTATATTAAATTATTTTGCTGGCTATTATCAATATAATATATAAAATAGTAACAATAGTAACTATCACTGCACTAAAATTAATATTACATTTTGATTTATATATCGGCTACATATACATACGCAATACATTATTGGTACAGCATAAATTAATTATTATAATTCACTATCCAATTATTTTATTTTATTTTTTGTTGGTTTTTAGGCTGCTGGTAAAATGTATTAATTATTATAAATAATTTTTAATTACATTTATATTAATTTGAATTCAATTATACCTATTTTTAGTTTTAGTTTTTTTTTACATTATTATATAAATACTTATAATATATCATTATATAACATTTTGATACATACAACTATACATTATAGTATATAACTATCATTAGACTACAATACATTGAATATTAAATGATGGTTTTTAGGATGCCCATTAAATTATCATTTTGTTATTTTTTAATTCAAATCTAGGCCTCCTATTTTATAATTCAATATATTATTTTTATAACTAGGCTACATACACTTTTAAACATTAACAATACAAAAATGAATATTAATTGTTGGTTTAAAATGGTTTAAATGCTGGCTGCTGCTAAAAATATTACATATTTATTATTTTTTAATTAAAATATAGGCCTCCTATTTTATAATTCAATATAAATATTTTTATAACTAGGCTACATACATTTTTAAACATTAACTATACTAAAATGAATACTAATTGTTGGTTTAAAATGGTTTAAATGCTGACTGCTGGTAAAATGATTATATTTGTATTGATTTGAAATAAACGATAACATAATAAGTGTTACCTGTTGTTATGGAAGAGCTGTCGTGCCCCACGTCGTTCTCGTGTTTTTTGCGCGCATCTATCCTGTTCGCCTCGCACGTGATGGACTGAAAAACTGTGAAGAACAAGCAGATGAACAGCACACATCCTTTCATCATTGCCGTCGTCATTTGCCGATCAAATGGAGTGTTTAGGTGTGCAAGGTTGGCGTTAGACTGTCCTCATAGAGATCACTCAACAAGTGAGGTCTGTGTCGAAGCCCATTCGCAGCGTTTATAAAGCGAGAACTCATGCACGCCCACGCGAGCACTCCTCATTCAGCTCGAGAAGAAGAAAACACCGAGCCAAGGTCGTGATGTGTTGTTGTCAATCATCAGTCATTATACCATGCATCAAAAAATTAAAAATAATCTGACACTATGACCATTTTTAACCTTTTTTTTATTTTTATAAAGGTTTTTTTTTACATTTATAATTACTACAATAAGAACGTTCAGCATCCATGGAACCTTTCTATTGCACAAAAGGCTCTTTATTGTGGGAAAAGGTTCTTTAGGCCTTTTAAAATGTCGATCACACTAATAAAAGAAACTGTAACTGTTCACTGAAAGGTTCTTTGGGGAACCAAAAATGGTTCTTCTGTGGCATCACTGCAACAACTCCCTTTTGGAACCTTTAATATTTAACCTCTGGTGCTCTTTGGTGTCAACGATTTATTGTTTACATTTTTTTTAAACAATTTTATTTCAATTAAATCAATGTACTATATTTTAGTTCGATAATATATTTTTATATATTGTATTTTTAGTGGTATTTTGGGTACCCACTTTTATTTAGGCCTACGTTGTATTTATCATTTATTCACTTTTTGATTTCAAATTTTAATTTCCAAAATTAAACTGTCATAAATATTGAATGCTTTAGAGCACAGACTTAAAAGTTTGATTTCTTTTCAAAGACGACACTTGGCTAATTATTGCTGAAGTGAAAAAAAAAAAGTTACAGAATTTTACGTTTATTTGTTATGTAAAATGTGCAAAAATATTTTTCCAATTTGTACATGAAAAACACATTTTGAAAAACATGTTTTACTCTAAATCTGTGAGAAAATCAAAGCCATAAATCTAAACAAGTTGTGTTTGAGGTTGATATCTAAAAAAAAAAAGAAAAAAAAAAAAAGAAGAGCTTTCAGTAAGATTTTGTTTGGCCGCAGTACCAAAACTTTCCACTAGACGAAATTTGTTTCTCATTCGTTTCCAATGCGGTCATTTTTTTTTTTTTACCCAGGAGAAGCACAAGTGTGACTATTTTTTCCAGGTCCATTTACCTTGTTTGAATCATGTCCAAGATTTTTGTGTGTGTGTGTGTGTGTTCACAAAGCAAGTGCCAAAACCTTTACCAAGTTTCGTAGCTAGGCCTATTCCGATGAAAAAAAAAAAGTAAATTTTTTCGAGCACCATAGTGTTTTTAAGAGTGTTTATAGCCATTTATATGAGTCGATTCCTAAGTTACTTGATCATAAACGTGATTACCTTATATTTACAGGCTTGCCAGATGTTACATGCTCCGCAGAGACTGTTCGTGAGCAGTTCTTAAAAGTCGTTTTACAGATGCGCAATTGGACAGGACTCTGGGTGTGACTGGGCTACGCCAGGACACTAAACTTCTGAAACCTTAAAATTGCTGTCTGTTAAGGGTCACCGTCCTGGAAGCTCCAAGTGCTCGTCCGGATCACAGCATGTTGTTTTCCTGAAGCTTTTTTCCCCTTTATGAGTTTTCCAGTCCTTTCTGCAGAAAAGCATCTTCAAAGTTTGAAGCTGCCACTGACGCACCAATAACACACAGCCCGGAAGTTCAGTTCTGTTGTGCCTTTGATGTATTGTAACAGTCGTTTCATATTTCCAACGCATTTGTTAATTTAGAATGCTTAATCAATTATGATATGTCCTGGAATTTTGTCTTTGATCATCTTCAATTAAGTCAAATAATCACAGAGACCTATGTGAATTAAATACGGATTGTCAGGGTGGATATATATGCATACAGTACAAAAATAATAGTTATGGCTGTAGCTGGTTAATTTAGAGATAAAGTTGCATAACATTTTTTAACAGCTCCAAACTAAAAAAAAAAAAAAATCCATCCAAATATTATATAACAGCACATGCTCCAATTTAATGCTAAATAAATCTTTGTTCCCACTTTTTTAATGCAACCTGTTGCGAGTTATGGACACTCTGCACCAATCCATAACGTGATATTTCAACACTATGACTAAAAGTGATTTACTTTGCAGGTTTCAACCAAATCTTCCACAGATAAATTCACTGATGGATATTGTTTCTGGGAAATGTTTAGGGACTATTAATTCTAACTTTTTATATCATTTCATTTTTTATTTTTTTTTGTATGGTGCGGTTCTTTCTACATAAAATCTTCAGAGTGATGAATTATTAATGAATTATGATGAGTACTGAAATCAACATTCCACCATAAACTTGATTACCTAATAAGAGTGAAATACAGTGTGTTGGCAAGAAAATGCATTTTGATATAGAGCTTAGTTACATCTAAGGGTTTCGGAGAAGCACTCTAACAAAAATGCTGGGTTGTTTATATTTTGGGTCAAATATGGTTGGTTTCACTTTTTTAATTAAATGTTAAGCCCAACGGTTGGGTTTTTCCATATATCTCCAAACATGGGCTGAGACAACACCGCATTTTTTAGTGTAAGTGGAGTAAAATTGACTGTACAAGTAAATCTCTTGTGTCCATAACTCTTGTGTGCTTTATTCTACTTGACATATTATACCAACAGCTGTGGTTGTATAGCTTTTAGGATATTGAAAAATGTCAAACAATGAGATGTTAAGAGGAATAAGAATAAACATTTTAAGTTCTTCAGTGTTTCTAAGTCTCTAATCGAATTAAATGTGGAACATTCTTAAATTATGCGATAACTTGATCATCGGGTTTTGCACAAACTGGTGGAATTCTTCAGCTCAAGTTGTTGTTAAAGAAATAGGACAAGTCAAGTACAAAAAAATCAGGTTTCACTCAAATTGGCATTTATATATCATTTATAAAGAAAAACATTTATAAACATTGAAAAAAAAATCATCCGAAATCGCATACTTCCCTGCATAGTAGGCGAAAAACAGTATGTGACAAACGAAGTGTGTCTGAATTCACAGTACTCATAAAAGAGTAAGGCAAAAAGACCCCGGATGGCCCTCTACTTTCAGTGAGATTCTGAAGTGCGCATACGATGGACACTTTACTATCCCATGAGGCCACGGGAGAGGATTTGAGAATGACAGTGAAGTGACATAACTGACACTGGTAGGTCACATGATAATGACAACATGGTGAACGTAGTACGTCCAGATTACATACACACATTCATGCAAGAACATACTTTTCTAGAGGTCATGAAGTCATTAGTTATTCAAAATAAGTACCTACTCAAGAGAGCATGCGATTTCGGATGCAGCTGAGCCAAGTTTTTTTTTTTTTTGTGTGTGGTTTCAGAATTTGGCCACTGCAGAACAGAAGTTTAAAAAAATACAATAATACATTTGCAATTGTTGTTTCAAAAGTCCAGGAGTGCAAGTCAAATGATAGGGAATTCATCTTCCGAGTCTTTTCTGTCTGGACATCAGTGGATAAATAGTTTCATCCTGAGGAACACTCTGCTTTTCCCTAGACAAATTGAAACATGTTCTGGTTGTAATTTATTTCATTTCACCGCTCCATCCATCAGCCCTGTATCAACATTTACTCTACCATGTGTAGATACTCATCTCATCCCAAAAGCTTCAGGAGTCCCTCAGGGACTCTTATGTGTGATACGGTCTTGAGTGTGATACGGTCTTGAGTAATCCCTGATATCTTGCCGTTTTCACTCCTGATAAAATGCAAGAGAACGCAAGTGTCTGCCCGGACTCTTATCGTTGATTTTTTTTTTCTCAGAAAACCACCAGCTTCACATCGCTGCCAAACCGTCACTCAACCGTCTCCGTTCCATAGGGCACGTTTCTTTCCAGAGCTATGCCGTTGTTATTGTATTTCCTATTTAGAAAAGGAATTTGGTTTCTACTGCAATACTTGTCTGCCTCCAAGTGCCTCAGTGTTCAAGCTTACTTTCACATGCACGTATGTGCTGACAAGCTTGTAATGGCTCCCTTATGTTACAGAAATGTGTTCGGGGAAGAACTTTAACTCCAAAATATCTCTTATTTCACACGTACAATGCACCATTGTTGACGTTGTACATAAGTATATCGATTTTTTTCCCCATTTTGATGGGTATTTAAAAGGTAACCATCAAAACAACTTGTGTTCCTTTCCAAATTTACTGATAGTTTACTCACCCCCATGTCATCCAAGATGTTTATGTCTTTTTTTCTTTCTTCAGTCGAAAATAAATTACAGTTTTTGAGGAAAACATTCCAGGATTTTTCTCCATATAGTGGACTTTAATGGGAACAAACAGGTTAAAGGTCCGAATTGCAGATTGCAGCCATGAATAAGGGTCTTATCTAGAGAAACAATCTAAAATCTAAAATTTTATATACTTTTAAACCACAAATGCTGGTCTTGCAGAACTCGCTATGCGCCCCGCATTACGTAATCACGTTGGAAAGGTCACGCGATCGATGTAAGGAGTACCCAAGGGGGTAATCCATCCGCCGGAAACTGAAGCCTCCCCGGGAGCCGCCATTGTAGCAGAACTTCACCTGCTGTTAGCATTTCATTGACTCCCATTCATTTTGGCGTCACTTTGACAGCGAATAACTTTACATCTGAGGCGTTTAAAGACTCCATTTGTCCATTATTTATTTCTAAAGAAACACGAAAATGTATAAAAGGCTCCATTACCTTGTATCTTACGTTATGGCCCCGTAGAAGCAGTTTTTGTAAAAATAGGCTAACGATTGCGTCATAACCACGCGACTCTGTCGCACAGGTCAAGAAATTACCGTCTAGACGCTCGCATGCAATCGGGGGGACGTTGAGGCATAAAGTCCGATAAAGTCAAGGGAGAAGCCCATAGAGAGTCATAAAGTTGCTCCCGCTGCTAGCTCATGTACAGCTAATACTCGCGCTCTCCGTCTCTGCGAGATTCGGAAGGGAATGATTCAGATTTCTCTCGGCACAGCTACTAGAAGACCTACAGGTTGCTCACATCACATCTACGTCGTCAAGCTCAGCTTGAGCCTGCGCAGTTCGCCCGGCCATCAGGAAGTGATGCTTCTAATTGACTTCATTTTTCTCTGTTGAAGCCTATGGGGTCGCTGTGTCCAGTTTATATACTGTCTATGACTGTCTATGACTAACTCTCCTGACTGCTTTGTCGGATAAAATGGCGTATGGCGAAGTATGATTGGTCAGATCACCTGTCAATCAAGCTCCCTGCGAAGGGTCAATTGATTTAGTCTGATTTAGTCTACATTGCGATTGACTTTTACAACGTGATTACGTGATGTGTGGTGCATTGCAGAGTTCTGCAAGAGCAGTTGTGGTCAAAAAGTATAGCCAACATTTTTATTTATTTATTTTTTCGAAAATGGCCGATCGTTTATAGATCCATGGCTTAGACCCTTTACCTTCCACGACTGGGACGCGCTTTGAAGCTGCATTTGTCACGGTTCTGTCACTTCAGTCTGGTTTATTCTTAGTTTAGTGACAGAGCTCTGACATTCCCAGTTTGTCATGTCTTGGGTTCTAGTTCTGTTTATTGTGAGCACATGGCTTGTCATGTTTCCTTTGTGCCATGTGCTCTCCTGTCTATTGTCTAGCCCCTCCCATCTTGTTATCTGATTATTGGTTTAATTGTCCCACCTGCTTTTCTCGTTACCTTCCTTGTTTGCCTCCCTATTTAGTCTCCCTGTGTTTGTAGTTCTGTGCTTGTTCGTTATTAATGTTCACCCGTGTTCTGAGTTGTGTTCTGTTCCATGCCTGCCTTGTTCTTGTTACCTGGATTTATTTTTTTACCATTATCAAATACTTATTCTCTGCGTTTGAGTCCTCGCTCTCCTTTCCAGAACGAACAAGCCATCATGAGGACTCAGCGGAGGAAGAAGTCAAAGGAACCACCTTTGAAGGAGGTCCCTCCTTTGTCATGCCCGTTATATGAACGGATAGTGAAATTCAGTGAATTGGCCTCTCTTCGGCAACTGGGGACTAAAGTGAGGGAATTCACTGCAGCGGCAGAGGGATTGAGACTTAGTGAGGAGGCTCTGAAGGATCTATTTAATTATGCCCTTGATGAGCCCATACCCTTTGGCATAATGAGAGGTTTGAAGAGGTCGACGTTTGAGGAATTCATAAGGCTCCTAGAACGTCACATAGATCCTCCTGATTCAGTGGGCCGGGAGACCTCATCTTTGGTGGTCCAGGAGGACCCGACTCCGGTGGTCCCTGTTCCGGTGGTCCCGAGTCCGGTGGTCCCAGTTCCGGTGGTCCCAGTTCCGGTGGTCCCAGTTCCGGTGGTCCCGAGTCCGGTGGTCCCAGTTCCGGTGGTCCCAGTTCCGGTGGTCCCGAGTCCGGTGGTCCGGAGACGGAGGAGGAGGAGAAAGGCCTCCTCATCGACTTGTCCGGTGGCTCCTAACTCAGAGACCATCCCAGAGGTGACTGCCATCCCGGAGGTGACTGCCATATTTGATGTGCCGCCCAGGCGCCTTGCTCTGCCCGCGCCGCCCAGGCGCCCTGCTCTGCCGGCCCCGCTCGAGCTACTCGCCCTGCCGGCCCCCCTCGAGCTGCTCGCCCTGCCGGCGCCACCCCAGCTACCTGGCTCGTCTGCCGATCCAGAGATTGTTCACGTCACGTCTGCCGAGCCTGTGTCTTCGGACAAGATGGCCGCCGCCGAGCCTGTTCATGTCACGTCTGCCGAGCCTGGGTCTTCGGACAAGATGGCCGCCGTAAAGAGTGTTCACGTCCCGTCTGCCGAGCCTGTGTCTTCCGACAAGATGGCCGAGCCGGTGGTGTCTGTTCCAGTTCCTAAGCCGGTGGTGTCTGTTCCAGTTCCTGAGCCGGTGGTGTCTGTTCCAGTTCCTGAGCCGGTGGTGTCTGTTCCAGTTCCTATTTAGTCTCCCTGTGTTTGTAGTTCTGTGCTTGTTCGTTATTAATGTTCACCCGTGTTCTGAGTTCTGTTCCATGCCTGCCTTGTTCTTGTTACCTGGATTTATTTTTTACCATTATTAAATACTTATTCTCTGCGTTTGAGTCCTCGCTCTCCTTTCCACAACCACACCGTGACAGCATTAAACTGCAATTTGGACCTTGAACCCATTGGTTGCCATTGAAGTCCACTATGGAGAAAAATCAGAGAAGGTTTTCCTCAAAAACCTTAATTTCTTTTCGACTAATGAAAGAATAACACGGGGGTGAGTAAATTATCAGGATTTTTTTTATTTTGAAGTGAACTATAAGCTATATAGGGGCAGATTATAGAATAAAGACTTATTTTCGCACATTTCCTCAACCGATACTATGATCTCAAAACATGTTCACCATAGTGTTCACCATAGGCAGATGTATCAAGTGCAGATTGTAGGCGCATGCGTCGCGAGTGAGCGCTGTGTTTGTGTTTGAAGCTCCGTCGACTTGATTCATAAATCGTTGATTTTGTTCTTTACACTAATTTAGAAACGAGCATTTTCTATTTTTCCAGCGTGTGAACATATCTCCGATACTACTCTCTATAAAAAACAATCGGATTGCTTTGATATCGCTAGTTATATCCAACTTTCCGAACTTCCGTTACTATCTCTAACGATAGCCCGCTAGCATTGCTCGCGTGGCCTCGCCTATCGACCGTCTTATTTACACTCGAATCACTGAAATCGCTCTGTTTGTGTTGGAGTTTGTGTTTGTGCTTGTGCTTCGAATCGCTTGTTGTGTTTGAAGTTTGTGTTTGTGCTTGTGCTTCGAATCGCTTGTTTGTGTTTGAAGTTTGTGTCTGTGGTCGAACCGCTTTGGTTGTGTTTGGAGTTTGTGTTCGAATCGCTTAACTGTTAACGTTAACGTTAGTTTGTGAGCGTGTGAACATATCTCCGATACTACTCTCTATAAAAAACAATCGGATTGCTTTGATATCGCTAGTTATATCCAACTTTCCGAACTTCCGTTACTATCTCTAACGATAGCCCGCTAGCATTGCACGCGTGGCCTCGCCTATCGACCGTCTTATTTACACTCGAATCACTGAAATCGCTCTGTTTGTGTTGGATTTTGTGTTTGTGCTTGTGCTTCGAAACGCTTGTTGTGTTTGAAGTTTGTGTTTGTGCTTGTGCTTCGAATCGCTTGTTGTGTTTGAAGTTTGTGTTTGTGCTTGTGCTTCGAATCGCTTGTTGTGTTTGAAGTTTGTGTCTGTGTTCGAACCGCTTTGGTTGTGTTTGGAGTTTGTGTTCGAATCGCTTAACTGTTAGTTTGTGAGCATGTGAACATATCTCCGATACTAACGTTACTCTCTATAAAAAAAAAACAATCGGATTGCTTTGATATCGCTGGTTATATCCAACTTTCCGAACTTCCGTTACTATCTCTAACGTTAAGTTAGCCCGCTAGCATTTGCACGCGTGGTCTCGCCTATCGACCGTCTTATTTACACTCGAATCACTGGAAGGATACGGGTTCTATCCATGATTTCAGTCCTAAATTAGTAGTGATATTGGTAGCATCACTGCTAATTTATTGTTCATCTGTCATAATGGCGAATATATCGGATGTGTGTCTACCTCTGAGTGCAGGTGAGGACACGTTTGAGCTGCATTCGGTGCGGTTGGAGCTGGAGTCCGTGGAGAAGCAGATCCGTGATCTGCTGGGGAGGCAGGCCGAGCTGCGAGACCGACGATCAGCGCTTGAAGCATCACGCGCCGATGCTCACAAGTCAGTGGTTAGTAACTTTTCGACTCCGGCCTCCTCTACTCCGTGTATTTCTCTGCACAGGACCCGAGCACCCCTGGTTTCGTTTACCCCGACACCGACACAGCACCATGGACCCTGGATGATGCCACAGCGGAAGACACGAGCCAGGACCAGAGCAAGGACCTCTCCGCCCCTCCCGGTCTTCGAGATCTCCACCCGGAACCGCTTCTCCCCTCTTCGCGAGACGGAATGCGACGACGCTGTGATCATCGGCAGTTCCATGGTCCGGCATGTCCGCGCTACCTCAGGTAAAGGTATGGTGCGCACTCACTGCTTTCCTGGTGCTCGTGTTCTCGATGTCGCTGCGCAGGTCCCCGAGATCCTGAACGGTGACGAGCGCGTCGGAGCTGTCGTGCTGCACGCGGGGGTGAACGACATCAGGCTGCGGCAGACGGAGGTTCTGAAGAGGGACTACAGGAGCCTGATCGAGACGGTACGCAGAACATCGCCTGAAGCAAAGATCGTCGTGTCTGGACCGCTTCCCACGTACCGACAAGGACAAGAAAGGTTCAGTAGATTGTTTGCACTAAATGAATGGTTGATGTCATGGTGTAATGAACAGAGACTGCTCTTTGTAAATAATTGGAATCTGTTTTGGGAGCGACCTAGGCTCTACCGTGCTGATGGCCTGCACCCCAGCAGAATCGGAGCGGCTGTTCTGTCGGACAACATCTCCAAGACGTTACACACCATATGACTAGTAAGTCAAAGTCCAAATCACATTCTTTGCTGTCCCAAATTAATTGATATAAGTACCAGTGTAGAACACTATATAGAAACTGTGTCTATTCCTCGTTTAGTGAGGCCAAACAATAAATCTACTGCAGGATCTAAGAAAAATCTAATTGTGATTAAACCAGAAAATCTCAATATTAGTGAACAAAAACAATTTCTAAAGCTAGGTCTTCTAAACATTAGATCGCTTACACCTAAGGCGGTTATTGTAAATGAAATGGTCACTGATAACAGCTTTGATGTACTCTGCCTTACTGAAACCTGGCTTAAACCAAATGATTATTTCGGTCTTAATGAGTCCACTCCACCAGGATACGGTTATAAGCATGAGCCCCGTCTGATTGGTCGTGGCGGCGGTGTTGCAACAATCTATAGAGATATTCTTAATGTTACTCAGAAAACAGGCCACAGGTTTAATTCGTTTGAAGTACTTGTGCTAAATGTTACGCTCCTAGATGTAAGAAAGAAATCCCTATTATCTCTAGCCTTGGCTACCGTATATAGACCGCCAGGGCCTTACGCTGATTTCCTAAAAGAGTTTGCAGATTTTCTCTCAGATCTATTGGTCAATGCCGATAAGGCAATAATTGTTGGAGATTTCAACATACACGTTGATAACACAAATGATGCGTTAGGAGCTGCGTTTACAGATTTATTAAACTCCTTTGGGGTCAAGCAAAACGTTAGTGGTCCCACTCATCGTCTTAATCATACTCTAGATTTAATTATATCATATGGAACCGATCCAACCGATATAGATATTATACCGCAAAGTGATGATGTCACTGATCATTACATGGTAACTTGCATACTACGTACAGCTGAAATGTGTCATGTTGCGCCACGTTATCGACCAGGCAGAACGATCCTTCCAACCACTATAGATAGATTCTTGAATAGCTTACCTGACCTATCTCCGCTCCTCAGTGAACCCAAACAAACAGATGAACTAGAGGAAATGACTAGCAGTATGAGCACCATTTTCTCTAGTACATTAGAAATTGTTGCACCAATTAGATTAAAAAAGGTTAGAGAGAAAACTAAAGCACCATGGTACAACAGTGCTACGCATGTTATCAAGAGAGAAACTCGTAACTTAGAGCGCAAATGGAAACAAACTAATTTAGAGGTCTTTAGAATCGCGTGGAAAGACAGTATGTCACGTTATAAAAAGGCTCTAAAAGCAGCCAGGTCTGAGCATCTACGCAAACTAATAGAAAATAACCAAAACAATCCAAGGTTTTTATTTAACACCGTGGCTAGATTAACAAATAAACAGACATCACCTGAACAAAATATTCCGTTACATTTTAATAGTAATGATTTCATGAATTTCTTCACTGAGAAAATAGAAAGCATCAGAAACACAATTGTAAATGTACAATCTTTGACAGCGTCTTATGATTCAGCCTCAATTATCGTCCCTCAACAACAACTACAGCGCTTTACAACTATAGGACAGGAAGAGCTAAATAAACTTATCACTGCATCTAAACCAACAACATGTTTATTAGATCCAATACCCACTAAACTACTGAAAGAAGTGTTACCTGTAGTGGAAGAGCCTCTTCTCAATATTATTAACTCGTCTCTATCTTTAGGACATGTTCCAAAAACATTCAAGCTGGCAGTTATAAAACCTCTTATTAAGAAACCACAATTAGATCCAAATAACCTAGCAAATTACAGACCCATTTCAAATCTTCCATTTATGTCTAAAATACTAGAAAAAGTTGTGTCCGCTCAATTGTGCTCTTTCTTGCAAGAAAACGATATCTATGAAAAGTTTCAGTCAGGATTCAGGCCACATCATAGCACAGAAACTGCGCTGGTTAAAATTACAAATGATTTACTTTTAGCTTCTGACCAAGGCTGTATCTCAATACTAGTTTTACTCGATCTTAGTGCTGCGTTTGACACTATAGATCATAAAATACTCTTAGATCGACTTCAAAATTACACTGGTGTTCAGGGACAGGCATTAAGCTGGTTTAGATCGTACCTATCAGACCGTTACCATTTTGTCCATTTAAATGGGGAAAAATCAAAGATAACGTCAGTAAATTATGGAGTGCCGCAGGGATCTGTATTAGGCCCCCTGCTATTCTCAATTTATATGCTGCCACTTGGTAATATTATAAGAAAACATGGAATAAGTTTCCACTGTTATGCTGATGACACTCAATTATATATTTCATCTAGACCAGATGATAATACTAAATTATCTAAAATGACAGAGTGTGTTAAAGATATAAAATATTGGATGACGTGTCATTTTCTTCTATTAAATTCAGATAAAACGGAGGTATTACTGATTGGTCCAAAAAACTGCCCACAAAACCTCTTACAATACAACCTTAATCTAGATGGACGTCCTGTTACTTTATCCTCTACAGTAAAAGACCTGGGTGTTATACTAGACCGCAACTTGTCTTTTGAAAATCATATTTCAAATGTCACAAGAACAGCCTTTTTCCACCTTAGAAACATTGCTAAGCTACGTAATATGCTATCAGTTTCTGATGCAGAAAAGTTAGTTCATGCATTCATGACCTCGAGACTAGATTACTGTAATGCTTTATTAGCTGGTTGTCCTGCATCCTCCGTAAACAAGCTACAGTTAGTCCAAAATGCAGCCGCTAGAGTTCTTACTAGGTCAAGAAAATATGATCATATAACACCAATTTTATCATCTCTACACTGGTTACCTATTAAGTTCCGTATCAATTACAAAGTATTGTTACTGACCTATAAAGCCCTAAATGGTTTAGCTCCTGTGTATTTAAGAGATCTTCTATCGCCATATATTCCATCGCGCTCTTTAAGATCGCTAAATTCGAGGCTTCTGGTCGTACCTAGGATATCTAAGTCCACTAAAGGAGGGAGGGCGTTTTCACATCTAGCTCCTAAACTCTGGAATAGCCTTCCTGATACTGTCCGAGGCTCAGACTCGCTCTCCCAGTTTAAAACTAGATTAAAGACGCATCTCTTTAGCCAAGCATTCACATGATGCATCTCATACCTTTTATACTACAGTTAAATCAGATCAAATGCATTCATATTATGAACAGCAGCTACGCTAATTATTTCCCATCTGCCTTTTTTGTTGTTATCTCGGGACACCTGTCCCGAGATAACTCAAATAGAGTTTGTCAGCTCCAGTTAGTATCCAGCCTCTCATGGAGACTTCAGATGCCCCAACGCCTGTGATGAGACGACTCGACGCCTGTGAAGAGACGACCCAACGCCGGCGATATGTTATGCCCTAAATTTCATGATTAACTAACTGTATTTTTGTATGTATATTTTTGAAATGCATTTTCTGTAAAGCTGCTTTGAAACAATGTGTATTGTGAAAAGCGCTATACAAATAAACTTGAATTGAATTGAATTGAATAGTCCATGCACTGTGAAAAAGTATTGTTGGTAACCTGGTTGCCTTCAAAGTTTATTGAAACAAAAAAATTTTGTTAGTACGAAGAAGACTAATCAACAGAAACTCAAAACATTATGTTATCTGATCCACATTCATTGATTTGACAAAAGAAAAAAGTTTTGATAACAACAAATCATGAAAATAATTGTTTGGGTTTTTAAATATAAACTAATGCATTTTGACATTTGCATCACATAAAAAGCTTTTCTAAAAGACTTTTCTGTAGTCAATGTGCTTGATAGCTTACACAGCAATTGTAGGCCTGCTACTTGCAACGCAGAACGCTCGATTCTCAAAAAAACATGCATCACGACCCAAAAAAACCCCAGAAAATGGCATGGTTTCCTCAGAAAACGCAGTTTCATCATGTTTGCTTTTGTTAACACTATCGGTTAGGTTTCGGTTTCTAGGCGGTAGTCTAAATCTGAACTCTTTTAGCACCACGACAAATAAAATCTTCATTTTAAAAGGTAGGCCTTACTTTTTAATTTCTTCCAACGTTTTCCATTAAACATTTTAAACATAAAGTAAAAGGAAATTAGAATAGTCTAAAGAAAGTAGTATACTTTTGTTCAGTTAAGTTTAAATTGATGTCATGAAATGAACACTCATATGAGTAGCGTAATAAAAGCTGTTTTATTTTACATCTGGTGGGTTTGCCAAACTTGCCATATTATGATCAAATGACCAGTCTAAAACACAGAATACTACAGTAGCTTTCACACAACTAGGTTTCAGTATGAAGTCAGACCACTGTTGCGAGGGCCAGTGAAACAAACAACAAAATTAAACATTTCTCCTCTCACAGATTAAATATTAATCATTAATCGGTTCCATCTTGTGGAACGCATTTGCGTTATAAAATTTGTGGTGGAAAAGTGATGCCACATGCCAGCTATAACAATCCCAAACATACTGAACCATAAACATATTATCGCTGCTATGTGCAACCTATGGTAATGTATAACACGGTATGTGAGAGCTCTTAGTTCATATAAAAACTTCATAAGGCACATTATGAGTAATCATGATGTGTAAATAAAGTCAAACATAATCATTCTGACAGCTTTAATTCCAGAACTGACAAACTTATCATGCACAGTATTGAACTTACAAGCCTGCTCATTTAAATGACTAGAAATCATGCCGGTTTCTCTAGGGATGGACATCAATAGAGAATAACACATGCCTTATTTTAATTTATAAGCCAGAGATGGCCAAGTGCATCTTGTTTCAATAAAGAACAAAAAACTATGTGGGCTTCCAACTCCATATTAACCAAACTCATTTAAGGCTCGACAGAGGAAATGCTCTTGAAGAAAACGATTCTTAGAATCATGGTTTGTTTTTATAACGATTATTAAAATAGATGGGCATAGCAGCATAAAAGCTCTCCTTTAATGTTCCTACACACTGGTTTCGTTTAGAAAGGAAATATGGAATTAGAGCTCAGAGACAAAATAATAGCCCGAAGCACAACACTCAGTCTAGTGCTCCAGTAATTACAACAACATCCTTGAAAATCTATCCTCGCAGTCTCTCAAACCAAGCTACAGTAAACTATTTCCATCATTTGTCTTTTTTTCTAAGTAAAAATATGCATAAAACAAGATTAGTTTACATGAAGTGAAAAATTGTCAGTCATATTCAGACCAACAGTATGATTGTGAGTGTGATATTTACACTGCTGACCCTTCCCTTACCTTAACCCACCCTTAAACTTAACCATACCACCACACCTGTCCCTAACCTAACCCGTATCTTCGGGGGCTCTGGCTTCAACGCTACCTTCTGTCCCGTATCTCAATAGCAGCAAAAGTATTTTACAGTACAACATGAACACAATAAGTACATTGTACTTATTTTTCGATGTAAGTACATAGTACTTAAAGCCACTTAATATAAAGTGGGACCAAATAGAGTAACTACATTTTAGACTGTGTTGCCAGTATTATTTTTGCTTTGTCAACTAACATACTCTCATTTACTATTCCCTACATTACTCCACTTATAAAGTCCATTTGAAGGAGTGAATGAAAACAAGCAAGCAAATCGGACACAAGAGATAACCTTCTGGTGAGATGTGGTAATTCTTTTGGTGCGAGTCGTTAAGTGCGATTCAGTTCATTATTGCAGTCTATCAATGTCGTGAATGCAATATGTACAATCAGCATAATAAAATGTTTCCATATTGATGTTCATCTGTTTTGGATAAAACTGATGACACTTTTTGCACCACTTTCAGGACATTTCACTTACCGTGAAAAAGCATGAAATATAATCTTGCTGAAATTTCGCCACAGGATTGTTTTTCCAATGTAGGCAGTGCAAAGTCTTTGTTGGTTGTATACACTTGACATGCCGGTGCATTATTGAATTGCAATTGATAATGAACAAGGCTGTTCTCTCAAATATGCACTATATATGTGTGTGGGGTCGATTTCAACCTGAGACGCGCACCTGAGACCCGTCTCTCTGTAAGCAAGGGTGTGGTTAGCTGGTACCCTCTTACGTCACAGGGCCCCACAAAATCCAATAGGAAAATTCAACTGCAGTAGCCACCGTTCAACCTGAAGAGGGCAGCACTCAGACGTTTTTACACCATATATTGTAGAATTACAACACTTTATACCCAAATGTCAAAAAAATTACTTGAATTAATGAACCTCTTTAATAAAGCCCAGTCTTACAGATCATTAACTAAAAAAAAGTTGTTTTGGGGTTTAGTTACCCTTTAAAAACTGCACTTGGCTATGGATACTATGGAAGCTTGTTTCTGCCACAGAATAAAAAATAAAAAAGGTAATTGCGATTTTTTTTTATTGCACAATTCTGACTCTTTTTTTTCTCACAATTGTGAGTTTACAACAAAAACCTTTACCAAGTTTCGGCCCATTCCGATGAAATAAAAAATGTGGGGTCAAAAATGTCTGGACAGCACCAGAGGGTTAATTTAAGATATGCCATGTCTTATTTTATAAAACAATTTGGCTTCTTAAGTAAATGTATCTTGTTTTAAGGATGTTTAGACAAACATATACTGATTGAAATTAATTGGCTAGTGCAACATCACAATGGCAGAAAATGCCACGAAGTTTAAGTCCTTTATCACAGCCTATCAGACATCTTCGTACTGCTCGGCAATTTGTGTTTTTTGTAGCCTCAGACCTTTTCCAGGAACATATTATATGCTCAGGCGCTCACATTTATCAAGCTGATTGTCAGGCCTTTCTGCTGACCTTGAGATCCTACAGTATGTTCTTTTTCAGCGCATATGCGCCCTAATAAAACTCAGTCTTCTCCCTTAGGCATCAGTAGATATTAAATCATTACCCACTGCAATGGTCCATTCAATGCCTAAAAGTGTTACATTCCACGCCTGCACACACGATCTACATACACTATCTGACAAACACGCACTCACAACTCAGCATGAGACGTTTGGTGACAGCTAACGTTAAGGTTAAACAGATGACTGGAGCCGATTGTCTTTTGTCTAGTTTTATTCTGTAATTAATAGAGCTCCTCAGTGCGGCTGTAAAGCGTCCCCTAGAATATGTTTTACATTTGGCATATACAAGTCAAACTAGTACATTCATGAGAACATATTTAGCCTTGTGAATGTTATGAATGTTGTGTCCAAACATTCAATCTGACTTGACAGGTGTGTAATGTGAATGGAGACATCATCCAAATTTCCATGCTGCTCAATCCACCCTTTAATGTTTCCTCGGTTTGATTTGATTCTTGATTCGTACCATGACTTGGGTCATTCGTGGACAGATAGGTTTCTTGTTTATGAATAAGGAAATATGGAAAGAAATTGTCTTGGGTTTAGAATTTAGCTTCGCTTTTTGTTTGCCCATATTATGCCAGAGGAAACAGCAAATGGTCCAGAACAGGTTGGTGTGAAATTTTTTGTGGCCAGTTTCTTGAGATGCATTTTTACACATTGTTATTTTTCTCCTTATTGCGTTACTAAGCAACTAGCCTTTTCACACTGGAAAAAAAAAGCTCAGGAGTTGGACAACAGCTAAATATCACACGTTGCAAACAAGATGGTCATAAATGAAAGATTATAATATAAAACCAAGTAAAGTGAAGAAAATAGAAAACATATTTATGGATATAGAATATTCCTTGCATACTGTCCCTGAATTCATGCTTCTGTTCATTCTACGTTAACATCGATCGTGCTTGATGTATTTGTTACATTTTGTTGTTGCATTACTGCACATAATATGAAACAGACCTGCCACAGAAGAAATTGCCTTTATAGAACTGAATTGCTCTGTTTATTTGTAGAGCTGATGTGTGTTATTTTTTTCAATGTTGAAATACTTTCCCCCAAATATTTGCAGAGATGACTATCAGTGAGCCAACTACTGGGCTGTCAGTAGAATACACAATGTTTAATGTTAAATGTTTTTTTTTAAATAATATTTTATTAAGTATTATCTTCATTTTGTATTCTTAAAAAAAAAAAAAATCTCAATATTTTGTCTGTAACACTTTATTTCAATAGTCAACTTTAGTCAAGTGAAGTCACATCACGTCACAATTATTTATATAGCGCTTTTTACAATACAGATAGTTTCAAAGCAGATTTACAGAGATAACAGGAAAATAATGCAACAAAGTTTGTTTCCAGAAGAAAATAGCATCACAGTCCAGCTTAAGTAAGTTCAGTCATGTTTCATTTTTGTTGTAAAAAAGTTATTAGTTTAGTTCATTTATATGTATATAGCCGTTCTAGAGAAACCCGCGATGTCATCGTCCAGCTCAGTTCTGTTCTCATATAATGGTGTCAATGCAGGCAGATCAATAATATATTATTGAATATTAAATAAAATGTTAAATTTAATGCCCCTAACTAAGCAAGCCAAAATGTGAAAAAAGGCGAAAAAGACGACAGTGGCAAGGAACCAAAGCTCCATCAGGTGACAGAATGGAGAAAAAAAAAACTTGGGAGAAACCAGGCTCAGTCGGGGGGGCCAGCTCTCCTCTGGCCAACGAACAAACATGTGTATGATTATGATTCAGACAGCATTACAAGTCAGAATAATCAGAATATTATCAGTTACATCTGGTTGAAGATTGGAGTCACGCCTGTAAGGAGACGGGTTTGTTGAGGATCAGTCCCGATGGCTGTCGTGTTGATGAGGGCTTCACAGGGGAGAGTCTAGTTGACAACCTCTGCTGACACTTCAGGGATGCGTTGTGGTCGTGTCTAGGAGCAGGTCCTCCATCTGATTTGGATCCGGCTGATTACAGTAAACCTCGGAATAAACAGAAAGACTAACATTAGCGTAGATGCCATTCTTCTTATGATGTAACGAGTACATCGGGTGTTATAGGAAGTGTGCCCGGTTCCAGCTGTCCTAATCTATGCAGCCTAATAATCATTTAACTGATTTGAATAATAGTAATGTATGATTTTCTATGTATATGCCAGGTTAAAGAGATGTGTTTTTAGTTTAGATTTAAACTAAATCTAAAAATCAGCAAAATCTTTGACAAAGTCTGTATGGTGTCCTGGTGGCCTGTATAAAGTAGCTAGCACAAATGTCAAGCACACTTTATAATTTACACTAGATAGTGTTACATTACGCAACAACACTTCAAAATATTTATTTTTGAAACTAGACTTTGGGAGTTTTTTGTATTTCCTAATTCAGTGAACAGACACAGTCTCTATATGGTGATATCTAGGTGAAAGAGTATCTATGTGATGGGAATTATCTGACCTCTGTGACGTGAGACAGATAGCAGACGGTCGGTTTAGCCAGTCTGTCTCCTTCCTGACCTGAGCCCCAAATCGTCATGTTTGAGCTCTAAGACTATGTGCCATATTACTAGAAAGAAGAGCAGCACCATCCCAGGAGGGATGAATACCATCTCTTTTCAACAGCTCAGGTCTGCCCCAAACACTTTTCCAATTGTCTATGAACCCTATATTATTTTGCGGACACCACTTAGACAGCCAGTCATTGAGTGAGGACAGTTTACTAAGTATCTCACCACTCCGGCGAACAGGAAGGGGGCCAGAGTAAATTACAGTACCTGACATCGTAATTGCGAGATCACACACCTCTTTAACGTTAATTTTAATGATCTCCGACTGGCGAAGTCGCACATCATTAGTGCCGACGTGAATAATAATCTTAGAGTATTTACGATTAGCATTAGCCAGCACTTTTAAATTTTCTTTGATGTCAGGCGCTTTAGCTTCCAGAGAACGTGACTATGGTGGCTGGTGTCTCTATTTTCATGTTCCGTGTAATAGAATCGCCAATAACTAGGGCACATTCAGTGGGTGTTTCACTGAGTGGGGAGGACCTGTTTAATGTTGCAATCGAAACGGAAGAGCAGTGTTTTGTCCCGCGACTACAGCGTCTCACGGTCACCCAGTTGCCCTGCTGCACGGGCTCTACAGCCAGAACCGAACAATGTACAGAGTTCACTAAGCTAGTCGCAGCCAAAGCAGTATCTAAAGCCCTTGCGTTCTTACTATCCTCGATTAAAGTTTGGATGCGTGTCTCTAGTTCTGAAATCTCCGTCACCCTGACCATCTCCCTGCATTTATCACATGTGAAGCCCTCACCGCTGACAGAGAAGGCTGTATTATACATGTGACACGAAGTGCAAGTGACAATAACAGGAAAAGACATTACTCACTGTGTTTGTTGGCTGGTCCTACTTACCACAGTTGTTTAATAGACGTGTAAAAGGCGCGAGTGCGAGCGAAAAAAAAGGACGACAGGCACGGATGGCAGGTTAACAGGCTAGCGTATTGTGCTAGCGATAGCGATTTAGATAAAAGCTAGCGATGTCAGATTAATGTGATGGGCAATATTAGACAATATCTAATATATGTTGATAAATAAGTTATATTTAGCTTTAGACACTCTTATAACTATAAGTAACTTTGCGACTACGGGGGCGTTTACATGACACCATTTTCAACTAAAAACTGAAAACTTTTCATGCATTTTGGTAGTTTATTTACACAATAGTAGCGTTTTGGGCGCTATACCAGTCTGTAGCAAGGTATGTTGGAATGTTGTTATATTATAATTATTGTACGCTACTGTATGTACTGTGTTGTGTGTGATCGAAGTTGTGTACTGGCCGTCATGTTGTCCAAGACAAATTTCCCAGAAATGGGACAATAAAGTATTACAAGTAAGTAAGCTCCACCATGAGCTCCACCGTAGTCATTATCAATGAGTTCTCACTGTTCTCACGGCCCTCGGCCCCGCCTTGCTTACCATGTTGCCATCGTTTTTTTGTTTTGCCCTCATGTTTTGCCTTCGGGGACTGCAGATGGAAATTAGCATTTGCTAACTCTGGAACAAAACATCTTTTCGTAAGATTAACGCATTTTGTACATTGTCCCTGACAAATAAACTAATAAAATAAATAAAATAAAATGTGTCTCACGTCTAGTTAATAATCTTGTTTAGTCCCAAGTGTTTCTGTGTATTAGCCCCATGTTTGTTTCTTTCTTTTTCAGATCTCATCTCTTATAAGTGGTTGTTCTGTTTCTCATGTTTTTGTTTCCAGATATCCCGAAGAAGTGTAATTTGGAGCTGTCTAGACTGTCTGCCTAATATCTGTTGAGACTTTATTTTCAACAGACATTCTACTGACTTAAAGTTTGCAATAACGTTCAGAAAATCTCATGATTGGACTATCAGTAACCTGAAATCGAATGCATTTTTTCAAATTGTAGTTTTTTTCTTCTTTCGTTTTTCATGTTGTGGGGGAATGGATGACGATTTGTTACATTCAATGCATGCGTTTGTAAATTGCATGTGACATTGTATCACAGGCTAGACACGTGGCCGATCAACACATCCAGGACATAGACATTAATCAACTCTGATATTAATTATAAACATGATACATTGAATTGATTCATGATCCATATTGAGTGCAGTGTTCACGAGTACAAGAAGACTACTGCAGAAGTTGCCTTGAATATGCTTCTGGTCTCACAACACTCCTCTGCCAATTTGAGAAGAACTTTTCAAGTAAGCCTCAAAAAGGGGATTGCAGCTTTCAAGGGCATTGGGGTGTATTTATTTCATGCTCTGTGTAAAGAAGAAATGAAATATTAATCTACCAAGAATTGCTCACAGACCATTCGCCAAAAACCCCCCAAAAAATCCTGAATGGTTTCCTAAATGAGTCAAGACTTGGTTAATCTGGCAGCACACTGATGCTATTCATATTGTGCTGAGGTAAATGACAGTGCAATTCATTATACACCAGGGCTTTTGAGTTGACATGTGAAACAAAAAGAAAAGAAAAGATGGCAAACAACAGCTCCGAGGGATTGGCCTAAAGTCAGAGATTTCAATCGGACCTCAAATCTCTTATCAAGTTCTTCCAAGAACACAATTTGACCTTATAGTTGTCAGATTCATGGTTCTGTTCAGTGTGTTTTGTTTCAGTTCTGTTTTGTCTCAAGGTCATGTTTTGATCTGGTTTCCAGTTTGTTCCCTCGGCTACTGATTCTGTTTATCTGTCCAGTTAATCATCTCATTAGTTCTCCTCGTTCTTTAATGAGTTCATTGTTCGGTGCCATCAATGTTGAATGGTATAATAATATCTGTTTTCCTGAGTTTTCCCTTGGATTAAAAGACTATTTGAGTCGTATTCTCCTACAATCATGTACACAGCCATTTATGTATGTCAAAAATTATTATTTTGGTAACACTTTATTTTAAGGTGACATAGTTATACTATGTGTACTTAGTAAATTATGCATAATTACAAGTAACTAAGCCTAAACCAAACTCTAACCGTGACTCTATAGTAAGTACTGTACATGTAGTTAAATTATGTTTTATAAACAAAGTTCGGGAGCACGTTCAGATAACCAATCCAATCTACTTGTCATCAAACAATTATGTCTTCCCTAATCAGCATGACAAGAAGCATATATATATATATACCCCCTCTGTCAACTTACCTAACATTCCTTGACAGTTTTTCAGCATCCCTCCACCACCCCGACTCCTCACTCTTGGCTCTTTCTTTTACAGCCAGGAATACAGGGGGAGTACTCTGAGTTCGGGCCGAATACCGAGCCCGGAGCCCTCTCCTCGGACAGCACGCCGTCGCCAAATACACTTTTATTCCATCTGACTTATTTGTAAGTGTGAACTCGTGAATTAATATTTCTCAGTACTTTTGGAGTAAGTACAATGTAACTACGTCACCTTAAAGTGGAAGCATTATATCTCTTATGGAATGTTAAGACTGTCTCTAAAACGTGTTTCATCACTCCATTAAATCTATGAAAGAGCAACTACTAAGCAATAAAATACTGGCTGAATTCAGCTGCACTGGCTAAGTTTTTTTTTTATGGAATTTTGTGCTATTTCATAATGCAGTTATTACATATAACAAGAGAACTTCCATATTTTGTTGCTGTGTTGCATGAGCTTTTTTTTTTTAGTTTTACTTACTCCCAAAAGTTTTGTAAACTTTTCAAACTTTCCATGTGAAAACTAACGTAACCTCGGTTCTCTCTAGGAGAGGAAACGAGTACTGCGTCGAAAGACGCTACGGGAAAGATATTTCTTTTTCGAGATTGAAGCCTAAAAATTAATCCTTAATTTTGTAATAATATGTTAAACCTTAGGCGGAGCAAATCACGCGCCCATTGGCTGCTCCGCCAGAAAAGCACAGCCTATGCGAGGCCAGTGACGCTGACCAATGAGGACGCTTCACGCCCTCTGCGTCACCTCCCGCCGAAACGGGCGTGGTCTAGGCCTATAAGTACGAGCATAGCTGTCTCCCACTCTGATTTTCGTCACTGAAGCGACGCAGCGTGGGCACGCACGGCCTGAGACGCAGTACTCGTTCCCTCTCCTAGAGAGAACCGAGGTTACGTTAGTAACCGAGTACGTTCTCTTACGTAGAGTTCTCTCCTAATGCGTCGAAAGACGCTACGGGAACCCCTGTAACACGCTGTGCGTGCTCTTGGACCGACACAGACACCCAAGGGCGCGCGCACCCTGGCATACAAGCGCCTACACCAAGAATGTATAGGGAGAGCGGCTAGAATTAGCATCATCCCTTTATAATAGTGCCCCTAAGGGCATAATAACATATATATTATAAATATTAAATATATATGAGGGGTCATAGCATGCTCATGAGACACACTGTCAGTGAGTGATGCTTAAAACATTGGAGTGACCTGGGCCGCAGCGCGGGGCAGGAACACCATACATAGTCATCGAGACCGAGAGCAGTTTAGCCTGCAACGCAGGAACCTCTAGGTTATAGAACCTTATAAATGTAGACGGGGAGGCCCAGCCTGCCACCATACAGATATCTTGTAACGAGATCCCACTGTACCAAGCCCACGAAGAGGCCATGCCTCTCGTAGAATGTGCTCTGATGCCCAGAGGGCATTCCAAACCTCTAGAAGCGTAGGCTAGCGCAATGGCGTCCACTACCCATCGAGACAGACTCTGTTTCGTCACAGCTCGCCCTTTAGAGCGCCCGCCGAACGAAACAAAGAGCTGCTCCGTCTGTCGAAAAACAGCGGAGCGGGACACATAAGCTCTTAATGCCCTGACTGGGCAAAGGGAGCTGTTTCCGTCCTCAGAGGCCGGCAGAGCCGACAGGGAGATGACCTGAGCCCTGAACGGTGTGTTGAGGGACTTAGGTACGTACCCATGCTTCGGTTTCAACACGACTACAGAGTCGTTAGGCCCGAATTCCATGCAAGAGGCTGACTGAGAGCGCTTGCAAATCCTCCACACGCTTCACTGAAGCGAGAGCCAAAAGAAACACGGTCTTGAAAGACAGGTGCTTCATGTCAACTGAGTGAATAGGCTCGAAAGGGGCCCCTTTCATAGCGTTTAACACCGTAGAAAGGTCCCAAACGGGGACTGAAGGAGGCCTTGGAGGATTTAACCTCCTGGCTCCTCTAAGGAAACGGACCACCAGGTCGTTTCTGCCCAGTGAACGGCCAAGCGTTGGATTAACGAACGCTGATATGGCTGCCACATAGACTTTGAGCGTGGATGGGGTCCTACTCTTATCCAATAGCTCCTGCAGGAAGGAGAAAATCTCTGTTTCCCCGCACTGAAGGTGAACACCAGCCAGAAAACACCGACCATTTGGAAGCGTAGAGCCGTCTGGTAGACGGGGCCCTAGCCTGCTCGATCGTGTCTAATACTCCCTTTGGGAGGTTAGCGGGTACCCGTTTATGGCCCACACATGTAGGGACCATAGATCCGGGCGAGGATGCAAAATCGAGCCCTTGGCCTGCAAGAGGAGGTCCCTCCTCACTGGGATCGGCCATGGAGCAGTACTCTTCAGTCGCATCAAAACTGGGAACCAGGGTGGTGCCCTTTTATCCGAGGACGAAAGCGCCTCAGCGCAAAGTCCACCGCCATCATTTCCAGGCAGTTTATGTGCGGTAGTTCAACTCGTTCTGCCCACTGGCCAAAGAACGGTCTGCCCTCGAGCAGCGCTCCCCAGCCTGAGGTGGACGCGTCCGTGGACACCACCTTCAGGCTCGAGGAAGTCCCCAGGCTTACACCTGACCGGTACCAGTCTGACGCTCTCCATGGTGTCAGGGCTGAAAAGCATTCCTGATTGACCTTGAGGCGATAACGACCGTGAACCCATGCTCGGCGCGATACGCGCGCTCTCAGCCAGAACTGGAGTGGGCGCATGCGCAGCAGGCCCAACTGTAGTACCGCCGAGGCTGAGGCCATGAGGCCTAGCATTTTTTTAAATCTCCTGAGCGGCACTATATGACCGCTGCGGAAGGATTTCGCCACTTGCAGGATGTTTCGCCTGCGCTGTGATGACAGCCGCGCTGTCATAGAGAGTGAGTTCAGATCCAGTCCTAAAAAGGAGATCCTTTGACTGGGAAACAGTGAACTTTTCTCCCAATTCGCCTTTGGCTAAGCCACGCCCTAGAATGTAGATTGACCAATCACAGCGCAGCCAAGAACGAGCTCCCACAGAGGCTCCGACACTTTTTCACGGCGCTCCATTGACTTCAACGCAGGCGGCTCATATTTTTGACCTCGGCAGGCTATTACGTCGTCGTTTTATAAAAAATATGGTTAAACGTTGTGCCTGGGGCATTTGTAACACAGATACGCGTTTCCCAGAGAGGTTGGAGGGGGTGTCCGTTTTTTCCCCTTCCCAAAACCGAAGTTAAATACTGACAAGTGTCGTCTTTGGATTAAACTTTGTGGACGTCCTCACAGTCAGCGAAACCCCTCAAGGATCAACAAGCACACTTTTGTGCTCTAAGATACATTTAGCTTTTAACCTTACTGTGAAGTTATACTAGTTAGACAGTTTTATGCTGGTTTAGGTCATGATTTCGGTTCTCTGCCCTAATTGTTGATACGCTAGCACACGCTGCTAATAAATACAACTTTATACTCGCGTAGTCCGTTTGCTTTGTAAATAATAACGATTATAGAAGTGAATAGAGACCTACCCAGCTTTGCATGACAGTGTTTCTCCTGATATTGTTAGTCACAGCCTCCGTCTCCATTAGGATATGCTGTGGTTCATGTTTTGACTGTGACCGTTATGCTTTTGCCTCTATTTGGATGCCTTGTTGTTGCTTGCGTTTCACCGTTTGTCTTGAATAAAGCCTTCAAACGCACACTGCAGACACTTTTGCCTACTTCTATCGGACACTTTATTTGCTGCTTTATAAAAGTTTGATAAAATTTCCGCAGGAAGAGCTGTCACAGCATAAGCCATGTTGATACCAAACCAGAGCCCAGATGAAGTTGTCGGAGGTAGCAACAGTAACTAAGGGGGGCGGGGCTTAGCCAAAGGTGAATTGACTCTCAGACCTAAACACTCGAGGTGATTGAGTATTAGGGTCTTGTGGCGAGTGAGTTCTGAAGGCGATTGAGCCAGAATCAGCCAATCGTCCAAATAATTCAGAATTCGAACGCCCCGGAGTCTCAGGGGTGCCAGCGCCGCGTCCATGCACACTGTAAATGTACGAGGTGCTAGAGACAGGCCGAATGGCAGGACTGTGTACTGATATGCCCGGCCCTCGAAGGCGAATCTCAAAAATCGCCTGTGACGTCACGTGACGCAATTTGTATGTGAAAATACGCGTCTTTCAGATCTATTGCCATAAACCAGTCTCCTCGGCGAATCTGCGCGAGGATTTTTCTGGTCGTGAGCATTCTGAACTTTCGCTTTGTTAGCGCTTTGTTCAGATGCCTCAGATCTAAAATGGGTCTGAGACCCCCGTCTTTCTTCTGTACCAGGAAATATCTGCTGTACAGACCCCCTTCGCTCTGAGCTTGAGATAAAGGCTCTATGGCCCCTTTGCTCAATAGCTTCGCTATTTCGGCTCGAAGTAGATGTGCTACTTCTGTTTTCACCGTTGTTTCGACTCTCTCCGTGTAACGGGGAGGGCGTCGATAAAACTGTAGCGAATAGCCTCTTTTATAGTCTCTAGCACCCATTCTGAGACCCCGGGAAGTCTTTCCCATGCATCTGCACGCGTGACTAGGGGTTGAATGTAATCTGGGCCCTGGTCGCGAAATGGCGGCGACATGAGAGCAACCGTGTGCTGTAACATGGACGCCGTGGCGTCTGAGGCGGGGGGCATGTTTAACACAGTGTGCATCCCGCGCGCGCTCGACTCTCTGAGTTGAGAGAGAGCGCGCGGGGCGAGCCCCGTAGGGCTCGTTTTATTTGTGAATAAATGTGGGCGCGTGGAAGCGGGCACATTTATAACACCGGGAATACTGTGTTTGTGAACTGACTGACCGTTCGTTGGTTTTGTTTTTACAGAAACCGCGGAACGTGCAGTGTGTAGTGGTTGTGGGCACTGGACAGTGGGCACGCTCACTACATGTAAAGCACAATCGTCATGAGTCGATTTTATGTGTGCAAACCCTATGTTGTACAGGGCTGTGCTTGTGTGAATGAATGGGCACTGGGTGGGCATTGCAGTTACACACATTACACCATCGGCTGTGGCCGGAACACCAGAAATTAAACTCTTTTTTAGATTTATCTGGGTCGCCGTGAAAACGGCGTTTGTGTGCAGGCAAACAGGCTTTACGGCCGGTTTGTTGGCTGCTGAATACACTGGTACAAACACGGAACTTAGGGCTGTACAAGCGGGAATCTTTGGTGGAAGTCCGGCCGCAGCGGGACCCAAACACCGTCTTTTTCCTAGCAGGGCTAGGATGGCGCCGAGGCCTCGGGCTTGAGTGTGATCTTAGGCCGAGGACCACGCGGCGGCGGGCGCCGTCCGGCGGAGCGAGACCGTGGTCTCTCTCGGACCTGTTGCTGCTGGGCTGGCGCGGCGGGCGCGGGGCGCTGCTGAGTTCGGAGAGACGGCTGTTTAGGGCGGCTGTCATAACGTGTCCCGTGAAGGTCAAGGGGAGGTGGTAGATAGGCTCAGGACTCAGACATCATGCAAAGAGGATTTGTATTAAATGCCAGTGGATAAGTAGGGGTTAACATATTCGAAGTGATGTCTCAAATAAGAAAAAAAAATTACAAAATTAAACAAAAATAAATATACACTTAACTCAGTGCAAACTTTGATGTATCAACCAAAGGAAAAACAAATTCCTACAGGCAGCATAATCTTCAGGAGTACATTCAGCAATATGACCCCATCTTTACCTCCAAAGGTTCAGTTTAGACTGTCTTATATAGCCTAGGACAGGCTCATTACCCTCAAGACCGTACCAACTGCAGGGGCATCAATACAAAAACCTTTGTAGCAAAATAACTTCCAAAAATAACTTCCAACAATAATTTAAATAAACTCATTCAGCAACTTAAACTAAATGTAAACACCATAAGGCATTTCCCCATGCCTACATTACCAAGGATTAAGTCCCATTCCCTATTATTAGAGATGGTTTGCCCCAACACAAGAAAAGGGAAAGCTGTGGTCCCGCCCCCTCCTTTGAGGAGACACAGGAACAGGAAATGGTGAGTAGACAACATGTGGGGTAACAGTTTGCCATGTGGCAATAACTACAGATTTGAAATAATAAATACCAAAACGTATACCTACAAACTTGTCTCTGTGTGGTTAATGAGAAAAACAAAGGAAAACTATAGTAGACCTAACATGTGATGACCGCTGATATGTGCACCTATATGCAATCAACTCAAACAGCATATCTTAAACTTATTATAAATTAATGTTATAGAATAATGAACCTAAGGGACTGCACCATAGTCAACAAACACAAAACCATAAATAACAAATGTAAAGAAACATAAGCCCATAAACAGTTTGTGATGACTTTGGCAGTGATGACGTCATCCTAGTACCCGTCATCACAGCGGCCTGTTGCGGAACTGGAGCGCTTCGGCAGGAAATGTTTCATGGCCTGCGATGTCTTCTGTACCTCAGCGAATCGGTCCGCGAAGTCTTTGACGGACGATCCGAAGAGGCCAGTCGCTGAAACGGGAGCGTCGAGGAACGCAGAGCGCTCTGACTCCGCCATTTCAGAGAGCGTCAACCACAAATGTCTCTCGGAAACAGTTGCTGAGGCCATAATCCTACTGATGGCGTGTGCGGCGGACTTTGTAGCACGAAGACGGAGAACAACGGAGAATGCTGGCGAGGCAGAGGTACGTACCCTGGCTGAAAAAGGCGCCTTCCATGATTTCGCCACCTCTTCATGAAGCTCAGGAAGAAACGGGGCGTGCCTGGAGGGGGGCGAAGCGCGGTCTCCAGAGAGGAAGCAGCCATCCAGCCGGTTGAAAGCAGGCTCTTCGGGCGTCGACCAATCGAGGCCGAGGCTCGACACGGCCTGTGAGAGCAGACGCATCAGCTCTGCCTCGATGCTTTTCTTCCCTCCTCGGCGTTCCGGAACAGCGGGGGAGGGGAGGTCCACGGAGCTCGCCCATCCCTCACTTCCCGAAGCGAGAAGCGAACAGCAGTCGTCATCCCCCTCAGATACGGCTTGCTGGTCATCGTCCATGACGGACAAGGCGGCGGGCTGCGGCCGTTGTCCGTCGGAGAGCGACTCCAACGACGCGGTGAGAGGAGCTAGCGGCGGCGAGCTCCTCGTGGAGGGAGGTTCCGGGACCCGCTGAGCGCGGCGCTTTTTACGGCGCGGCGCTACAGGGGGTGGAAGAGCAGCTTCCGTGAATGATGCAAGGCGAGTCCGCAGAGTCGCGATGGGCATCATGTCACAGTGATGGCAGCCGCCATCACCGAGAGCGATAGCTGCATGTTCCTCGCCCAAGCAGGAAACACACAGCACGTGGTGGTCCCCGTCGATGATCGCGGCTCGGCAGGAGCCGCAGGAAACACGAGGCATCTTTAGAAAGACACTCGTTGCTCTTTCTGTGAGAAAAAAATGTGTGACGCGGTGGCGAACACACACACAAAACACACACAAAGAATGAAAGGATATTCCACGCCGGAGAAGTGCAGCAGGGAACGGCGGCTGAAGGCGGGAGGTGACGCAGAGGGCGCGAAGCGTAATCATTGGTCAGCGTCACTGGCCTCGCATAGGCTGTGCTTTTCTGGCGGAGCAGCCAATGGGCGCGTGATTTGCTCCGCCTAAGGTTGTATGCTACAGAAAAGCGTTTTACATATTATTACAAAATTAAGGATTAATTTTTAGGCTTCAATCTCGAAAAAGAAATATCTTTCCCGTAGCGTCTTTCGACGCAGTAGGAGAGAACTCTACGTAAGAGAACATATATTACGAGGTGGTGTTAAGAAGAAAAAAAGGTACGTACGGATTAGCCACCAATTCAGCAAAATGTAAAACAATTATGAATTGAGATTGTGTTGGCTGATCCATAAAAGCAAACTGAAAGACTGCAAAGCAAGAGATCTCTCATATCTTCTGGGAGCATTTAAGTACCATTTTGCAGTTTGTGATACTCTCTCTACATCTGTCCAGATGCATAATGCTCTTGTGTAAAGATGCATGAAACTACAGGAGTCTGCAATGTGCAGTGCATTATCTTACAAGCACAGCCGCTACGAGCGTGAGAGAGCGATGCATGTCCAGTACATTGTGTTCCTTCTATATTGCGCGAGGATGTGATCTTCTTTCCCACTCAGCAGATGGACACAGTGCATGTGGATAGAAAAGTTCCTCCTCATAATAAATTAATACATCTCCTCCTTATTTACTTTTTGAGCCCATGGTGGCATATCCCTGCCTCCTGCTGGGGCTAAATGTGCAGCACATGGTTTAATGTACAGATGTCGACAATAACACAGTATGGTGTATGTGCCATAAGATCCAAGGAAAATGACTGGAAGCAAAAATGACTCTCGCATCTTTGAGTCCTGCACATATGCGATCGATTACCACATTTGCTTGCTGCTAATCAATGGCATGTTTTGTGCCGTTTCTCTCCATTTAATGTTTTGAGACCAATTGTGGTTTAACACGAAGCAAAGAGATAAGAACTAGGGGTTTGCTGTGACGCAAGGATTTCTTGTGAATATGCCCAGGTTCACTGATCTAAACTGATCTAAAGCAAGCTTATAAATAAGATATTGGTGGTGTATTAGATCACAGTGTCTTAAACACATGCACCATTCATGCGAGCAGATATGGACTTTTACTGTATTATGATGAACTGTGGATAAACTAGAAAATGAGACCTCTTTGATGTTTTTGCCAAAAGGAAATCCGGGTACAATCTAATATGGTCTAATATGGATTTGCTTGCCTTTATTCTTCCCATGATTAACCAAGATTGATTGTGTAAGTGAGTTACTGTTGAAGAATGCCTGCTTAACTGTAAAGCAACACTGATGGCAAAACTTAAACAAGTCCAGGTTTTGGCTGTTGCTAATTTTTTGAGACACACAACATGATCCCTTCAGCTCACAGGTCGTCTTGCTCATTTTACAAAACCAAAACTTGACCGAGTGATAGTTGGTGATGTTTATCAGGCCCCCAACATGTAGCCTTCATGTAGCCATTGTGTTGTGTATTTCACTATTGCTGCATATCTCCAGATATTCTGTTGATCTATGGAGCGCACAAAGAGTGTAAAGCAAGGGAGTCACTGAGTGTAATAGTGTCCGGGAAATAAAATCTGATAGCTTTATCCTCAGGGATAAGAGGAATTGCTGACTGGCCCATATTCACTTATGGCTGAGTTATTTGTCATCCACTGATTGCAGATGACAGTGTGTTTGCTTTCCACCGCAGTTACAGTGGCCAGAAATCACTAAACCCTTCAAGGCATGTTCACATTAAATGTCTAAACTAAGTTTTTTATTTTTTTTATTTTGGACCAACTCATTCTTCCCTTCATAAAACTCAGATATGATTATGATAACTCAGATATGGGAAGATATGATACTTTTTGGTCTGAGTTTACATTTTCCTTGCAGAAGGTTAATTATTGTATCCATTGCACCATTTGGTGTTATTAATCAAGCCGATGGAATTATTTAAATTGATTTGAATGAAGTAACAGAATTTTAATTAAGATATTTTAATTATTTTAATATCATGCAAGGCTCATTACAATTGACTAATTATTTACGGAGCATAATTATTTACGGAGCATAATTACACTGCGATACGATACATCAGTGAAACAACCTTATAGGTGTAACAAGGTCAGGACCGGACACGGTGGCTGCGGTACCTGGGGGTACGGATAGACGAGGCGAGAGAAAAGGAGACGGAAGCACGAGGAGCGACAGAGACGAGAGAGTGGACAGAGAGAGAAAAAAAACGATTGAGAGACTCACTCGCGGTGCTATGTGACACTAGACATCCGTTGGGGGACGGCTCGACTTTCCTCCGCCTCCTGGCGGACGGCGATGGGTCCTCCGGTTAAGGGAAGCCGGCAGTGAGTCTCCCGTTCCCTGCTCTGCCCCCATTATGGCCGTCGGCAACAGGCTCCGGCATACGGCGAACGGGAACGACGACTCCGCTCCCTCTCGGACGGCAGCCACCCCTCCTCAACCCAGGAGCACGGCAGCGACCTCTCCGTCCCACCTGATCTTCCATCGCTCCAGCACCATCGTCTCGGGCAGCAATCGACGACCATCGCTCCCTCGTTCTGCCCGATCTCCTCAGCACCGCGATCCCCCTAAGCAGCGAGGGCTCTCCGACAGCGTGTTCCTCCTTCCTCCCGGGATTTGGCACCAGTGTAGCAAGGTCAGATGTTATGGGCGGGAACCGGCAAACATTCAACACTTTTAATAAATAAATAAACAAGTACAAAAATGAAAGTATAGGCCAGCAGCCCCTAGCGGACGACTGCTAGCCACACAACTGACTATGAATTTTATTTTCAATGTTTTTTCTTGAGGTAGGTCGCCAGGTCTTTCCCCAACCCTCCCCATTCCTACTCCCTTGCTCAATACATCAATTTTGCCTTGGAGCCTTGGCCGTGGAGCATGGTTTGCTACAAATCCCCTCGATCACTGGATCAATTTTGTGACGAAGAAGACTGATAGTAGGTTACATTTATAAATCCACAACTGTGGTCATTGCGAGAGGCGAGCAGATCAAGTCCAGTGGTCTCAGAGTTTCCAAGTCCGGTGTTTACAGAGTTACTGACACTATCGTCTGTGTTGGCTACAGCCATCTTGTGTTTTTGGGCCACACACACTGCTACAGCTCCTCCCGAGGCAGCGGCGACCGCTACTGATCCTCCTTAGGCGGTGTCAACCGATTCAGCTCTTCTCGAGGCAGCGGTGTGCGCTTGTGATTTCTTTGTTTTTAACCTGTGCTCCCTGTTGACTCTGTCATGACCAAAGAGGCCGTTCCCGAACTTTGTCTGCCCTGTCCTGGCCAAGGAGGCCATCTATGAACTCTCTGCCTGCCCTTTCAAGGCCACGGAGGCCATCTATGAACTCTCTGCCTGCCCTGTCAAGGCCACTGGGGCCATCTATGAACTCTCTGCCTGCCCTGTCAAGGCCACGGAGGCCATCTATGAACTCTCTGCATGCCCTGTCAAGGCCACGGAGGCCATCTATGAACTCTCTGCCTGCCCTGTCAAGGCCACAGAGGCCATCTATGAACTCTCTGCCTGCCCTGTCAAGGCCACAGAGGCCATCTATGAACTCTCTGCATGCCCGGTAAAAGGGTTTTTTATGCATGTTTGGCCTGATTTTTTTTTGTTGCATTTACACTGCTTTGACCAGTAGGGGTCACCACCATGTGGCATATAAAATATAAAAATAAAATAAAAAAACAGGGTTCACAAACTGTCCAATAATGATCACCATGGTCCATTTCTGTATGTAAAAGAGTATAAACTATATAATCACATATAAGCAAGATATATAAGTCAACATTTAAATCATTCGATATTTCAGTTGAAATATTATTAAGTTGAAACCCAATACCTTCGTCGCACCGCATTGACGCAATCAAACTTCAAATGCGGCCTTCGAAGGATGCAGCTAATGAGGAAAGCCTCTCCATGAGGGTAAAGAATTAACTTCCTCCTTCTCTACTCCTTTAAATTGGTGAATTCATGCATCTCTCGGACAGAGCGCCCTCTAATGCCCAGGGGAATAATGACAGTGCTGCACTGAGAAGGCTACAACGACAGCAACAGGAAAACTGTTACACCCAGACTGTAGATGAAATGCTAGCAGCTGTCAACTGTGTGAAACTGTGAGTAACGCCCTAAATCTGTCTCCAATTGATATGCCCGCGCTTGACCCCTGTTGGTTTAGCGCACGTACCTATTTCCTCTGCAGACACTTTTTGAAGTGAAAGCACATTGCAGTTATTGTCTTTATTATGTTTATACACAATTATAATGCAGGCAATGCATCTTACAAACCGAAAACATGTAGATGTGGTGAACACATTAGACCTTTTTAAACACAAATCAGGCTGAGAAAATAAGTTTACGACTCCACCAAGTGGGCAAGCTCATTTTATTTTTCACAATGGCACTACCTAATTTGCACAAAACAGTAAATCACAGTAAATCAAATATATTTTATTTCAATTTAATGGTGGTAAGTTCATGTTGAGTTCTGGATGCTGCATGGTGTTCCAAACAGGTTTCTTAACTATAGGTAAACCAGCTAAAGATCATGCTGGTCAACCTGCCTTTTCTACAGAGATAATAGTGTAATAGAGGCCAGCTGGTAAGAGCTGTGAGGAACTAGTTGTACTAGAACAGATGATTCAATTATTAAATAAAATCTCTACCACAAACAATACATATTCTTTCCCCCCTTTACTTTTTCCAAGAAGTTTTTCAGTTTCTGGCTTGATGACCCATCTGTGATCATGTCTCTTGGATGAATCAGAAGGATCTGGGTGTATCAATTTACTCCGCAATCCAAATCACGAAGACGGTATCCAAATCATAATGAGAGTAATCCAAAACAGAAGTCAAAAATCTGGGTATAACGTTTCTAGAACAGAGAATGTACACAAGATGGTGACGTTGTGTCATTGACTGCTATAGTCTAGTGTGAGTTTGACACAGATGTCCTATAAAATCTCCATTAAACAAACTGATAAAATCACACATGGACTCTCACGCATCATTAAACTTTCAGTTTGGTCATTAAAAGTGTTCAAAACCAAGCGGTTTTGATTCATCCAAAATCCAGGCATTCTGTTCGTATTATGGAATAAGAACAAATAGACGTTTTGAAGAAAGTGCTTTGGATGTGGTGTTGATTTCCTTTGTTTTAATTTATTTAATGGCGTTCTTGGAATGGTCCTCCAGAACTGTACTTTTCGGGACTGTCAGTTGCCGATCCACACCAGCACGCTCCATGACTCCTTACAAACCGCAATTCAGAACTGAAGTGAGATAAAAGCAGTTTAATAAGACAAAATGGTCTCCCCATTCTCCCAAGACACGTGTTTTTCCTCAGTAAGATTAAGGAATGTTTATATAAATAATGCTCAACTAGGATTCATTCCAAAGGGAGTAAGTGGAAAATACATCAATTATATACCTTGGTTTCCTGAGTTTGTCTCTCTCCACTTCTTTATATTCCTGCTCTGTTAAAAAGTCTCCCGTCTCTTTGTTCAACTCTTCTTGGATTCTATACATGCCACTGTATGGGGTTGAACAGGAAAAAGTTAACATACAATAATCATGCAACTTAATTCATACTTAACTCAACTTACTTTGACTATTATTTGTCAGGCTTTACAGGGTAAAAAGATAACATTTTGAACGAGGCATTAAAAATCTAATGCAAACAAAAAAATGCATTTAAAAATGTACGGTAATAATTATGACACTTCTAGTCACTGTGATTTTGTCAAGTAAAACATTTGTTTGAGCCTGAAACAACATTTCTGTCTGAAAACCTATATCCCGACCGTACGTTATCCCTAAAATCAGAGGAAAATGATGGTGAATAACACTGATGTGGAAGCACCTAACCCTGATTGTAAGCCTAAACTTGACATAAACTGTAAATTTGTCCCTAAAATCTGATTGGTTGACTGGAATGAACAAAGATGCTGATCCAAGAACATGCTGTACTTGGTGAAATCACGAGCATGACACTTCTGTCCTGCTAAAAGCAATTAGCGTTGCTGACAGGCTGTGGGCTCAGAGCATTTAGTGTAGCACTTAATCCAATTAGATTGAATTTCCTTGAGCAGAATAATCATTTTGGAGTCATTCGTTTCAGCCAGAAGACGAAATCCACCTCTTTGTCCCTGTTTCCAAAGCAACCCACAAATACATCACGTTGCTACATTACTTTTTTGTTCTTTCAGGCTGGCTAATTTGGAGCTCTTTGTGCAGCAGAACATTTCTCAGGGACTCAGTCTCTCTCCCGTCGTCCATTACATCTCTCTGAAGGCAACAGTTGGTCCCTTCCAGCGTCTCACAGAAGGCCTTCAGTCGGAACAGAGGGATAAATGGATAAGTTCATGTATCTTTCGAGATAAATGGCGTCTGGGTGCATCACATTTGGCTGAATGGAAAAGTATTACAGTACAGTAACTGAGCGAGCTTACCCATCTCTCTCTAATGTCGCCAATAGCAGTAGGTGGGTCATCCAGACATAAGAATTCTCTGACAGCTTCACTTCAGTAGAGAGAAAGCAATTGACACTCAGCAATTGAGTTTCTCAAAGTGTTACATGACACCAACTCATTTTCACATAATTCTCAATAACAGTTTTATTGTAGTGTTGACTGAATTTAGCAAGATTTTAGCATTTTTTTTTCATTTTTTAAAATGTTATTTTATTTATCTTTTGTACCCATATGCAGATTTTAAATTCATAGTTCACCAAAAAGTGAAAATTATCCCATAATTTACTCACTTTCCAGCCATAGGTGAATATGATTTTCATCTTTCAGCCGAAAACAATCAAAACAATTTATATTAAATATACTGGCTCTCACCAGCTTCGTAATGGCATTGAATGGTGTGTTTTCGAAGCTCTAAAAAGTTAATCCATCCATCATAAAAGTAATCCATTCGACTCCAGTGGGTTAATGGAGCCTTCTGAAGCATGGCGATGGGTTTTTGTAAGAAAAATATCCATATTTAAAACTTTATAAACTATAATCACTGGCTTACGGCAACAGCCGTGTGTGCGTTCGCATTCATAGGACGTAGCTCCTCTTCTCTTATCGAAATCCTCTGACATAGGATATTATTTAAAATAACGGCAATTGTGTTCGGCTAAAAGAAGAAAGTCGTATATGGCTTAATGGGATAATTTTCATTTTTGGGTGAACTAGTTGCTAAGACTATGCTTCTCTAATAGTGAGGGGAAGTGAGTTCCACAGTTTAGTCAAGTCAAGTCATCTTCATTTATATAGCGCTTTTAACAATGTAGATTGTTTCAAAGCAGCTTTACAGAGATAAACGGATAATTTAAGGTTACAGAGATTGTTTTGGCTTTATAGCGGTTCCTGAATAAAGATATTTTCCAGCTAAAGTCAGTTTTGATTGATTCACTTCCGTCGCAACGATCATTAGTTATTAAATTAGGGGCCGCTAAGACGACACCGTTCTCTCTGATGGCGCTCACGTGCGCATCAAGAATTAATTCTATAGTTATGAAGAATTAATTTGAATATATGTGCGCAGGTTTGTTATTCCCTACAAACCAAGCCTTAAAACTTGTCTGGCCTTAAAATTAAAAAAAACAGAATTTTATCACGTCAGGGTAGATACACGAAACCGAAATTATCCCGACAAAAGCTTTATCTGTAGTCCATGTTTAATCCACGCTTAATCCAAATCCATGTTAGTCTTTTCAGAGTTATAGAAGCAATTTTAAATGCGAATTTGAGGTGAAACATGATTTAATTAAACTAGTCAGCATGGCATCAACTATTCAAGTTGTATTTATATTATGAAAAATATAAACAGTAAAGGGATATAGTCTAAGATTATTTTGGTTGTTAACAAATACAAGTTATCGGTTATAAATATATTTTTCTGTCTGCTCATTAAACATTTGCGTTCTCTTGCAAAATTGCATTCGGTTACAAAAGTGCTGAATCTTCAGCTTTTCCTCCCACCTCAAATCACAAAAGGTTTGAGAGCAAATGCAACATTTCTTGAGGGAATGCAAAAGTTTTATGAGAGTGCAAAAATCAGTCAAATTTTTATAACAAAATGTTTAATTTTTTTTTCTTTTTCGGTTTACACATACTGTGGAAATGTATTGCAAACCTGTATGATTTTCTTTCTTCTGTGGAACAGAAAATAAGATATTTTGAATAATATTTCACATGTTTTTGTCCATACAATAAACGCCTATAGGCCCAACATAACAATGGACCCTTCTGACTTTCACTTGCATTATAGGGACAAAACATTTTTTTTTTAAATATATATTCTGTTCTGCAGACAGGTTTAGAAGGACATGCGTCACGCTTTAGGATGTGTGAGGCATGTCGAAGCCACAGGAATTTAATATAAACAGACACGTGTTGACGAGAACCGACAGTAAACAGAGAACAATGAGGAACTTAAATACACAGATGAAAATAGGAAGACAAGGTGACGACAGCTGAACATGGTGAGTGATGATGATCGCTGGCAGGTGTAGGTAATGGTGAAGTGAGTGCAGGAGAAGATGGGACATGTAGTGAAGACGGTGACTAACAGGTGACTGTACTCCCCCCTCCCGAAAGGTGCGTCCTCATGCGTCCTAGTTATTGGAACGGACTTATGCCGACTCGGGGGACCGACTCATGCCGACTCGGGGGACCGACTCATGCCGACTCGGGGGACCGACTCATGCCGACTCGGGGGTCCCTCTTGGTTGAGGGTCCAGGCGTTGTGGCAGCGGCCATATTGGCCGGAGACAAGGGCTCAGGCATGTGGAGATCAGGTTGGTCAAGGATGATGAGAAGATCAGGCTGGACATCACGATCTGCAGGCGGGGTAGTGATGAGGAGGGCAGGTGATGGTGGTTGAGCGGCTAGGTCATCATCAGCCTCACTCACAGTGAAGGCTGAGCCACTCAACAATAGCACGTGGTCCAGATATTGGGCAAACGTGCCTGGAATTGCCGCCGCTGGAGTTTGCTGGTACAGATGCGCGTCCAATCCACCCCAAAATAATTTTTTTAGGGTTTCATCTGCCCAGCTTACCCCATGAGAAATCTCCAGGAACTCGGCGACAAATTCCTCGATCTGGCAGCCCTCCTGGAAGCAGGACACCAGGCGAGTGACGGGATCAGAAGGGGTGAGGAGAACACCCATTCTGTTTTCTTTTAGGTCGGTACTTCTGTCACTCTTTAGGATGTGTGAGGCACGTCGAAGCAGACTCAGACGACATGACAACAAGAATTTAACATAAACAGACACATACCAAAACTACAACACAAGTGTTGACAAGAACCAGCATTAAACAGAGAACAATGAGGAACTTAAATACACAGATGAAAATAGGAATCTGGCAGGTGCGGGTAATGGTGAAGAGAGTGCAGGTGTGAGCCGGAGAGGATGATGGGACATGCAGTGAAGACGGTGAATAACAGGTGACCGTGACAACATGAGGGTGAGTAAATTATGACAATTGTTTTGAAGGCTGTTTCTAAACAAAGCATAATGTCATTAGTACCTATTTCTCATGTATTGTTGACCAACCAGGTGCTGTAGAAAGTCTTGTAGGCCCAGTTGTCTCTCTTCTAGAAATTCAGCATTGAAGTTATTGAACCAACGCTTGGGTGGTAGGACAAAGTTAAACACAGGAAAAATCTCCTTCAGCTGAAGATACACATAAAGACAAAGTCACTCGTATCTAAAAGAAGGAAATACTGAGGAAAAAGTGAGCAAATCTCCGACATCGCCTGGTCAGCTGACATGAGTCACCTGTGCCTGACCTTGTCATGTAGTCGAGAGAAGTCTGCGAACCGTCTAAAAATGTGCCAGCTCTCGTCAGGCGCTCGCCTCACTAAGATCTTGTAGACCTAAAATGTGCAGAGAGAGAACATCATGTCCTCTTTATCACTAAAAACTGCCTTTGACTCATAACAGATACAGTGTAATTTTCTATTTGTTCCCATATAAGATTCAATGTATCTTATTCATCCTTGTGTGTCTCTATAAAGGGATATTTCACCCAAAAACAGAAATTCTGTCTTCATTTACTCACCCTCGTTTTTGCCAAGCAACGACTCGATTCATATGGATTATGTTTACAATGTTTATAAGAACTTTTTGAACTGGTTTTGCTTATTCAATGAGGTTTTTCAATGGCGGAAATCTCTAGGGTATTTAATAAAAGAACTATCTTTAATTGTGTTTCAAAGATAAACAAAAGTCTTTAACAACTTGTCTTGAGGGTGAGTACATGATGCCACATTCTTTTAAATTGCGTGCCAAAAAAATAGCACATTATTAAGAATTTCTCCTTTTGTGTTCCACGAAAGAAACAAAGTCCTTCAAGTTTGGAGCAACATGATGGTGAGTAATAGATGACAGAATGTTCATTTTGGGGTGAAGTATATCTCTTAAAAAAGTAAGTATTAAATAATTAAAATAGCAACAACAGACTAAAATACATTGTATATGCATATACATGCATACAGTAAGTACTGTAGCTCCTTACTGTGAACTTTGTCTTTTCCTCCATAACCTTATAGCCAAGCAGGGTGACCTTGAGCGTCTTCTCTTCATTGCTCCCTCTACAAAATCCATCGCTGTAATACTCCATCCCATTCCCTCTCCTTACAACTTCTGGACTGTGGCTCTGGTAAAACATGCTATCTTCTGCTATGTTAAACCCAATGCTCTCAGAAAAGAACGAGCTGAAATAAAGGATGCAGATAAAAAAAAGCACATTCATTTCTCAAGAGATTGTTTAAAATAATCAATGGTTATAAGAAACATCACAGATTCAATTTTACTACAGCATTCATACAGCATTAGACTTATTTCAAGTATGCTCACAAGCATCTAACACCACATCATGGTATGATACATAAGAATTGTTTTCTCTCTTACCCAAAGAAGCTTGATAATCTGTTTGGGTGTTTTGTCTGGTTTGGGAGCTGGTGAAAAGAAAGAATCCTAAATCTAGTGTTAGCAGAAGTCGACTGGTTGTCATCTTCTGCATTCCTTACTATTAAGAGAAGTGAGTCAGATATTCACAAATGAGACACAACCAACCAAACCACACCTTCTTCTTCTTTGATCAAATTTCAAGTCATTATGTGGCAGGTCTACCCAAACACACCATACACAAATTAAGATTAAATTACCTTTGTATGAATGCAGAACCCATAAAAAAATCTGCCATTTTATACATTAAATGTTTGGAGATGTGTTCTCTTTCATTTACACCCCAAAATTAATCTTTTTGAGTTATGACAACTTAATGAAATATGTTAAACCAACAAACTTAACTGAGTTACAGGAACTTAATCATTTGAAGCATAAACACTGTAATATGTTTTTTTCTTTCTTTCTTTTTTTTAAACATTGATTTCTCAAAAAGTTGTTCCTAAACCATCCACAAACCACAAGCACTTCTCTTCAGCAAAGCATATAACCACAAAATATTAAACAGAAATATCACAACATGCATATGAGAAACTTTTTTAAATGTCAAACAGCATTAAACGCTAAGCTTTTCCCTTTACTAAAACACATACAATTAAATAACATTTATTATTCACTTAATTTCAACATGTATTCTTCCAGTCATGCAAAGCATGCTGGGAACCAGAAATTCACTGTTTTTAAAGTTAAGGCAATTTCATTATGAAATTACTTTTGAAATAATCAAAGACAGATCATGCATTATTATATCAACAACTTAGCAAAATAATGTTTGCTACTTGAACCAATAAATTAGAAGTTTTAACTTCCAATCATGCATTTATTTAAAGATTCACTTTTTTATTCAAAATGATAAAAATTTTCATTTAGTCAATACATCACCAATCCGTCTTCCAAAATGTGTTTTGACTTACCCTGATTCATTATGGTAAGCCTGTTATAACCTGTTGGGATGGTTTTTGTGGGAAATTGCGTAGGCCTACAACATGCGCCCCTCGCCTGTGCGCGTCTTGTTATATTCGTAAATAGAGAAAAGTTTATCTGGCTACTTTGACGCATGTATGGTGTTGGAGTGGCATAGTTAGTTGTCACAATGAGTAAGAAATTATGATATGAAGCAGCTAAATCTCGATCCTCCCGGGAATCACCCGTTTAAAAAAAAAAACGCAGAAAAGAGGAGAGTCTGCTGGCAAAAGGAGAACGCGACAGAGCTTGTAATAAAACAAGAATCAACATTGGCTTGGCTTTTCAGAGATGGCGAGAACTGAAGGATTGGAAATGTTGTAAAAGCGACATGTAGATTGCATTTGTCAACCGGTGAGTAAGGCATTTTATTAAACAGATAAATTGCCATATTTTACAGAAGTAACAAAAAAAAACTAAGATAACGAGAATAAAGTCGTCGCAATACGAGATAAAAGTCGTAATATTTTAAGAATAAATTAAAAATCACACTTGAATTACTTATAAATGTTTAATTTACTTCTATTTGTTAAACAAGCTTGAATCAAGGCAATACACATTAAAAATTATATAAAATATGCTACACTGTAAAATATGATTAAAAAAAAGGAATTATCATGTTATCATGCAAATCAGTGGTTGCGGAGTATTTAAAAAAAATTCATGTGAAGTAAAAAATAAGCTAGAATTACAGTCAAAATTAAGCAACCCATACGCTGGGTTAAATAAACAACCTAATTTGCTGGGTAAAATTAACCCAACATGTGTCCTGTCCTATTTACCCAGGCCTTGGGTTGAAAATTGGGTTGTTTTTAACCCATTGTTTTTTAGTGTGTAAAAATCATTATTTAAGGGTCATGTTAATCCGCAGTCACGGAGAGGTGTGGTAAAAAGTCCCCTATTCCTTGTTAGAGTGTAAATGTATCTACTTTAGCACAATTTTTTTTAGCATTTTTTTAAGAAAAACAATAATAAAGTATCAAAATAAGACTTTGTGACATAGTTAGGCCTTTTATTAATGTGGAATTAAATATGCCTATATTTTTCCTCCCTGCAATGTAATGACTTTAGCACTAATTTCACAACACCTGAAACGTACTTTTCCCCCAAATGGCTAAGAGAGATCCCACTGCGGCACTAGATGGCGCAATTAAGACTTGAGGTGGTTTATTAAATTCACCAGCAGATGGTAGTGAGTTCTTTAAAAAAAAAATCCTATTCATGTTTTATATATAAATGTAGGCTATTTCTGTTCATATTAAGTCAAAATGTTGCCTAAACGAGAAATGTCATTGTCATGCCCTTTTGCTTGAGAAGAAAAGTTATTTTAATTTAATTCAATTAATTTTAGATTTGTTTTATCATATGATATGTTGACCATTGAAAGTCAGTAGTATGTATGATATGGATACAGCTGGTGTAGTAATACAAATGTATATTATCGTTTACATAATTACAATAGTTAGCATTATGTACCTGATTTCACAATGGACAAATGCTTCTTTGAAATATATGACATGGAATTGGTCTGTAGGGGTTTTATTTTTTCTGTGAATAGAAGGAATTTAGTTCTCGAAACATTTTTATGCAGGTACAGGGGCTTGGAAAGATTTCTATTTTGCTTCGTTAAACCTGTAAAAAATGACCATAATCTAATAATGTTTTCTTTATCTTATTGTTTTTTCCAGTTACTTTTTAATGAAAGAAAACAAAATAATGTGTGATGTGGCCTACACATTGCATTAATATCATAGAATATGCTTGCCTCTTGGTGAGTCTGTTTTTGAAAAGGAAATAATGATTTAGGCAATGAATGATATTGCTAAATGATATCCAGATAAGGCATGAAACTGAAATTGCGATGTGTTCTTCTGTTGTGAAAACGGCTTCCCGGAGAACAAATGTGGGGCGTGACTTGATTTTGTCCATGGGGATGGTTGTGGTTTGCTTTTGCTGTGATGTCATGTGATTGACAGGTTGTCCCGCCCTCGCGCCATTAAACACATCATCAGAGAAGAGAAGAGAAGAGGTGAGCTACAAAAGGGAGAAGTTATTTTGATTAAAGATTATAGGGGCACATGATAAAAAAAGATAATGCACGGATAAAACATTTATAATAAATACTGCAATATTCCAAAATAGTAAATTTTTATTTCATGGTGACTTTTACAGAATAAGAAACAATTCCTCACTTAGTGCCAGGAGCAAAACGCTTCAAATTAGCAAGACAATCATCTCCATCCTCTGCATGACAGTTTGTTGTTATTGTTATCATTACTGAAACCCAGAACCACAGATGTATCTCAGGAGTGAATTTGTGTTGCATGTCAGCATACATTTCTTTAAAGTTTCTTTTTTATAAACTGAATGCAGGGGCGTATGTTTGTGAGGGGGAAAAACTCTTGGGAATTCCCTCCTTACAAAATAATGTAATCAAAACATGAACCTCACAAACGTCAGAATGACGTCTTTGCGTTGCGTTGGATCACGTTCAAATAGCCGTTTTAAAAACGTGGTTGGCAAAACATCAGTAGCAGCTACCTATGGAAGTCATGCCTTCAACTGTCTAGTTACCAACATTCTTTTAAGATATATTATTTTGTGTTCAGCAGAAGAAAGAAACTCATACAGGTTTGGAACAGTAGGTTGAGTTAATGACAACATTTACATTTTTGGACTGAACTATCCCTTTTAATAGCCTACGCTTAAAATATACAAAAAAAAACTGATTAGGCTACTTCACGGCACACGCTGTCTAGTGTATGTGTCAAAAAATGTTTTTATAATAATCAAATCCAATTAAATGTGAACCGTCTGACACCCGGAAGCTGAGGTCACAGTCGTGTGCATCGTGTGATCGGCGTTGATTATTCCCTCACCACCTGTATCCCGAGAAGTCCCGCCCTCTGCGACAGGATTGGCTGTAAGCGATGTATACGACGTCTGCGATTGGACAGTTGATCTGTCATTCAGGTCAAGGGCGGGACTAGACGGGTGGTTACCCAAAAAAAAAAACATTAGCGTCGCGGTTTTAGTCCGACCCACTCATAGTTCACACACCTGCGAAACATTTTACGAGCGCATTCCCACACTATAACCTCGTTTCGTCACCGTTAAATCTAAAATACCACTGATTTTTGTGGTTAATTTCCAGTTTGTTTTATGGCGTGCTGTGAATTGCGTTGTTTGGACTGGGGGCGTGTCTCCAAGCGCGAGCTTTAGGACTAATTTCTTCCCATCTTATTCAGTGACACTTTTAACAAGGAGCTATAATAATTTAGTCAAGCAGATGCCCCGATCTCTGGGTGATCTAGTACGCAGACTACCAGAACATGCGCGCTCTTTCCTCTCTCTGTGAGGGTTTTCAGCAGTAGCAGCGCGTTCTCGGTTCCCCTTTCTGTTGAAGCTGACCGGGCCCGTTTCATCTCACAATATCCTGAAACATGGAGCACGCCGGCTGCGTCAACATCTGCAGTCTCACCAGCACGTTACCGGTGATCCCGTATCGGAAACTAACGGACCTGCACTTCATCAGTAAAGGCGGCTTCGGGACGGTGTTCAGGGCGCTGCACAGCGACTGGCGCACCACCGTGGCCATCAAGTGCTTGAAACTGGATTCTCCGGTTGGTGAGAGGTGAGTTCACTCAGTACACTTGTGTTGTGATCTGCTGCCTTGTTACCTCAAATGCACTGTCCCTAAAAAAACACTGTCAACATCTGATTTTGTAGTGATCAGACTGTTGGGGCTTGTTCTGTGTGCCTTGATGGCTTCAGTCTGATAGGAACATACATGCTGGTTGTTGCAGGTGTTTAGGAAAGAAATGCTGTGCAAATCTGGTCACTGATCTAAACTAATACAGAATTTACGTGCATGGGTATGCGGTCAGACAGCATTGTTATACAGGACTTTGTGTTCAAGAGTTTTTACAGAGTTGAGGAGTAACGGGATACATGTAATGTAACGGCGTTACTTTATCCTGATACTCTGTACACTCTAAATTGTTATATCAAAAACAGTAATCAGATTACATTACGGTATGCTTGGATTACGTTACTGAATACTTTTTAACCCTCAGACGGTCTTCGTTTCGGAGTCACCTCCTGGGCCTTCCCGGTCAGAAGTGACCGGACACCTAAAAATTCAATTTCCTCCATCCCAGTAAAACCAATGCAATTTATTTTTGTTCTATAATATTTTTTCTTTTTAATTTTGTATTTTGAGAGAATTTGATTGAATTTATTAATATTTATGCAATATTTATGGTCTATTTTTGCCATTGAAAATAATACAATTTTTTTAAATTTTTTTTTTTTTTTTTTTTTTAATGCAGTATTTTAGTTTAATATAGAGTCTAGGCCTTCAAAAAAAAATGGTTGAAGCAGATTAGCGCCATCTGGTGAGAGTATGGAGAGAAAGCGTAGAACCATGTTGTAACCACTAGATGGCATAAACAGCACTCTATGGAGAGGCATGTGAATTCCCCAGCTGTTTAATGGACACATTTACTTTTTTTTTTTTTTGTGGATTTGAATATATATTTAAACAATCTCAAAAACTATAACTACACTATTTTTGAAATAGTGATTTAAAGTGTTAGTTTTTGCATTATGATTAGTCAAACCTAAACATTGTGTTAGAAAGCCTAGAAAAATTATCCTAGAGTGGAAATCACACAATCCACCTAATATGTCATCATGGCTTAGTGATATAATGATGTTTAATATAAATATAAATATATATTTTTTTAATATATATAAAAAAAATTAAAAAAATTATGAAAAATTATTTTTTTAATTTTTTTTTTAATTTTTTTTTTAATTTTTTTTTTCTCTAGATGTTTTAGAGTGTCACCCCTTTAATGCTGTGTACTTAAAAAAAATGTAAAAATTTTTTGGGGTGAATTTTTGTGTTTTTGTCAATTTCCCATTCATTTCCTATGGGGGTCATTTTTGACCAAAGACCACAAGTGTAACTATTTTTTTTATGACCACTTAACATGCTCGGATCATGACCTCAATTTTTTTGTGTGTTCACATACATGATGCCATAAACGTCACCAAGTTTCGTAACATTCCGATGAAGCTGTGATTTTTAAAAATTCAAAACATATTTTTTGTAATCTGAATTTATTGGTGTGTATGTGTCTAAAAGTGTGTTTGTATGTGTGTGTGTGTGGGTGGGTGTGTCTGTTTTGCACTCCTGATGTTGTAGAGTTTCCCCCCTTTCCTGCGGTGTACTTTTTTTTAGGATTGTGTCCGATTTGTGGATTGTACACACAAAAATGCGGAGAATTTTAGAATTTTTGTAAATTTCCCATTCATTTCCTATGGGTCGGTCATTTTTGACCGAAGACCACAAGTGTGACTATTTTTTTCACGACCACTTAACATGCTCGGATCATGACCTCAATTTTTTTTTGTATTCACATACCTAATGCCATAAAAGTCACCAAGTTTCATAACATTCCGATGAAGCTGTGATTTTTAGAAATTCAAAACAGAAAATTTTCCGGTCATAAATGACCGAAGACCGTCTGAGGGTTGTTAATTAAGCAATTTGTAGCTGTAATGGAATAATTTAAGTAGGCTAAATCTCCCAACTCTCTGTGTGTATACTATACATGTGTAACTTATATGAACTGGTCAAAAGTATGGAAATTAAAAATTATGTTTTTGAAAGAAGTCGCTTATGCGCATCAAGCCTTTTTTATTTTATTTATAAAAAATACAGTAATATTGTGAAATATTACAATTAAAAATAATGGGTTATACATGTATGTCATATATATATGTACTGGTCAAAAGTATGGAAATTTAAAAAAATTATGTTTTTGAAAGAAGTCGCTTATGCGCATCAAGCCTTTTTTGATAACAAATACAGTAATATTGTGAAATATTATTACAATTAAAAATAATGGACTTTACTTTAAAATATAATTTATTATATTTACAAAATTGTAACTGTAATGGAATAATTTAAGTAGCTTAACCCTCCCAACTATCTGTGTGTATACTATACATGTGTATATATATACACATAAAAATAATGGTCTTTACTTTAAAATATAATTTATTTCTGAAGCTGTACAGTATCATCATTACTCCAGTCTTCAGTGTCACATGATCCTTCAGAAATCATTCTAATATGCTGATTTATTATCAATGTTGGAAACAGTTGTGCTGCTTAATATATATTTTTTATAACCTATTATAAATTTTTCTAGATTCTCTGATGAATAAAACGTTTTTAAAAAGACCAGGGTTTGTTCAAAATAGAAATCTTTTGTAATAATATACTCTGCCATTCAAATGTTTGGGGTCAGTAATTTATTTTCTTTCTTTCTTTTGAAAGAAATTAATACTTTTGTTCAGCAAGGATGTTGATCACGTCTGATCATGGCCATTTGACTGGTTTAATTGGGATACAATTCTCAAAAACATCACTCATACCTAAAGAATAGCTAGATGCATGAGATTACATTCATAAAAAGAAAACAATGTTTTTCCTTACAGCGAGAGTGTCAGGCAACAGTTCCGTCGCGGCTGACTGGATTGGACTTCCAGCAAAGCGTCACTAAGCAATCAGTCTGATCACGGCCATTTGATTGGTTTATTTGGGATACAATTTTCTAAAACGCCAATTATGCAAAAGAGCATAATCATATCAACAGATGTGTGATAAATGAGCTAGAGAGGGAAGAAGACAAAAACTGCCAAAAATCAATGGTTTCTGAAACTTGCCAGAGTCAGACAACTAGCCAGCCACTGACGGGTCACATGACATGCCAGTGGCAGCTCCTGCCAGCCAGCTGAAGATTGATCCCCTGCTGTAAAAAAGTTATAGTGAAAATTTATATTTTGAATAAATGCTGTTCTCTTGAACTTCTTATTCATCAATGAATCCTGAAAAAAAGTTAAAACTTAAAAAGTTAGTTCTTTCATCAATTACTCACCATGATGTAGTTCCAAATCCATAAGACGCTGAATCCGGGAACACCGAGTGAAACAAGGTGAAAGAAATCCCCCCAAGTAAAAATAAATAAATAAATCCTCTCCCAAAATGACCCGAACACTAATTTTTAGTAATCTTTAGCAAATTCCCGGAGTAGCTAATATAATTTTTCATTGTGTATTATAATGTTGGAATGCCTCATCTTAACTAGGTTTTTAAACGATTGATTTTAGTTTGCAGTTTTTTTTGTTTAGTTTATTCATTTGTTTAGACCAATTCAGAACAGAATTTGAATATCATTCATCCATAATATGAAAATAGTTATAAGCTTATCAGTATCGCCTGAATTTTAGTTCAAATTTAAGTTGGACCTGTACCAAATAGTCAAGATTATCAAGGTTTTCATTGAATGAAATGAAAGTTATACAAGAACAAATCATGAATAATGGTTAAAAGTTGTGGAAACCCTGACACTCTTCAAACGCATAATATTGTGTGGTGGTAGAGAAACCCTACTAGCCCTTGTATAGTCATTAACCTCTCTTTTTCTTTTTTTCTCAGGGAAAGGAATTGCTTATTGAAGGAAGCTGAGGTGCTTCACAAAGCTCGGTTTAACTACATCATCCAGATCTTTGGGGTGTGCAATGAGCCGGAGTTCTTCTGCATTGTGACGGAGTACATGACCAACGGCTCACTGGATGAGATCCTGCACGAGGTACAACCGTACGAACAGCATTCCTTTACATGGCACGCTTTGTTTAGTCTTGTCGTATTAGCCCAATGCGTTTGAGTAATGCACAGTTTCACTTTCCCCTTTGTGGCACACAGGTTCTTGAATGTTCATTTCTGTGTTCTTGTATTGCGTTACAGAAAGATATGTACCCAATGGTGGCATGGCCATTGAGGCTTCGTATTCTTTATGAGATCGCTCTAGGGGTCAACTTCCTCCACAATATGACACCACCCCTTCTACACCATGATCTCAAAACTCAGAACATCCTGATGGATGGGGAGTACCATGCTAAGGTTTGTGCGTTCAGACAATTGGATATGAGATTTGTTCAAGATGTTTCCAAACCTGTTTTTTCTTTTTCTTTTTTCGCATGTGCATTCAGATGCATCATGTGTAAATGTGTGTCCTGCTCGCAGTTCCTGAGCTATTTTAAAGCCAAGGTGATCAACCAACCGTTGATCTTTTTGCACGTAACCCCTATTGGAATGCAAGTCATTGTTAAAATGTGCCGATATCTATATTTGTCTGAATGTTATCAGTGTCTGTATCTTGTTTAATCTTATCATTTACATCTTTTTTTGTTGTTGAAAGTTTCATATTTCTTCCCCAGTTTTAGTCTTACCACTGCCCCTTTGAACGCAATAAGTGAATACTTGTTCATTGGACATCAGCTATAACCTATTAAATGATTAGTTCACTAATTTAAAGTGATAGTACAACCAAACATTGTGTCATAATTTACTCCCCCTCATATAATTTCAAACTTGTTTGACTTTCTTCAGTGGAACATGGAAGGACATATTTTGAATAAGTTACTGGTCACTTTTCTACTTTATGCTGACACGTCAAAAATGACACCAAAAAAACACCATAAAAGTATCATGAAAGTGCTTTGTTTTGTGTACTATGTTAAGACTTCTAAAGACATATAATAGCTTTTCATTCAAACTTTTTAGTCATTATTCACATCCAGCTGTTAAAAGTCCCAGTTTCTTTTCATTGTGACTGGAAAATGGAAAAGAAATCCCAGTAAGTTTGTTAAAAAAAAAACCAAGATGAATGTAGCACAATGGTGCTTTTATTTTTTGTTGTTGTAATTTTGGATCTTGACTGACACAACTTCTTTGGATATCTAGAGTGGCCATTGAAAACCCATATTGGTTAATTTAAGTCAAACATTAGTCAGTATACATTTTTAAAATATTTTATTTAAGTATATTTTGTTGTAACTTCACAGTGAACTTTCTGATCTGAAGTGTGTCTTGTATGTCTGTGTTTGTGGATAGATAGCAGATTTTGGCTTGTCTAAATGGCGTCAGCTCTCAATCACTAAAGGGTCCGGCTCCAAACCTGCCGAGATGGGAGGCACGGTCATCTATATGCCACCCGAGGAGTACGAACCTTCCAAGAACCGCAGGACAGATGTCAAATATGACGTGTACAGGTCAGTTTCTGTAGATTCTGTGAAGCGTCCAGTTTGGCCTGGATGAGTGAACTTCCTCCTGAGTTTTCAATGATTCCTACTACAGGATTTTTACCTACTGCTCTCTCAGTTCCCATATTTTTTGGGTAGCCCTTTTAGACGTTCAGCTGTTCTCAGTGCACCATGGCACCAGTCTGTTGCTGACTCATCAAAATTCCTGTCAGATTAGGGACATGTCTCACCCTCATTCTTCAGAGTCTCTGTGGTGATTTTAAAATGGTGATTTCCATTTTAAAATTGAAACCCTAAAACACATTTTTTGAGATGTTAACCGATATGTACTGGTGGCACACCACTGAAAACAATGCACTCATTGTTTATTAATAAGGGGGAAGCCACTTTCATTGCCACTTCTGCTTTGGACAAAAGCTCATATCTTATACACTTATACCTCACATTTCTTGATGTTGGTTCAACTTTTTTAATCACTGCGTTGTATTACGCCCATTTCAAATATGATCCATTTGTAGTACGTATGCAGTCCGTGTGTAGGAGCAGTGCATCGATTTCCAACACCAAGTCTTTATTTTTGCCGTGCTACACGTGCAGAATTAAGTGATGGCAGTGGTCGTCCAATATATCAGCCAGTATTTTAAATATTGATATTAGCTTATCTGTTTGTTTGGACACAGGATTTTTATTTTGACGACTGAACGCCAGCGGTGAGCGCACGGCGCTCCCATTCTCCGTTTTCTTTAGTTTATGGCCTCTGTTTAACAGTTCTGTCTAACACATTATTACATAGATCCCCCTGTAGTCAATAATTTTATCCCTTAGAACTCATCTTTGATCACAAAAATTACAAATGTAAATGTTTTTTTCCTGACAAAAATGTCTTCATGCCTTGAAATAGCTTAAATGTAACTCATTTAGTTCTATGAATATGCAAATCAGCCCCGCCTCCACTCACACCAGCTCAGAGATCGCACGTTGACCTGATTGGTTACAAGGTAGTTTGTGGCGTCAGAAACACCAGCGATTTCAAACCGCATTTTTGAGACTGTCTTTCAGGTTCACTGCCGTTTTAAAGAGAAAATACTCAGCGGCGGTGTTGATATGAATTGAATTTGCACATGGTTTGTCTTAAAGCATATTAAAAACACCTATGGAAGCTTGTTTCCACCACAGAATAAAACATTTTAAAAGATAATTGCGACTTTTCTCAGAATTGCAAGATATAAACTCGCAATTGCGAGATATAAAGTCCAATTCTAATGAAAGTCTAAAGTTTCTCACAATTCTGACTTTATAACTTGCTATTGCGACTTTGTCACGCAATTGTTAGAAAAAAGTCGTAATTACCTTTTCATTTAGTTTTTATAAACTGTTACGGAAACGATCTTCCATAGAGACATAAAAACAACATTTAAAAGCTGGATTTTCACCACGGGGGGCTTTAAATGAAGTAAACGGTATACGAAAAAGTATTGTAACACTTCTCTAATATATCATTAGTAATAAAAAGGCAAACACCGCCTTCAACAAATATGCATTTATATAATTTAAACAACTCTTTGAATATCTAATAAAACACTTAATTTCCAAACCTTTCAGATGTTGTCAAATCCAGCTCTGAGATCTTCTAAAGTGTGTGTAGCCTGCATGAACGCGTGCTACTCTGTGTGTAACGGTCGGTCTGTGTGAATTGAAGTGCTGACAGGAGGAGAGTTCGGCTTCACTGAAGACGCACGATCGACACAATTGAAACCCTTGATTTCACACTATGCTGCACTATTCAGCTGACCACTATTGTCATATTCAAGGCAAGCCATTTTTGCTGTGTGCTGTATTTAAAATTAGTCTTTTATTTGAATTTTTTTTTTATTCCCAGTGCATTTGGGTTTGAAATCAAAATAATTAGAAATAATAGCTAATAGTATTTTTGGTATAAAGCTGTTGATCATATTATGTAAAATAAATTATAATGAGGCCTTTGCTCCTCATACGTTCTGCAAACAGATCACGTGTGAAACGGGTGATATGTGAACCGGAGCAGGGTTTCTTCATAGACGTGTCTATATACATTTAATATGCTCCAAATATGAACCAGCACTGTGTATGCACACACTCAATCGTGTCTCCTTATGCCACTGATACAGTGGTATGTCTGAACATGAATGCAATGACACAATGATTATTCAGATATAGAACACACTAATGGAAATCAGAAATTCAATGAAGAATGAAAAAAAAAAAAAAAAAAAGTAACTATGCCTTTATTCTTTCTGTGTTAAACTGATGTGTTCATAAGTTGTCAGTAGTCTCAAATGATGCGATTATTTTTGTCGTAGGGTTACATTTTTAAAATGCATCAAAGTGCCCCAAAATCTGTTATTTGTCAGGGTTTTTTCTCCAGTCACATTTTAATATTCATTACACACAGGTTGTTTTCTTTCCTTTTATACTCTCACTTTTCCACAGTTTTACACTCCCATTTCTTGAGTCTTCTTTAAATCTGAGGCATGAACTGCAAGTGTTTAAACAGGAGGGTTTCATTACACCTTTGGCTAGAAATCTATAAAATAATCCAAGTCACAAATGAATGGAAAAAAAAGAAGAAAATCTATTGGTCGTCCGATATGCAACCCAGTTTTTTTGAGTGGGAGAGAGGAATGTAGCAGCCAGTGTAGGATATTGGAAATTTTGGGTGCTGTTTTGGAAAACTGGGGAAATTATATAACAGAGAAAGATAAGGGGAAACTTGGAAATTAATCATAAACCAGTTTCTGGATTCACTCATAGTTCACCAATACTACTTGCAAAAGAGGCCTTTATTTTATTCATCTACTGTGCTGGTCAAAAAAAGGAAGTGATTTAGGAGCTAAATGTCAACCTGCCAACAGGCCTGGGGTTTTGTGATTAGTCATAGGGCATGTTGAAATCCCTGGGCTGATTGGACAGTGTTTTATCTCCAAAGGGGATTGCCAGATGTAGTTTAGAGACTGCATGGCAACAGTGAAACCATTCACTCATCTGTTCTATGCTTCCTCTTTCAGTTACGCCATCATCATGTGGGAAGTGCTTTCGAGACGGATACCATTTGAAGGTAAGGGTCCGTTGAGTGATAGAGAAGTGGACCAGTGAATTTCATGACGTATTTTGTTAGGCTAAATTTTTCCACACTTGAATGTGGCCTTAATCTGTTTTTGTTGTCTTTTAAACCTCATTAAAATAATGGAGTCATTCTTTTGGATCAGATCTTTTAAATTAATCTAGTTTTCAAATTTTCCAAAAAACATTCACAATTCTGATTGAATTGGTTTCAGCGATTCTTGGGTTAACAAGGAGTCAGCCCGAGTGTTTCTTAAAGTCCCTGTAAAGTCAAAATTAAGTATGTGTTCTGAGTTTGTCACACCACAGGAAAATGTGTTATTAGCCACCTAGCCAAATTTGAATGATAAAAAAAAGTTGCCAAGTAAATAAAATAAGCTATCAAAATTTTGATAAATGGCTGCGCTGAAACCACGGGACGGGAGGATGAAGGCCGAGGCGGGAGATAGTCGGTTCGGCCGCATTCACCAGTAACAGCGGATTATCAGTGAATCCCAGTTGTCTCCGACGAAAGTTTATAAAACTATCCCGTGTAAAATGATCACTACAGAGCAGAGTGTTGGAGGTGATCCTCAGCTCTCCATCAAGGTGGCTCTTCACAAAACTAATCCACCTCTTCTTGATATGGTCATTTTTTCGGGCCATTTCACAGTCTTTGTAATTTGTTTTAGCAATACATTTCTAACATTTATAATGCGTTTAGAATTTTATTTTAGAATTGCCTTTACAGGGACTTTAATAAACTGGAAACTATCGTATGATATTTTTATCAACAGTCACATGAAAAAAAGTTTATTTTAATAACAATAATTTATTAATTTCATTCTAGAGATGTAGGCTAATTTTAGATTTGTTATTAGTGCAAATATTTGAGTTTGACATCACGTTGTTATTTTGAGCGGAATCTGTTGATTTTAAGAGTAGTTTAATTTCTTTGTGTGCTTAAGACAACAAAACATAAGCCACTTTTCCACCGCCTGGCCGAAAGGATCTAAGAACGGTTCCAGTTATGTTTCCAGGTGAGCCTGGTACGGCACGGCACGATTACAAACCGTTCTTGCCCGTAATTCTCGGCACGGCAGTCTAACCGTGCTGGTAGAATTTGTGAAGTGACGTCGCCAATCAGGATCGGTCACTTCTCTGTAGCTGGTAAAGCATGCTATTTGAGTGACGTAACCAAAAATTTAAAGATTTTATATAGTACTCATTGGAAAATTAAGTTGGATCGGCACGGAATTGAACGGTTATGCAAAGAGAGCGGTTTGGTCCGACGGTGGAAAAGCGCTATATATTACATCATTTGTGTTTTACTGTGTGTGTGTGTGGTTTTGGTACAGAACTGTAATGTCCTCTGAATGAGCTCTGAATGTGAATATTAATATACATACAGTAATATACCATGAACGCTAATCTCAATTAGAGTGGAAGCAACAAACAAATTAGAACTGGAGCACACGAGACTGCAATAACCACCCTAATTAACTTTAATAAAAGGGCATAATAAACAACACCATGTGTCTACATATGGTTTTATTAGACCGTTTGAAAGGCTGTATTATGCCACTGAAACAGTGCCTCTAATAATGAATGTCAGTCAGACTGCTTAACCTGTCAGACTAATACCTGACATTGCTTGTGGGCTTATAGACTAATTTAAACTCATGATTCGCCATTGAATTCATGCATAAAATAGAAATTTCTGTGATTGTTTGTAAGGCCATGTTCACACAGCAGCAGTTCTGTGTTTGAGTCTTTAATACTGTTACGTTCACCCATAGTTCAGTTATTTACGGGAGTGACCACCTCATTCTATAACCAAACTCGCACCCGTGCAAATTTCAGTACTCGCGACTGCATTCTTGGAAAACACGTGCTGTGTGAAACGTTATATGTTTGGCAGCAGTTCTTCTAACCCTAATTGATGGAGTGTGTAGCGCTTCATTTTTTAAACAACCATGTAGGAAGACACATCCTGGCCATATTGCAGTATCACAATGTGAAGATTCATCAGGATCAAATTGTGAAAGCGTGGTTGGGAGGGAGCATGAAGAATCATTTTCTCACATGAATCGACTCCTCTCAAATTCTTTGCTAGTCTTTGGGATTTGCTGGAGGAGACTTTACAGAGTGCTGGACTCTTGCATTGTCAATACAAGATCTTGACCAAAAACGAATGCTGCACTTGATGGAAATAAATGAGGGGATGATATTTCCATCAAGAGGTGCATACATTTTTGGCAATTTGAACCTGAAGAATCTTGACATTGTGATCCTGGAATATGGCCATGATGTGTCTTCTACATGGTTGTTTAAGAAATGAAAATCTACACACTCCATCAATTAGGCTTAGAAGAATTATTGCCATAAATATAACATGCTATAAAAATAATAACCACTGCAATATTATAAAGATCCAATCATAGACTCTTAAGCATTTGCCTATTTAAATCCAAACAGCGACTTCTTCTTTTTGGGCCAGGCAGTGTATAATAGCATCAAATTCAGATTCATTGTGCAGCCCTACTCGGTACTAAGCAGATTATGCGGTCATGTTTTTGATGCAAAACCATGACACAGAGTTCCCCTCATGATCACTTCCTTCTCCATTTGATAAACTGCAGCGGTCATCTATCCAGGCAACGTTCAACATCCTGACATTGTCCTTTTGTTCACTGTGTGAGCAGACGCCACCAATCCCATGCAGATCATGTTCGGCGTCCTCCGAGGATCTCGGCCCGACACAGGCCTGGACACTCTGCCGGCGGACATTCCCAGTCGAGAGACCCTCATTAACCTCATGACCTGCGGCTGGACCGCCAACCCAGACGAACGCCCCTCCTTTCTCAGTGAGTGTCAGCCTGTCGACCTTTGACCTTTCCTCTGCTTTTCACAATCCCTGCTTAACTCATGCTGTCACAATCCAAAAGGGTGACCTGTTCTTGTGGTGTGTAAAATATTTGAAACGTCCAACCACAATTCTGTCATTGGTCTTTACCGGCAGTTTTGTTTGTGTTTTAAAATGTTGAGTCATTTCAGTTTTCTTCTGACGATGTCTCTTTTGCAAACCCTGCTACAGATCAGGGGAATGAGGAAATGACCGTGCCAGACAGAGAGAGCAGTGGGGTCATCTTCATGTCATTTATTCAAATAGAATGATCATTTAACCAGATATGGTTTAATAAAATGGTAATCACATCAAACAATGTGAAGGTCTAATATCTAGATTTAGGCATTGATGTTTTATTTCTCAACATGCCCTATTAACAATAGACATTTTACTTCCTGATAAACTCTAGGCAATGTTGAGTAAGAGCTTTTGACGCTGACCTGAGTTCGTTTGAGGTCAATAGTTTTGGTGTGAAAGTGGTGTTACACTCTTAAACTCTTAAATATGTGTTAGGGCCCTATGAAATCTGTTTGTTTTTTATTTAATGGTTCAATTAAATTTTAGTAATCAAAAAGCATGTCTAATTAACTGAAATCATGAAACGTATACAATTTAACAACAATTTATTAAACGTTGAACAAAAATGACATTACGTTTAGGACCCTATGAAATGCGTTGTTTTCCCCTTAAATTCAGTGTTTTCTGTTTTAAGTTTTCTAGATTCCATTTAATGGTACAGAGACGCAGAATATCCAGGATTCATATTTAAAAATCGTTTTGCTTTTTAATATTCACAGACACTGGTCTATATCGCTATTTGATTTAAGTGTACTGACATGCTTTTTTTTGTATCCATCAAATGTTACGTCCGTCCGTGTTTTCCGTATCACTGTAATCACTGTTCTGATATGGTTCACAATAGAGCGCTGCAGTGACAACATATTTCTGTAGGCCAACCGAGAAGTTAGCGTCACCCTGTTTCCCTGGACAAAAACACAATTTTCCATTTGCTATCGGATTATTGCAGAAAATAAGCTCTGTGATCAATACCGGTTTATGATTCCTACACTCTTCCTACACTACAACTTTTATGAAATTTGAAGTCTAAATGCAATCGTCAGAAGTAAAAAGCTAAACGTGGGCTATAAATGAACTACACAGTCGCAAGACTTCAACGTCACCATCACTAATCTTCCGACAGCTCTTTAAGTCTTTGTTTCAAAATATTTCCCTGATAGTTAGTTAGAAAAGTTTGCTAGAGCACGATTATAAACGCAACGAGGCTGTGAAAGCAGACTAGTGAGTAGATGAGTTTTCCTGTTCGGCATGACGTTTAATGCCCCCGACAACCTCTATCGTCCCATTTACTTGTTAAAAGACCCCCTGTGTTCAAATCAAGTGTTTAATGTTGTTTATATGTCTATGTGGTGTGTTTAATACGCTTTAAGACAAACCATGTGCAAATTCATAAGTCAACACCATTGCTGAGTATTTTCTCCTTAAAACTGCAGTGATCTAAAGACAGTCTCAAAAACGGTTTCTTAGGTCACAAACTACCTTGTAACCAATCACGAGGGGGGCGGGCTTTAGCATATCATTAACTGCTGCAAAGCAGAGGAGTCTGAGAAGCCAGGTTATTACAGTATATTTTTTGTTGAAATAAAAAATCTGGTAGATTTTAGCAATAGAGCAGGTGTATGATGAATATCACGATGTTATGATGAAGTATATGCCTTTCTCCACTGACATTCTGAGTTGTTCAAAGCGTTTCTGATGATTGTAAGAAAGTAGCTCTCTGTCTCTGAGATGCAAACGGGAACATTATCAAACAGCTAATGATGTGTTGCTAATGTTATACAAACCGCCAAGCAAAATGCTAATCATATTAATTAACTTCGTCGGACGTTGTAAAGAGCGATACTATTGTGCAGCGTTTACCTCAGTAAGTTGGCCGAGCGATTGGCTCTCTGAGCTTGAGTGAGTGGAGGCGGGGCTAATTTGCATATTCATGGCTCTGCGTATACTTAATGGAGCTGCGTATACTTAATGGAGCAAGGGTGTAGTTACTGTACATTTCAAGGCATGAATAATAATTTTTTTACATGTGTAGTTTTGGTGATCAAAGATGAGTATTAAAGCTGCAGGTCTGGCAGATTGAGTGGACTAGGCCAAATTTTGAATGTTTACAACTTTCATGCCCCTCCCCCACTATCACAGAGCACCCTGCCATCAAGTTTGTGCTCGTCAGTGCGTGTGCACCAGATTTTCTGTGAACGTGCCCGTCTCTTCAGCATCGATCAACACCATGGAGTACTCGGAGGTATGCTGCCCCTGTACGCTGTAACATGCGCGAGGGGGGATCTGTGGCGTGTGCACAAACTGTGATTGACAGTCAGATCTCACACAGCCCTGCGCTGACTGGACCAGAAGAACCGGGAGCGGTGGATTTTTGCAAAACAAATAACAGGCTCCAGGTGGAGGTAGAAGCGCGCTTTTTTTTTTCTTTTTTTTTTAGAACCGGCTGATATATGTTGTTCTGTCAGAGCATAGTGTCGGTTGCAATGAATATGATCAAAAAATTCTTGCCGACTGCAGCTTTAAGGAATACAATTATTTACTACGGGGGACTTTACCAACTGCCTTTAAGTCAAGTAAAACCTTAAACACACTTAAAATGTGTTAAAATCTTGTTTTTTCTTGGATTTGACCTACAAAATGACGTCACACATGCACAACTGGAAGTGAACCACTGTTGATAGTCAGAGAAACAAAAAACAGTTAAATTATTGAAAGATAACTCAAACACTCAGAAGGTAAATATTTTAGGACAAGGGAGGTTCAGCTGACAAAAAAGTTTGTGAATGCTTGGTGTATAAATTCACACTTACTAAAGTGTAATGAGACTTGCTCTCATTAAATTGCTGTCAGAGAGCAGCTCACATTCTTCACATCTGTTGTAATGAATTGACAGCAGCCAAAGGGACAAAATGGTGGTACTCGATTTGAACTTTCTTTTTATATGAGCGAATACATCATGAAGGCATCTTTCAAACAATGTTTTTGTCTTAACCTGAATCACTGTGGTTTGTCTATAATAAAGTGTTTATATTCAGGCTATTTTAGACCGGGGGGATGCCAAGCGCTGCAGAGTAGTTCAGTTCAGGTCCTCTAATAATTTCCCAAGGGAAATTTGGTTGCAGCATACAAGCATAAGACAATCCCATACAAAATGCATGTTTTCACAAACAAATTACCCAAAAAATTGAAAGCCGAGGAGATGAACGTCTAAACTAACTTGTTTTACTAATAGGAGTTTTTAAAACGAGTACCAGAGGGCCGGAGGTGAAACTAGTGGTGCTTGGGGTGGGAATCCTCTAACAATATACTCTGGGCTTTTCCCAACACATTGATACAAATGGGCCATACTCATCTGCTGCTTCCCAGTTATTTTTCTTTCCTGACTTACAATTCTTCCAAGACAGTTCTTATTTTTCACGTTTATTAAATTCAACCAGCACAACCATGAAAAAGATAAAAGCGAGTTATAGGATCTGTAAAACATACACATGACCTTAGTTTCCTCAAGCAGTTGTATCTCTGCAGACACCTCTTACACAGTGCTTTGGTATTTGGAGAAAATACTATTTATTATCTAAAGTAGTACTCAAATACTTCAACTGCCCAGCATACTCCACACCCATTCCATTGACCATGCATTGAGTCTGTAGGGCTTGTACCATTGGAAAGCCCCATTCACACCGCCAGTGACTTTGTCGTTGTATGTCGCTAGTGTCTGTACTGCGAGTCGCACATACCATCATGTGTGATGTATACAACTATTTGAATTTAATTTGACTAGGAATTAGGCTCAAAAGGAACAGTATGCTGTTGGGAGAGTGTTTTTATTTTACCACAGCAGTGTTCAGTGGATTAAATCATTTACTAGATTATCGATCGATCAATCAACAAATTAAACTCACTCATACTGTCATAAATTACTAAAACGTCATTCGAATTCGACAAAAAAAAAAATAGTTTCTTGTCCCTAATAGTCAACATAATGCAGGGGAAACATGCATCATAAAATTACAACACTCAAACTATAAATGTATGAATTAAACTCACTGAGACTGTCGACAGTTTCTTTTCCATGCATCATTTTATTATATCCATGTATGTGGTTACAGTCAAATCATATAAAACGGTGAAATCGCATTCGAACTCTTCTGTCTTGCCTGCCCTCGAGACGGTGACGTGAGCTCCACTAAAAGTCTTCTTTCCTATTGGTTGTCCCTTGCGAAAATCGCTTCTCATTTGCATAAAGTTGAAATTTCTGAACTTTTGTCTCGCGTCGCTTGACACGCCCACATTCTGTCGCCAACGGTCACTGTCACTGAATGGCCCCGCTCCTTTGAAATGAATGGGATCGTGTCACTGCGTGCCGCTGGTGGTGTGAACGGGGCTTAATAGAAACTACCGTGAATATTGAATTCTTGCCAAGTCCTGAGGTAATTTGTTCTAGCACAGACTCCAGTGGATCAAAGGCAATAACACAATTACCCCAATTTTCTGCTTGTAATATCCTGTTGTAGCTGCGAGTCGCCGCATGTGCAGCGCCACAATAACCCAGTACCAGCGTGACGCGTCATATACATAAACAGATAGAAGAGACACAGGGGAAAAAACACACTGAACACAATGAACTGATGGAAATAAAGATAACTGTAGAAACTCTGGATTCAGTGTTCTTCTGCAAGACTCATGCAGTTTTTTTTATTGGCTGTAGCTGAATAGCTGCTTTGTCTGTACCTTACAGGTTGTCTTATTGAACTGGAGCCCATGTTGAGAAAATTTGATGAGATTGATGTCTTGGAAGCGGTGTTGGAAGTCAAACGAACAAAGGTGAGTCTTTAATGGGTTTAGACTGACCATGGATGTATAATGCCAGGACTATTTTTGTTCATTCCTGACTGTATTAGTCTGGATTTAGTTAGTGGAATTAGTTTGATTTGTATCTTCAGGTTGTGAGGTCAAAACTATTGAATGTATTGTCATTTTTTCTTTCCTTCTTTCCATCAGTATATGAGGCCATCAAGCGGTTGCTCATCAACTCAAACATATGGGAAAAGAATTGAGGAAAAAAGTGTGAAGGAGCAAAACGTCCCTTGGCCAGTAAGTTCCTGTATATATGTATGTAAGTGCTGTGTTGTTGTTGATTCAGAATATAACCAGAGATGAGAACAGTCGAATGAGTGTCTTCATTTTCTTCTATGACAGGACAACAGTTCCACATCTGGATCAGGCTCTTGCTCTTGCTCTTCCCAGGAAGCAGAAATCTCCCATCCGGGCTTCCTTACCATATCAAATCCCTCTCAAGGCAGGACTCATTTCTTCTAAAAGGGATAGTGATAGAAGTGATAGTCTGCCATCATTTACTCGCCTTCATGCTGTTCCCCACTTGGATCACTTAATTTCTTCCATGGAATACAAAAAAACGTCACAATAGGGCTTTTCACACTTGACATGGTTAAACCTGGATCATTTTAAACTCCGGGTAACTGGAATCCTGGGTTGTCTTGCTTCACATTGCTCATACTTAACCTGGGTTAACAGTTATTCCTGACTATTCTTAAAAGGATAGTTCACCCAAAAAGGAAAATTGTCACTAATTACTCGCCATAATGTCGTTCTAAACCCGTAAGACTTTCGTTCGTCTTTGGAGCACAAATGAAGATCTTTTTGATGAAATCTGAGAGATTTCTGTCCCTCCATTGACAGCTACGCAACTGACTCTTTGACTCTTCAAAAAGTTCATAAAGAGATTAACTTTAGCAGTTTTGTCCAAACTTTCTGAAGAGACTCAATCACTTTATATGAGGAACAGATTGAATTTAGGATTTTATTCACATATAAACATTGATCAGCGAACATAAACAGAAGCTCAACCAAACCTGCTTACAAACCCATCAATTCATATGGATTCGTTTTATGATCTCTTTATTAAGTATTTCAAAGTGGTAGTTGCGTAGCGGTCAATGGAGAGACCGAAAGCTCTCAGATTTCTTTAAAAGATCTTCATTTGTGTTCTGAAGATGACCAAAAGTCTTACGGGTTTTTAAACGAGATGAGGGTGTGTAATTAATGACAGAATAAAATTTTTTGGGTGAACTAATTCTCTAAAAACTCAAATTTCCCTCTCTACATTCCTAAATCCTGGGTTAACATTATTATTTGCCTGTTTGCTTTGTCAGTGTCATTGATTGTAAAAATGTAATAGGCTAGTCACGTGAATATGAAATAACACTTGAATATGAAGCACGAGATTGGCTGTTGGTTGTGAAGCATCTAGCCTTAACATTTGAACAACAGAAAAGGTGTATTGTTTAGAATGACAATAACCCAGGGTTAGGCACAGTGTGAAAAATCCTAACGAGTAAATGATGACAAAATATTAGGGTTGATTCTCTTTATATTCTGCTTTTTGTATTTTTTGTTTTAATTGGTTTGTTTATTGTAGCTGTTTTTATATCATCATCATCAGGTGTGTCAGGTGCTCAGGCTGGTCCGCCGTCATCGTTAATATCCCTTCCACTTGATCCTCCAAAACCTCTCATGGACCACTTCTCCCGAAACAACCTCAGCGCTGAAAACCCGACGGCACAGCCCGTGTCCGACTTCAACATACCTTTTAAACCACATGCGCCTCCGAGTGAAAGCGATCTGGCTCTTATCATACAACCCCTGCAGCTATACCCACAAGGTAACCACACCTGTTAGCCACAACCTATCCGGGTCTGAGGCATCTGCAGTGTCTTTTTTTTAAGTTGCTGCATTCTCTGACAAAAATATTCAAAAGCGGTCACCCCAAAACGTACACATTTTTACCTAAAGAGTGCATATTAGTACCTCAAAGGTACCAAAAGTGTACATATAACCTAAATAGTACATATCAGAACCTTTTTTAAAGGGTACTACTGACCCAGTGAGAGCTCTTGTACCCTTTTTTTCTGAGAGTGTATCAACTTGTTTCAGAGTAGGGCTGGGCGATATTACAAGGTTAGTTAGTCAGTTAAAGGGTTAGTTCACCAAAAAATTTAAATCATCCCATAATTTACTCAAACTCAAGCCATCCTAGGTGTATATGACTTTCTTCTTTTAGCCAAGCACAGTCGGAGTTATATAAAAAAATATCCTGGCTCTTCCAAGCTTTATAACGGGAGTGAATATTAACTAAGATTTTGAAGGCCGAAAAAGTGCATCCATCCATCATAAAAGTAATCCATTCGACTCCAGGGGGTTAATAAAGGCCTTCTGAAGCAGAGCGATGCGTTTTTGTAAGAAAAGTATCCATATTTTTTTACTTTATAAACGATAATCGCTGGCTTCCGGTAACGGCCGTATGCGAGTCTAGTTCTTCTTTTTCTGAATAAATAAAGCAGAAGTGTTATTTCGTTCTAACCAGTAACCTTTTGAAAGAAGACCTCTGGAGCCGAAATTAAAAATAGCTTACTGTCTTTTGCTCCGAACAAACACTTCCCTTTTTATCCCTGATATATCAGATATTGCGACGTTTTTAAAGGCGATACTACTTCTCGCCCAGCCCTAGTACAGAGTACCAGTACTTTAGACATCCCTTGATTCGGGCTCATCTTAATGTCCTGCTCCTGACTTGTCTTTGCAGATTTTGCCACAGCATTGGACTTTCAAGGGCCGGCGGCTCGCTGGATCGCTGCTCGAAGGGAGGAGGTTGTGCGGCAGATGACGGAGGCGTGCCTCAATCAGAGTTTAGACGCTCTGCTGTCTCGTGAGCTGCTGATGCGCGAGGACTACGAACTGGTCGTGAACCAAGCCACACGCACCGCCAAAGTGCGGAAGCTTCTGGACACGTGCGAGCGGCACAGCGAGGAGTTCTGCCGTGTGGTGGTGAGGAAGCTCCAGGACAATAAACAGATGGGCCTGCAGCCTTTCCCTGAACTCAGCACCACCAGCCCTACTCCTCCACCACCGTATACCGCCCCCCTCATCACCAACTCCTTCAACAACACACCAAACTTCTGACCGTCTCCCAGTCACTGCTCTTGAACCGGACCTCTGTGAGTCCTCCTTTCAGTTAAGGATGGTTCCTGTTCACACGCTCTTGCATTTTGCTTGTGCTGCTTGGCCGATACTTTGTGTGCCTGGACAAGTGCTTTTGCCTCGGTGGTTAAGGTGTAGGTGCCTATGACGCACTTTGTTTGGTATCAGCAGTTGCTTTACACGCATCGTACAAGACCGACTTTGGTCAAAATAATGATTTGGCACATATTGATTTCTTACATGGTGGTTGTTGAATCACTGACTCAATGCCTAAATTCTTGATGAAACTGAAAGGGACCTGAACCCAAGCAGTGGTTTCACAACGTCACGTTTAAACCTTTATTCCAGCCATCGAAAGAAAAAAACAGTAAAACATCCAAGCAATCGGTCCTATCTTGTCATTTGCACCTTCAGCAAAATAGAAGACTTGAATGAAGTTGTCAAGAAAGACGCACCCTCCTGTTATGCTCTTTTGTTTTCATACACATTACTGCACCGTTACACGTCCGGACTTGATGATAAAAAAAGTTGTGTGAATCAGCAGTTTCGGTCTTCCTTTTGGTAAACCAGTGCTTGTTCTTCCCACAGTGGTACTTGCAGTCAGTGATGGTTGTTTCGCCATGCGTTTAATGCTGTCAGGGTAAGTCTGCCATGTGGTGGACGTTTTGCAGATCTAGACTTTAGTCAGGGTAGATGTAATATCACAGGGTTGACGCTGCGAGGAAAGGATGATACTGTGTGTTCAATGGGTTATAGATTGAAAAAAAAAATCAGTCTTAAGAATTAGATGTGACCTTGAACCTTGAACGTGATCAGATTAAGTTGAGTCTACGAAAACTAAAATCAATTTGCACACCAAAGGTTTAATGGTTTGGCCTTAAAGGGTTCAGTTTCAAAAGTGAAAGATCTGTTATCCTTTACTCGCCCTCATGCCATTCCAAACATGACTGAGTAATGTTTTGTCTTTCCAATGAGTCAAATGATCAAAACCAAAACCATTGGGCTCTATCTAAATTAATCGTATAGACAAAAAAAAATAAAAATCTTTAAAATGATTCTTTAATAGTGACACCGGTTTGGAGCTAAATGAGGCGAGTAAGTGATAAACTAATTTTAATTTTGGAGTGAACTATGCCTTTTAAAATGATACAGGGTGCCAACAAGTTAGCTTTAAAAAAAAAATCCTGATTTTTGTGGTCTTTCAAGAATTTGTAGAATTGATTGTTTTTTTGCCCAGACGCCAATAACAGACCCTTACCAGACTTTTTTTTTTTCTTTTTTGGAACCAATAAGGTGACGTTCTTTCACGCCCTTTACTTTTGTATTGTGAGTCCTGTAGCATCCTGTTCACAAGCAATATTAGACCGCACATACGATGAAGACGCAACCCAGGCAGAATAAGGCAGCACACTAGAGTCTGTAATTGAGTTCATACAAACTTTCCCAAAAGTCAACTTCTCCGTTACGGCATAGCATGTCAGTCAAGATCATTAACTCAATATTAAGAGATCTAATAATCGGTGGCTTATCCAACCATATGCGGCCCAAAGTGTCTTGGATTAGTTACTTCTCAGTAAATATTGTGCCATCTGCAGTATGTAGCCTGGTTTGCACTGGTTACCATTGACACCAGATGTAGCAGCAGACGTGGAACCTTTTACAGCACTTTCAGTTCATAAAACAGGCTCAAGTATGAAGTAACTATTAAATATACTGATGCTTACATCACAGCTGGATAGATTTTGAGGAAAGCTACAACTGGCAAGATGCTTTTATCAAGAAACAAATGATATCAAGTGACTGCTTATACAAACATTGCCAGTTTAGATCAGCAGTTTTTCCTCCATGTCTTTTGAAGATTTGATTTCCAAAATGAATATGCTTCAGGTGCAGTGTTATAAGTTTAAAGTTATTTAGAAACTTAACCAAAGGGAATGCCAAGAGTTAGCACTGTAAATATGGGCTCTTCAAGCAGAACACAGACATTCTTGATACTGAATTCAATTTGTGGCAATGCTTTTATCATTGACTTTTTTTTTTTGCGTGACCCATGAGCTTGATGATACATGAAGCATTTTATAAATGTTTTGTATTCCACTGTTCTCTTTTTTTTTTTTTGAGTCATTGAGTTCCTGAGCTGTTGGGTTTTGCATGTGTCCGCGCTGTAACTTCCCCTCTGTGCAAATAGACATTGTTTTGGAGGCCTTGTCGTCGCAGTGATGTATTTCCCCTGATTAGACTGATTACATCGTGTGTCCCTGGAATTGGATGTTTTTTTTTCGTGTTTCCTTCTCTAAATCGGTCACGCTTTAGTTTTGGACTAGTTTTGGTTTTGGTGGGTGTCGGATAAAGACCTCGCTGATTTAGAAATTGAGTCAAAGTGCGAAACCAGTCTTGATAAGTTGGTGTTTGACACTCCTTTTCAATGCAAGAATCAGTTTTTTAGTACGGTAATCGTTTGATTTTTACGTTGACTCTTCCAGGGTTTGGGACCATTTACTATATAAAGAGTATGTATGTCCTGCTATTGTTTTGTATTTATTTATAGTCATCACTAATCTTTAGTGATATTTTACATGCATCTTAAGTCGTTTGTAATGGGTTGTTGTGTTCTTTTTTTTATATAGTTTTGAAAATCTTACTTTTTTTTTCTAAGTGCTGTGCCAATCCAGTGATGCTATGAGGCTGAATGCATCTTTAGATTATGCTGAATATACTTTAGCACACATCTCAGCAATATATCAGCCAAATACTGTATTGCCTAATGGCCTGTTTTGGGTATAGAAAATGTTGCCATTTCATTCATAGAACATTTACAATTGTTATTTAAACCACACAGGCTGGGGATTCATTTGAAATGACTATTGCTGTTCTCCATCAATGTTCATTTTTGCCTCGGAGACTTGGGAACCTAAATGTCTTGTCATCAAATATACAATGACAATAATGTATAGGTGTATGTAGCAGTGTATGTAGCATACGTCTGTGCTATAGTAGCTACTATATGAGGAACTTCCATAAAAAATGGGAAATTTTAAAGTGTTATTAAAATGTGTTGAATTTCCTGAATGTGTGGGTTTTCTTGTTTGTGTTTCTGAAGAGTCCTAAAATAAGGAGTGAAACTCCGAAAAATTGTAAGAGTTAGTAGGCTCCTAAATTTCACAGGTTCACAATTTATATTTCTAATTTGTGAATATAACGCCAGATATCATAGAAACCAGGTGTGCGGTGTAAGGCGACTACCATAACAACCTAAAAAACACTCGATAAAGATTAAATAATGCAGATGCAGGTAAAAGCCCAATAGAGAACTGTGTACGATATATATTTATATACTTGTAATTTGATTATATTACATTTTAAAATGCTGATAATCCTATTACAGTTGCTATTTTTGATTACATGATCCCTAATTACACTCCTTAATTATTTTTCATGTTTTAACATGAAACATGTTTATTATTTTAGCAACTGCATATCGGAAAACTCCTGACAAACACATTTATTATTCGAATTATCGCTCAGTGAATCAATTAACCCTGTATTGCTCTTCTTTTTTTTTTTTTTTTTGCAAGGTTTTATTTTTCTTTCAAACATTTATATTATTTTTATAACTTGTCATTTTTAAATATTTATTAAAAATGTATTATGGTTTATTTAATTCGTCGAACCCCGGTTTGGGAAACCCTGATATAATGTAGGCTAATGCACATGTTGTTGATGATAAAGAAAATAATTTATTTTCTTTCTGTCTGTATGTTATATCAATAATGGTACGGTATTATCCCAATCAATTCTATGTAATAAACGAGTAAGGTCAAAAGTCATCAAAATTTGGTATGATTATATTACCTAAAATGTGTAATGTAATGGATTGCTTTACTAACAAAATATATATCACTGTTTAAAAGTTTGGTGTCAGTAATATATATATTTGTCTCTTATGCTCACCAAGGTTGCATTCATGTGATTAAAACTACAGTGCAAACTGTAATATTGTGAAATATTACAATTTAAAATAACTTTTCTATTTTAATATATTAAAATGTGATTCAAAGCTGAATTTTCAGCATCATTACTCCAGTCTTCAGTGTCACATGATCCTTCAGAAATCATTCTAATATCATGATTTGATGCTCAAGAACATTTCTTATTATCAGTGTTGGAAACAGTTATGCTGCTTAATATTTGAATGAAAACTATGATTTTATACCTGAAGTGTCTATCAATTTCTATATTTACAGTCTTTTTGATTGATTTAATGCATCTTTGCTGAATTAACTTCTTAAAAAACAATCTTACTGACCTTAAACAGTGGTGTCTAAGTATATAGGCCTGCACTTCTCGTTGTGTGTGAATCTGGTGACAAATAGTGGTTCTTTGTCAACCAATCAGTTTTTGCGGGGGAATAAAGTGTGTTCACTGAATGCGAGGTCAACTGGAGCTCTGCCTCCACCTCTTACCATACGATGTCCCCGTTTTCCTGAGTAAAACATTTCTTAGCAGCTTTGTAAACCGGTTTGAAGAAGTCCTCTTCTGAGAACTAATCATGAGGTGATAAATCCTGAATACAGGCCCTGGTCACTAAATACGTCTCCTGTATTGTAAATCTATGGGATTTTTCACCAGTTTTCTCATCGGTCAGGGAAAAGTGCTACTGGTGGGTTAGTTGAATAAGTATCTCCTCAACAAGATCCACAAGTTGAGGTGTCGTCGCGTGAACTGAAGAACGAGTTGCGCAAGATTAATACTTGCAGTCAGAGGGTTCGTAATGTGCAATAGTAATTCGCAAACACCTCTAGTAAAGGGAAAGCTGTCTGTCTTTAAACTGAGTTCTAGAGGCAGAGCTGAAACAGATCCGATAACAAAGACTTTCTTTAGTTCAACTGGGTTTTACTGAGCTACTTTTACAATCAATAGGAGGGGACAGGCATTCTCTCTCTCCCTCTCTCTCTCTCTCAGTACAAACCTCCTAAAATAGCCAGGGCAACTCAAGAACCCATCTCGCCTCCGGTGGAAAAACACATCAGGGTCTCTCTGCGGTCTGGGATTGCGACAGCACTCATCCTGTTGACCCTGATAGTCTAGTTTTCTTCATTCTGACCAGGATCACCACCACTCTGGAAACTTGCGTAACTCATCTGTACGCTCTTCCTCTCCACAATCCAATCGTATGATTTTATTTTTCCCCACAGCGTTGCTTCTAACATGATTAAAGGTAAAGTACACCAGTTTGTTTGTGGCACTGCAAACTCAAAGAGTTACATAGGACCCGGAACTATTGGCCCCAAAGCGGCTGTTTTGTTGCCTGTGAAATATTGAAGTCTGACGTCATTTCTTTAGGAGTAGTAATAGTGTTGGCTCATTTGAACAAACTATTTACAAAATGGCATTAACTTGAAGCTGTGTTTGACTGGGAACTGTCCTATAAACTCATTTCTAATGCTGAATGCTTTAAGACAACTTTAAATACAGCGGAATTCAATCACTTTCTCTTTGTTAACATTGAAAATACTTCTAAAACATTTATTAATCAGTTAGCTAAGTTTAACATTTACTAACATTATTTAAAATATTTGATTTCTAAAAGTGTCTAATATTTAATGGACTTGCTAATGAACAGATTTGAATAGTATTTTGGTAACACTTTACAATAAGGTTCATTAGTTAACATGTATTAACTAACAATGTTACATGCAAAATACTTTCCATACAGTATTTATTAATGTTATTATTAATAAACTAAGATAACTAAGATTAATAAATGCTGTAGTTAACTACCTTGGTTAACATGAACTAAGAATGAATGTTAACTAATGAACCTTATTGTAAAGTGTTACCAGTATTTTCATTAACTAGCGTCAACAAAGATAAATGAATCCCATGACAAATGTATTGCTCATTGCTAATGCTAACGTCAACTAATAGGACCTTTCTGTGAAGTGTCACCTGAACATTTTGCTTGTTATATTATTTAATATATTATGCCAATCACAAATTACAGCTGTAATACCTGTTGACCTTTGTTTCCTCCAGCATGAAGAAACTGAAGGAACTGTGTCCGGGGTCTCGGGGGGACCCGGACCTGAAGAAACCAGCTGGAGCCAGCAATGGCCCAGACCTACAGGAGGACAAGATGATCATGAGGAGGGAGATCTCCCTCACCAATGGCATCTGCTTAATTGTGGGCAACATGATTGGCTCGGGCATTTTCGTGTCGCCCAAGGGCGTGTTGATGTACAGCGGCTCCTACGGCCTTTCGCTGGTCATCTGGGCTCTCGGTGGCATATTCTCCGTGTTTGGCGCGCTGTGTTACGCAGAACTTGGAACCACTATTACGAAGTCTGGCGCTAGTTACGCGTACATCCTGGAGGCCTTTGGGGGTTTCCTTGCTTTCATCCGCCTGTGGACGTCCATCCTGCTGGTGGAGCCGGCCAGTCAGGCTATCATCTCGCTGACGTTTGCCAACTACCTGGTGGAAGCGTTCTACCCCACCTGTCAGCCTCCGTACGACGCTGTGAGACTCATAGCAGCGGCTTGTCTCTGTGAGTCCGCAGGGCCATTTCTCTCAGCGTGTCAAGTCTTGCTTGCTTACTTACACATTCCTGGTCTTACCATTTGAGTTGTTCCAAAGAAATATATAGGTTTTGCAATCTGTAATTGCAATGTAATTGCAATGCAATGTCACCTCTGAAGCGACATTTCTTTTCGGTTGATTCCAGTCAGCCTATTGTTGAGAGGGTTCCTGTGACCTTTCCATATGAAAGTATTCTATTGGCTAAGACCTCTTCATGTGTACCCAAGTCAGTTCCTGATTAGAATTGACATAAGATCCCTTTATGGTGTATTTTTGAAACACATGAAACATAATTCAAACATAAATGTCAATTTTAACCAAAGTTAACCATTTTCAATTGAAACTTCTCTTTCTTTGTGTTTTTGCTTAGCATTGCGTTAACTCTTTAAAAAACAACAAAAAAGCTCTTTTGAATAAGATAGTTCACCCAAATCTTTCATTTACTCATGCTCATGTCGTTCCAAAATTGGATGACTTATATCTTCTGTGAAACACAAAAGAAGATATTTGAGAAATGTCTCTGTGTTGTTTTGTCCACAATGGAAGTCCACATGAATTGACTCCGATGTTGTTTTGGTTCCTTGCTTTCTTCAAAATATCTTCTATTGTGTTCCACAGAAGAAAGTAAGTCATACAGGTTTAGACGGAAATGATGACAGAACTTTCCCTTAAGTTGAAACAAGAAATCACAATAACATGTTTTTGGGTCACTGTGATTTTGCCAAGTAAGACATGTTCCTGGATCGACATATTTTGTTGATCCGGGAACAACATTCCTGTCCAAAAATGTAGTCCTAACCCAATCCCTACCCCTTAACCTAACCCTACCCATTACTTATCCCTAAAATCGGAGGGAAATGGTAGGTAAATAATACTGATGTAAGCACTTAACCCTGGTTATAAGACTAAACTTGACATAAACAGTAAACTTGTCCCTCAAATCAGATTTTTTTTGATTGGAATGTAACACACATGTTGATCCAGGAATATGTTGCACTTGATGAAATCAAAATGACACGATATATTTTTGTTCCGGCATTAAAGGTGTATTAAGCAATTTCTGAGAATTTTCAACGCTGTTGAAAGTGGATCAGGCCGAGCACCACAACACACTTGTAGCCAATCAACAGTAAGGGGCGTGTCCACTTATGATTGGGGAGGAGAGAGAGTGAGCAAAGGGGAGATTTGAAGAAAGACTGTAGAAAGAGAGATGGCTGAGAGACATTACAAAAGAGAAAAGGTCATAGGAATATCACTGGAAAAAGAAGGGTTATGATCAAGATTTGATTTAGGACCCGGATTAATATTAGAAAAGCTTTCAAAAGCTTTTCAGTCGCTGTAGAGACCCAAGCGGGAAGGCCTGAAAACGGACGCAGAGTTTGCGTTGTTTCTGCCCATACATGAGAAACATTGATTTTGAGTGTGTGCTGCTGGCGACTAACAACAAACTCTTGCTTGTATACACTCGTGTACTGCATGTTCATTTTGGTTCTTCCTTGTCATTCATTCGTTCATGATCTTAGCTTTATTTTGCTTCACTTGTGCTATGATAAAGAGACATCCACTCCAGGGTTGCCAGGTTAGCAAAACAAAACCAGCCCAATTGCTAAAAAAAAAAAACAATCCGAGGCAACAGTGTAAAAGTGGAAGTCTAGGAAAACCCTGACGAACTTCTAACAAATTTGAGATTTGCTGCAAGTCTGTCTGGCCAAGAGCCCATTCAAGTCCATTTCCAATTTTTCCAAATCGAGGCACCAATCACAAACGTTGAGGCGGGCTTTACACGATGACGTGATTGGATAAAACCTTCTGATTGGTTTTAGGTCTATCCAATTGCGCCCATAGGCATTTGAGCGACATCCCTTGGTGACGCCCCTTTGGAAATGGGCTGTGAATGAACCTTCACCAGACCCACTCTCAGTTACAACTGAGAAGGGTCTGGTGTCAACCAAGCTAAAAGTGGCCCAATTCTGTGGGAAAACCGTGGACTTGGCAACACTGATGCATTGCTCGTTCGTGCATTGTAGGGGCGGAGCAATAAAGGGAGGGGTGTGTTTGTTTGGGTTAATTTCAAATATCAACAGTGTTCAAACAATGATACTCAGAAATCACTTACTGCACCTTTAAGGAAGGAGTTTTCAGCAGTGTATGAGAATAATTTTCCCTTCTGCTGTCTTTCACTTCACTACTCACGAAACCCTTTCTTTCATCACTTCGCTAAATTTCCATGAGACACATTCCATGCCAGAATGAACCAACAAGCCTTGTTTCAGAAGTGAGTCGGGCTATTGAAGTAAATGAAAGATTATGAACACCATTGAGTTACACACAACTAACATAATAGTTACCTGCATGAAAAAGAGAATGTATGGCCTGTACTATGAGAAAGATGTTATTAGCAAAAAGCATACAAAGAGGATCTGGCAACACATAAGTTGTTGATCCTACTGTAGTCCAGACAGTATCTGCATCGATTATCTTAATAATGCTGAATGTTGGCACTTGCTGTGGAGCCTGTGAACCAGACCAAACTATTTTAGTAGTCTGTTCTGTGACTGAGCTGGCGTGACTGTTGCAGACACTGGTATTTGGGTGAAAAATCAACAATACATCCTAGTGTACGTCTTACAAAGAAGTACAGTAATACAATGATACTGAATGATTACCATCTTCACACACCATTATATTTACAAGATACTCCAAGGTACTTCAACAAATACCATGGTCAGCTATAGTCCAAAGCCATGATAGTATTTTTTGTTGTTGATGGCTCGTGTTGTCTAAACCTGAGGGTATTTAACAGTTTAATTGATAACTGTTCAAAACTACAAATCTATACATGTTCCTTTTGGTTCTTGTATTCTAAGCTAAACAGAGTTTGAGGAAAGTGAAACCCGAAGCAGGGATGAATGCACAATGTCCGCTGCTCTAATACACGACACACAAGAGATGTTTTTCTTTCTCTTTTCTTCTTGGCAGCTGTTGCCTTCACACAGTTTCCAGTCAGAGCTAAACAAGTTCTCAGAAAGCATGGACATGATCCACTCAGTGCATGAGGACAGACTGTAACGACACACACAATTCATGAGCTAGCTGAGATCGGACCTGGCACTTTCCAAGAACAGAATTATTACTGAACCTGCAGAATATAATATAAAAGGAAGGAGCTGATTTTAAACTGTATATACAAAAAGTTGCTACATTAAATGAAGTACAATCAACCTGGATGTTTAAGTCATTTCAACTTAAATTGCATTAAACTGAAATAATAAAATGAATTGAATCTCGTATAAATTATAAAAAAAGTCTTTATTATTAGTTAAAGCAATGTAAAAAATACATGTTGTCATAACGTGTGTGTGTGTGTGTGTGTGTGTGTGTGTGTGTGTGTGTGTGTGTGTGTGTGTGTGTGTGTGTGTGTGTGTGTGTGTGTGTGTGTGTGTGTGTGTGTGTTTGTTTGTGTGTGTGTGTGTGTGTGTGTGTGTGTGTGTGTGTGTGTGTGTGTGTGTGTGTGTGTGTGTGTGTGTGTGTGTGTGTGTGTGTGTGTGTGTTCAAATGAACAAACATTTTCAATGCTGCTTTGACAATAATCCAATAGTTAAATTCAATTAAGTTCAGTTTAGTTGAAGCACTACAATTATTAACTGGAAATAAATAAATAAATAAAACTGACATAAAAGTAAATTAAAAACCTAAAAAAAAGTAAAAACCTAAAAAGTAAAACCCTAAATAGAAACATTAAATAAAAATATGAATAAAATGACAAAAGAACATAGCGAAATTACTAAAAATGAAACATGAAAGTAAAAATATAAAACTAAAAGCTAATTCTAAATATGAATAAAACTATAATAAAATCATGCTGCCGTGTAACAGGATTACACGTAAAATGTGGGACAAAGCTAAACAACGTTTGTGATAATGATTTTTTTTTTTTTATCACAATACAATGAGGATTGAATAATCAATAATATGATTGTCAAAATTATGACAAGACCCTGAGGTGGGACAGGCCAAAATCAACATTTGATTTGATTTGTTTTGGACGACCTACTTTCATGCTTAATCTTATGTTGTATAATATCTGACCTACTGAATAGTTCTCATTTAAAAGGCATTACGAATTGGGACACCAAACTGTACTGTATTCATGGAAAGTGCCCGCTGTGGTTTCTGAGAAATATAGACTAAAACAAAGAACAGGCCTCTTACGTAATATCTTGTGAGTCGTCTTCTGATTAAAACATTAATATTAAGTGTTCTGATCCTCAATCAACTGATTTAAAAATGTATTTAATCCGTTCCTCCTCTTTCCCCAGGTATTCTGATCTTCATAAACTGTGCTTATGTAAAGTGGGGCACTTTGGTTCAAGATGTTTTCACCTACACCAAGATCATGTCTCTGCTCCTCGTCATCACAATGGGCATCATCAACATAATTAACGGTAAAAATACTTTTTAAGGGGATACTGATGTTTTTAGGTGGATTTGTCGCCATAAACAAGTTTGTCGGCCTAGACCCGGCCCACCTCTGGTACGTGTGGAATCCATATGTACCAGATGTGGCCCGGATCTGGGCCGACACTATGTTGCTGTCTGGGATTGCATGAACAAGGAAGTAGCTCTTAATCAGAGATTGTCTTGTTATTGGGAGATTGTCTGTATCTCTTACCATTGGAAAAAGCATAATGGCTAACCTGGATGACGTGACGCACCTCGGCCTTATTGGGCATAGCAGTGTTGCAATCTGGAAGCCATAGAAAGAATACATTTATTTATTAAAATCTTTATATTGTGTTTACCTTCATTCAATAAAAAGCGTTTTCATTATTATATTGATAAGCTTTTTCCTCACAAAAACTGTTTACCGCCAAAGTGAGTGTTAGCCGCTACGCTTTTTTGGCTAAAGGTTGCATGCTTGCATTCCAGTGACTTTGTCTTATTTAAAGCTCAGGTTGCACCTACACATTGTTGTTTGAAAAGACTCGAGGTGTTTAATGTACTGCTCAACCTTAATAATTTTCGTTTTCTGTTCCTCATACTTCATGTGCGTCACAGGAGAGACAAAGAACTTTGATAATCCATTTGAGGGTTCCTCCACGGAGGCGGGCAGCATCGCTCTCGCTCTTTATTCGGCTCTGTTCTCCTACTCTGGCTGGGACACGCTCAACTTCGTTACTGAGGAGATCAAGAATCCGGAGAGGTGTCGGCATTTCCCTTTTCATGGTTTCCATATTCAATGCATTTATCTGGATGTTGTTACAGTAAAATTGGCTCTTTTCCATTAACTGTACATCTAGGCCTATATACACTCAATGGCCACTTTATTAGGTACACTGTAAAAAGTGATCAGTTGACTTAACTTGAGAAATTAAGTGAACTTAACAATGGCACTTTTTTTTTTCAATTACGCATGAAGTTTATTTACTTAATTTTAAGGCTTAAATCAACTGATCACTTTTTACAGTGTAGTACCGTGCCCCTTTTGCCCTCCACAACTGCCGTAGTTCTTCCTAGCGTAGATTTGACAAGATGCTGGAAACATTCCTCAGAGATTTAGATCCATATTAACATGATAGCATCACGCAGTTGCTGCAGATTTATCGACTGCACATCCATTATGAGAACTTCCCGTTCCGTCACATCCCAGATATCTGGTGACTGCAGAGACCATTTGAGTTTAGTGACACGCTGTCATGGTCAAGAAACAAGTTTGAGATGATGATTTGAAGGCCATCTGATTCAAGGTTCGTCACTTAAATCACCTTTCTTCCCCATTCTGATGCTCAGTTTGAACTTCAGCAGATCATCCTGACCATGTCTAAATGCCTAAACGCATTGAGTTCCTGCAATGTGATTGGCTGATTAGATATTTGCGTTAACTCTCAGTTGAACAGGGTGTACCTAATAAAGTGGCCAGTGAGTGTCTATAAGTTCTTTATTGTGTTTTAGCTGGTTTTGAGAATGGCACACTTTACTCTAAAGATCGTGCTGCACATGCTCTCAGGCGTGAGTGCACGAGTTCTTATATGGACTTGGTTTGGGTGTGTTTTATGCAAATTACAGCAGTGGGCATGTGCTTCCTCATTTAGAATAATTCAGATTCATGAACCTCAAACGAAGGTAAGAAAAAATGTATGTGCGAGTGCACCTGGCATAAATCTAATGATAATTTTGCATCCTATATATATCATATATATAATAATTAAATATTTTGTAACTGTTATATTTAGTTTATATTTGGGACCAAATCAAACGTTAGCTGTTCTATACAGTTCTATACAGGGGATGCCACATAATTGGAAACCCCTTTAATTATGTTGGCTTGACAAAACTAAAATACTGATTTGCTTGCTATTTCTTCTTCTTCTTCATTGTTGTCACGGTTCAGGGTGCACCATCGTCTTTCCCTGTTCTCCTGTCATTTTCTGCAGCTCATTGCCCTCACCTGTGGCTTGTTCCCTTTTCCCTTATATTCTCTGCTCTGTCTGCCTCTTGTAGTCAGTAGATTTTAGTGTGCATCGTCTCATGTGCTTTTGGATCTGTGCTGTGTGTTGTACCTCTGTTCGCTGCTGTACCCAGGACGCTTAGGTGAGGAGTGATACAGATGGTCGTGCGCTTGCTGTTCTCTGTCTCGTCTCGCTCCCCGTCCCGTTGGGCGCTGGTTACCACAGCCTGTGTGTCCGCAGGTGTCTGTACGGACGGCTCTGGAGCTCCCTTTTTTCACATGTGTTACTACACTTTGGAGGTTGTTTATTCCCTGAAGTGTTCAATTAATCTATGTTTCATGAACCCTCTGCTTTTGAGTCCTCCGTTCACCCGTCCCGACATTTCTGAGACTACATTTAAACAGTATCTCCACCTAGAGATTTAAAGCTAGAACCACCAAACTCGGGTCAGACCTTCAGACTGTTCTGACTCAGGTTGCTATATCTTTTCTAACTGATCCGACTCACGAAATTCCTGTATCGGTCTTCCAAACATTCCCAAATTCCCATTGACTTTCATGGAAGGGTTCAAAACTTTCCTACAATAACCTCTTATAAGCTGCAGAAGCTGCTTATAACCTAATTCAGAAGCTGCATCCTTCTAGGGCTCATCCGAAGGCAGACTGCGTCACAGCGACGCAACAAATTCTGTCCCATTTCAAAGGCTCCTTCAAACTGAGCCTCGAAATGCGTCTTTCGTTTCCCAGGCAATGAAGGATACAACAGATAGTCTACCCCAGAATTCATTGCGCGCCCGTTTTTTGAGAGACATTGCCGAATTAAACTTTTAAATGCAAGTATTGGGTTTCAACTTACTATAATATCTAATGATACAAATGTAAAAAATAAATGTATGTAAAGCTGTTCAAATGTTGACTTGTATGTCTTTCTAAAATGTGATTTTATATAGTTTATACTCTTTATTATGTGCAGAAGTAGAACAAGGTGAACATATTTAGACCAAGCTGGCGGACAAAAAAAGTACTCTGAGGTTCCAAAATGAGCTCAGCTAATGCAAATGTCAGTAGATCCCATCTGGTCCTGTTGGTGAATAACTTCATGACCAGTGGAATCATTATAAGACTAACACATTGGGCTGCATTTACAATTTACATGAACATTTATTCATTTAGAAGACACTGTTATCCAAAGCTACATAAAAAAATAATACATCCTGTCCCTAATAATGTTATTCATCCTAAAGGCCCCGATATACTCACATTGAAGTTCTTTTTCGTTCTTCGTTTAGGGGTAAAACAAAGTTCGAAATACGTGACCAGCGATGTAGTGTTATCGAACATCTGTCTTCGCATACTTACCTATTATGTAATCGCCAAGTATCAAATTCCCTCTTGAAATCTGTTTCAAACTCCCAAAACGAACTCCAAATGAACTCGATTTTGATTTTATTCGAAATGACGTCACATCAGTTTGTTCTTCGATTTTGTTTGAAGTATATCAAGGCTTTAAGTGTTTAATCTTTCTTCTTGATCGTTCACAGGAACCTTCCCATCGCTATCGCCATCTCCATGCCAATAGTGACAATCATCTACCTGCTGACCAACGTGGCCTACTACGTAGTTCTGGACATGCCTTCTTTCATGGGTAGTGATGCAGTGGCTGTAGTAAGGATCTTTCAGAGTACCAAACGTGTGATCTTTAGTCTTAATGAGTTTATTGTATTAATTACACCATCATGATTAAACCATCTAGTTTGTGTCCCCATCTGTAGACATTTGGGAATCAGGTGCTAGGTCCCTTTAGCTGGATCGTTCCCATTGCTGTGGCCATGTCTTGCTATGGAGGACTCAATGCCTCCATCATTGCCGCCTCCAGGTAAAACTTTGGTTCCAGTTAAAACAAAAATGACTTTCAAGTAATAATATAGGCATATAGTAAATGTTGCGTACCTTTGTGTTAGATTGTTTTTTGTGGGGGCGAGAGAAGGCCACCTTCCCATCAGCTTAAGTCTGATCCACGCTGAGCGCTACACTCCCGTACCCGCACTCCTCTTTAATGTGAGTATTTTGCCTTTTTCTCCAAGTATCAGTACATTATCTGGACCAGATTATCCATGATAATACACTACAATATAATCATTTGGTAAAGTCCACATGAAATGGTGTTCACGACCCATTGAACTTATGTAATTGGATGTATAATGTACAGTATATGGGGGGGGGGGAAATGTATGTAAGGTCTTTATCTATTATAAATTGCTTTGATCGTGGCCTATGTGATGGGTGCTTTGAAGGGAGGGGTTCAAGAATGAGAGGGTCTAGTGATTTACCCTTAGTGACGAAAACTTTGCAAACTTTGTTTTCTAAAATGTTCAATGGTTACCCGCTTGCACCCGGAAACAACACAAGTCGACACCCCTAGTGATGTATTTCTAATGCCTTTATAATTAAACAATAATTTTTCTGCTTTTAAATGTTTAAAAGTGCATTATTTTGTTGCGCTGACCAATGTGGCAGTCGTCTTGCTGAATAGGCAATGATAAGCATTGGATTTGTGGGTCTTCGTAGGGCGTGATGGGTCTGATCTTCCTGTGTGTGGAGGATGTGTTTCAACTCATCAACTACTTCAGCTTCAGTTACTGGCTGTATGTGGGTCTGTCCGTGGCTGGACTCATTTACCTGCGCTTCACTCAGCCCGACAGACACAGACCCGTCAAGGTAACTAGATCCATACAGCGCTCAAGCATTCACATCTGCTTATTCGTTTGAATAAAACCCCATGTCTTACATATGTGTTTGTTGACTATGTTGTGTTTTCTTCTTTAGCTCTCATTGTTCTTTCCCTTCGTCTACTGCCTGTGCAGTGTGTTCCTCGTGATCGTGCCTCTGTACAGCGACACCATTAACTCCCTCATAGGAGTTTCCATCGCACTGTCTGGAGTGCCTGTTTATTACCTGTGTATCTACTTGCCCAAAGAGAAAAGGCCAAAATGGATCAGTAAACTCAATGGTGAGGATAATCATATTACACATTGATTCACATGAGGTGATAAAAAAGTAATAAGGTGTACAGTGTATTTACACAGTTAAGTACTGTGGGATAGTATTTAACTACATATAGGCTACTTACTTGCATGTAATTATGCATAACTTACTGTTATTACTACAGTGGGTACATGTAACACATGTAATAAGGACTGTAAAATAAAGTGTTACCAAAACATTTATTAAACCTAATCATCAGTATAGAAGTGAGACCCTAAGCCGTATTTCCTATAATGATTTGTCACTGAGGAAGCATATAAATACTAAAAGTATAGGACCCAAGATAGATCCCTGAGGAACACTTGTCCAATGTAAGATTTCTTGCTTCCCAAGACAACAAACGGAACGATCAGTAAGGTATAGGATTTCAATCATTTAAGCACAGTACCATAGATACCAAACCAACTCTCTTATTGAGCAGAATGGAGTGACACACAATGTGTCACATGCTGAACTCAGTCTAACAACACCAATATAGAGGCTGCCGAGTCAGCTGAGACAAGCAGGTCTTTCATATCTCAAACCAAGGCGGTCTCTGTACTGTGTCCCTTTCTAAACCCAGATTGAAAAGGTTCAAAAAGCTTGTTGAATGACAAGTGTGAATGGAGTTGTGCCACACCGACACGTTTCAAAACCTTAGTGAGAAAGGGAAGATTTGAGAGAGGCTTGTAATTTGATAGGTCAGACTTGTCACTTCCAGGCTGTTTAAGGAGTGGTGTAATATCTGCAACCTTAAGGGCTTTTGGAATAATATCTGTAAGGGAGGTGTTCACAATATTCAAAAATGAAGGGAGTACTTGATTACAGACACCCCGTAAGAATAAATGTTGGGATAGGGTCAAGAGTACATGTTGTATTCATTGGCATCATTGTCATTGTCAACTTAAGAGTGTAAGTCTTAGGAAGTGCAGACATTCGGCACATGTTGGTGCCAAAAAACAATTATTCCTTATAGAGAAACTCTGAATATGTGTCAGAAAACCAAGTACCTTGATTGTTTTAAAATTTACCTTCATTAAAGTTTGACTTTAACATGACAACAAGCACAACAAGTGGAATTTTTTTTTACTGTTATAATGGCACAGATCAGATAAAGACACAAATACTTTTCTGCTAATATCTTTAAAAAAAATGTTTAGTTTAGTAACTGAATATAAAGACGCAGTAGAAGCATGCCAGCTCTTTTACAGTGTTGTACTGTTTTTTTTCCTCTTCATATAGTCATGTGGTAAAAAATTACAACCATACCAGCCACCACTTCACCAACACAAACATGTGACTATTGTTCATGCAAGTTCACAGTTCTGCTTAATTAATATTATTTTTTTGTGTGTGAATCTATTATTTAAATGAAAACCAAAGAGAGGTTATGGATGTTTTCCTTTGGCCTGAAGACGGACCTCAAATACAGACTCGTTGAAATGTTTTATGAGATCGTACCATCACAAAATGTTCTAGTCTGAAAGAAGGCAGGCTATGTGACTGACATATCATGTTTACTGTTATTATGTGTATATATATATATATATAAAACATTTTCTTCGTGTGATTCTATTGCTTCTTTATCCCCACAAACATGTTTCTCTCTCTTTCCTCTGTGACAGATTCTTTCACCAAATATGCTCAGATCATGTGCTACTGCTGCTTAACCGACTTGGATATGGAGCCAGAGAAGTTGGCAGAACCGAAGACTCAATAACCATATCTCAAGAGGATGTGCCTGGAGCATGGTTTCCATCTCTGCATCACAGGGACAGAGAAAAACTATTTGTCAAAAGCAAATACCTCATGGATTTATAAAACTTCTAGTACTCGTAGAGATCAAATTCCACCGATATCTCAGAGATACCTCTTTTGCTCAGTGTAACTGAAAAGCACAATGTGTGATTTATTCTATTTCAGTGTTTCTTCAAGGATCACTAATAACTGCGAATCAAAATGAATTATGTCTGCCACTCTGTCAAGGTCTCAGTGAAGCTCCTTGTGCGCCGCGGACTGAAGAGGATTGTGCTTGATTCTGGGAGACATTGGGACTGCTTTTGATTTGAGTCTTGACCAGAAAAAATAGGAGAAAGAGCTGGAATATGAAGACGAACTGGACAACTGGATAGTTAACTCACCTAAACTGTTTTGAGACGACAGAGACTGGTGGGACTTTCTTTTAATAAAAATGCACATTTCTCTGTGTACGAAACGGAAGAATTTCAATATGATTGATTTGATTTCGTTGCGCTTTTTTTCTGTATGATAACTACACTGTCTGTATTTGATGTCCCTTGATTTGAAATTGAAAGAAGGAAGTATCACTTAGACATGACTGAACAACATGTCCCGAGGGTTCGCGTATAGTTTATGAGACCGTGATCTGCTTTGATCTGCTTTTCTGCCTTACAGGTTTCATTTGAAACCTTAAAGGTTGTAATGTTAGGATGATTTTGAAAAACGTTGTGCTCGGCACACCATGACTTGGTGTTTTTTCCAGATGGCTAGAGCTAAAAATAGAGAAAACTATGGCAGTATGGGAGCTCCAGTGTCAGATGTCAGGGTGGTGATTGTGAGAGATGAGTTTAGCCTCTGACGCAGTCGCACAATGCAGAACAACATGAGACAATCCAAACCTTTTAGGAAATTGTCTCATTTCCACCTGTCTCACACCTCTGCCAGTGTATGTTCGACTTTCATCCATTTATACTATCCACGCTTTTCAATTATCCCTTCAATTGTGCCTTCAGAATTCACCTCAAGATCATTTCAAACAGTTTTGTCCTTTTAATCGCAGATGTGATAATGTGAAAAATCCCTCGCAGTGACTGTTTTATACTTCTGAATTCAGTGGGAATTTACACTGATTTGCCAGAATATTAAAATGACTTACAGGTTAAGTGAATAATATTGGTTATGTTACAGTGGCAACTGTCAATGTGTGGGACATAGCCAGCAAGTAAACAGTCGGTTCTTGAATTCCACGCGTTGGAAGTAGGACAACGGACAAGCATAAAGATCTGAGTGACTTTGACAAAGGCCAAATAGTGATGGCTAGACCAAGCTCACACTACAGAGCTATAAGACTACATGAATCGCAGTGGTGATCAAACTACACAACAAACTTGTCGTTTGTCGTCTTGTGCCTACAGACTTTGGCAATCCTTTAAAATCATTACAAATCACACTGTATGATATGGATCTAATAAACTTGGGTATGATATATATGAAGGCTGTACGATGATGACACCTATTGAATCGTAGTCTACAACGCAAGATAGTATATAGAATAAAACATCATCAGCATAGTTAACAAATAGAGCGATGAATTGCACTTTGGCAATTGTGGTTTTATGTGTGCTGAAAAAAAAGAGGAAGAAGCGAAAGAGGAGAATATGGACGCGGTCATAGTTTGGGAAAAGAGGCCAATTTTGCAAATGGAGCTCGAGGTAAGTAGTTTTAAGTGTTAGCGCCATGACGCGTTTACGCATTTTTATTGGCTAGTTTGTAGATGTAGGTCGTAGCAGCAAACACACTTTGAGATGATAATGCTATATTTCTGACAATGTCAGAAAATTATCGCAGGCTATTTTTGCTCGCAAGACCGTGACAACGGCCATCTTTGAACCTCTCTCACTGTATGACGCAGGACCAAAGTTTAGGAGCCCACAGAAATCTACACGATTGGTCATCTTTCGTCTGGGACTTCCCAAAATCCTGCAATGTGTACCGGGCATTAGGAGCGCTCATAATACACAATGCCGATAAGGTCCACAAACTACAAGATCATTGGCCTGGTGGCCAAACCAACAATGGAAAACCTTTTTATTTCCTGCTCACGCTCCAAGTCTGTGCAGAAAAAAAGATTGGGCAGAAAATAAGCTGTCCATCATGTCAGTTCAGCAAAAACTGATAGTAAATAAATTGATCATAATCTTTAAGTATAGCGCAAAGCCCACTTATTTACATTTTTAAAATATTATTTCTTGTTAGTATATTACTATTCACAAGTATGATCAAATTGTTGCCTTGCATTCATGTACATTAAAGTGCATGATTTCATTAGAGCAGTTTACCAAGTTGTTTAATCGCTCACTCGACTAGATCACGTGGTGATAATATCAAACTGGTTTGAAAATATTGCAGCGTCCGTGACTGCACGAGACAGAATCAGATCGCATCAACATGCTAGTATTTGACGAGCATCAGCGACCGCAACGAGCACCGGTTTGGGGTTGTTGTCACAGACCTTGTAAATCTATCTCAAACAGTAAAATCTAGCCAGAAGTCGTGTATTGTGAGCTTGCCTTAAGAGAGACACACAAAATGTGCAGAGCGGTGGATCTCCACGACCAGGACTGAAAACCACTGAGCTAGACGACGGTTTGTGTCAAATATGGACAAACCCAACTGTTGGGTTTAACAATGTAATTAAAAAAATTGTAACCAACGGTTGGGTTTGTCCGTATTTACATGTCCAAACATGGTTTGAAACAACCAAAGCATTTTTTAGAGTGTATGTAGTGGTTAGTACCTACCAAAAGTGTGCAAGGAAGAACAACCGTTGGACCGGCATCATTGAACAGGGTCACGGGCGCCCAGGGCTCACTCACGTGCCTGGTCTCATGAATCACATTTTCTTGTAAGGGTAGCTTTACCCCTGGCCCTGGGGGCACGTGAGGCGGGTCAAGACAGACATATTCCTGGATCAACATATTTTGTTGGGAGGGAAATAATAGGGCAATAAACTGATGTAAAAAACCTTGATTACTTCACACAAGCTGTAAACTTGTTCCTCAAACCTGATCGGTTGATTGGAATGTTGATCCAGGAACATGTTTTATTTGGTGAAATCACGTTCATGGGGTGACAGAGGGTGTACATGAACAAAATGCTGAGCTTTAAAACCTAGCATGGCAGAATACATATCCTCTAGTGTAAATACAGGAAAACGGTATTGCAGTAAAAGCTCAAATAAATGACATCCAATCAAATTACCACCTCTTTTGCGGTAATATGTACCTTTTATGTAACTGCATGTAAAAAATGCATATAGGACTATATATTTGTATTCATAGACTACCGTTCAAAGGTTTGGGGTTGGTAAGATCGTTCAATGTTTGCCTCTTACTGTATGCTAACTACGGCTGCATTTATTTGACAGTAATATTGTGAGATATTACTAGTTATTTTAAAATCTTTTCAGTTTAATATATTTAATAATGTAATTTATTCAATTTTCAGCATCATTACTTTAGTCTTTAGTGTCACATGATCCTTCAGAAATCATTATTATATGATGATTTGCTGCCAAAAAAAAACATTTCTAATTATTATCATCTATGTTGAAATCAATTGTGCCACTTAATGTTTGTGAATAAAAAAAAAATCAGGATTCTTTGATGAACAGAAAGTTAAAAAGAACAGAATGAACTTAAATAGAAATCTTTTGTAACATTATAAATGCCTTTAAAATGTCACTTTAGATCAATGCATGCATCCTTGCTGAATAAAATTATTAATTTCTTAAAGGATAATTCCGGTATTTAACACCTTGAGTCTATATTGTAGTTTGTGTTGGATGAACAAGAGTGGTGGACAACATTTTTTTTGACAATGGTTCCTCTCTCGAGTTTTTGACTATAATAGAATTGGCCATGGACCCATTTAACATTGGAGTCAATGGGCATGTCCGAAAATGTCATTAAAACAGACAATAATGTTCGTTTACAAAACTGTTAAACTCACCGAGTGGTTAGTGGTGTTCGTTGAAGATTATAAACAATATATCGTCGCAATATATGATTCCAATCCGTTTATTTTGCTATAGTGGAACTATTTTTTCAGACACTTCACAACCGTGTAACTTCCGCTCAATATTTGAATCTGAAGCGTTAGCACACTCCCGACCACTTGATGGCGATAACCGATGTTTATGTCTCGCGGGACACTCACGGTCACAGTCGAGTTCAACTTCATATTACAAGTAACAATTAATGAAGGTTTTGTTTGTTTATTTCGCTTACTCTCCCGGAGCACAGTTGCTCTGCTCGCTAGCCTTATGAGAAACGGAAGCGAGCAAAAAGACTACATCGACCAAATGTAAACAGCCCCCTTTCCGTTTCCAGTAGCGCATTTATATTAACGAGCACTCAGTCCTTCAACAGAATTCAATGGGATTTTACAAAATGACGAATAAAACACGACAGTAACTGTATTTCGCAACACTTTTTGTTTCTGGAACATCAACGAACACCACTAACCACTCGGTGAGTTGCACAGTTTTGTAAACGAACGTTATTGGCTGTTTTAATTACATTTTCGGACATGCCCATTGACTCCAATGTTAAATGGGTCCATGGCCAATTCTTTTATAGTCAAAAACTCGAGAGAGGAACCATTGTCAAAAAAATGTTGTCCACCACTCTTGTTCATCCAAAACAAACTACAATATAGACTCAAGGTGTTAAATACCGGAATTATCCTTTAAAAATAAAAACATACCGACCACAAACCTCTTTGAACAGTACACACTGAATACATTTACAGCTCATATTTGATACAAAGAGATTTGTTCAGTTGTTGCTGTCTACACCAAGAATCTTTTTGAAATTACTATATGAATATCTTACTGTTTCAAATAGTTCATAGATATGAATGGCTGTTTGTGTCTGTCTTTATGTGTACAGCATAAATAAAAGGCATATCATCCCTCAGAAGTTACACATATTACTAAACACACTCATTCTGAGCACAAATCTGTGTCAAACACAGATCAGCTGACTTACAACAGACTAACACATGTGTGGCATCTCTAATTAGACAGAAGGGCCCACATTTAATGGCCAAACACTTCAGATTCTGGAGCTCACGAGACGTGGCCTTGGCTAATCGATGCTGTGGCTCCACTTCCCATCTGAGCCCACATGACAGTTCTGATCAGACCCCGCTATAAAACTCAAGCACGTCTCTGTCTGTTCATCGCCAGGACGCACAGACCTCTGAGAAATCTTCACCATGCAAACAAGAACGTTGCTGCTGGCTCTCACCCTGACCCTGGGGTTCAGTCTGATGGCAACCGGGGAGCCGCTCCACGCTCAGTGCAGAATCATATGGTAAGATGCCGCTTGACGAGTTTTATTTTATTTATTTTTCCTTTGTGCACATATATTGAAAAGATTGTTTCAGCTGCTGTCAGTGTATTTGCACTCATAGAGGTGTAATATAAAGTAAGTGGGTCATTCCTTGTCAGTCACATGGCCCGTTCACACCAAGAGTGGTGACTATGACAATAACTAGACCTTATTCACTGCAGCGCCATCTTTGATTTTTACCGGGAATTAAAGCGAGGCTGCATGTGAGGGATAGACATACATCTCTTCAGCGGGTTGTACTGTTATTTAATGTGTTTTTGACTTATTCTGCTGACGAAACACTACAAAATATCTTTCAAAGGAATTTCAGTAGACAAAAAAAAAACAAAAAACAGATAATATGAGCTATGGGAAATAAGTAATCTAGGAGCTTTACACAGCTTTTTACAGCCTCGCATGCATACCTGTCATGGCGCTGCTCTGAATAAAGGTCTATATTAGCATCCACACATGCAGACAAAACGTTCTGTTTATTCTAAGTGTGCGAGCAGTTTTGTCGTCTGTCACTTTAAATGCTCGCGCTCTTTCAAGTCTGGTGGATTCTGATTGGCTCTCAATATTTTTATTTTTCCCACTGTCTGGGAATAAGAGTGATTCCAACGATATCGTTTCTCTGGGCTATTTTGGTTATTGTAGTTTGGACAGCTGCTATTCTTTAACGTAGAACGATTTTTAGAACTACATCTTTATCATTATCGTCCGTGGTGTGACCGGGATTTAAGATTTGTATGTGTGGTTATCAGTTGTAAGCCTAATTTATACCTCTGTATCGAACTCACGCTCGTAGGGTGTGTGTAGCACGCATACCACGGCGTACCCTGACATGTACCTCTCCAAAAATGATTGGTCTGCTGGAACCTGCCCTCGGGTCTCACATGCTCCTTCTGCATGTGTAATTGCACATCGACTTACTTGTATTACCGGTACACTACTTACCTAAGAATGCTGGTAATATAAGGTAACTGCGGGGGTTAAGGTTAGGTTTATGGGTAGGTTCAGGGTTAGTACCTTATTACTCATTGCAATTACTGTAATAAGTACATACCGGTAAATGCATCAAGTAAGAGGTAACTGCAGGCTGGAGCAATGGGCGTGCCATGAGGAATGGGGCGTGCCGTACGGTATTTTCAATTGGACACAAAAAGCTTCCTGATCCGCATAAAAGCGAGCCATAAACTTAATCACTATAATTACACAAATAATTATACAAGACCAAATACATTTCTTTCACTGTAAAAATAGCAATAATGATATTAAGAATACATTCAAAAGTACGTTAAGAAACCTTCTGTATGGCGCGGGTTACATGACGTCATCACCACCGCGACTTTTTATAGGATCAATCATTAAAAAACATCCATACTGTGTGTGATAAATGCACTTTTTGTAACCTATGTTTGTAACACATCACTTGAAGATATTGAACATTTATTTTTGTATTGCCGTTTTTCTATTTCTTTTTGGACTGACTTTAAAATAGATTTGAGAAACATATTTGTCTTAATTGAGAACCTCATGACATTTTACTTTGTTTCCAAAACCCATATTTTTCTGAAAAACTAAATTATATAATTCAATTATTTTGGCGAAGTTTTATATTCATAAGACAAAAATAAAAGAAACCCTTTTACCTTTTATAACACTGATCATCACACAGTATACTTTGAAAGCCTTTCAAACATGAGATCACAAAACAAAGTTTTTGAAAATATCTATAATACCTTGATATTATAGACTTTTATTTTTGCATTTATTTATATTATGTGCATTTTATACTTACTGTTATTCTCTGGTTTACACATTTTGAGCTGTATTTACAATGCCTTGTATTAATCTTTTTTTTTATTGCATTATACTTGAAATGTCTGTACTTGAACTAAATAATCAAATGAAAATATAATTAAAAAACTAATTAAATTATTATTTTAAAGATAAAATATCTCCGGACACGATTAAAGTCATACTAGTTTTGAACTTTCATTTAAAGTACATACAAACTAAAAGTAATGTTATTTTTTATAATAATGGTACAGCAAATGTTTTTGCAGTATAAAGGCATATATACTGTACATGTTTGATCAAACACTCACCATATAATTATAAAATGAAGTTAAAACAGTTTAATAAACTATTAAGTGACATTAATCAATTAAGCAAAACAAACACCATTTTATACAAAATACATTTATTCAGTTGTCATTTTTACAATTCATTTTTTGAAAAGTCAATAGAATGTCATCAAAGGCTTGTGTTATAAGTCAAAACTCATTCCTTCACTGATTCATACTGTAGTAGCAGTCCATAGAACAGAAGCCATCAAACTCTTTGTCAGAATAGAACATAGAACGCAGTGAAGACCCCCTTTTTTTTAGCTAAAGGAAATGACGTATAACTATGGTTACTGCTGATTGGCCAACGCAGTTGCCAGGAGGAAACTCTTTTGACCAATGAGAAACCTCTTACTACGCCCCTACCTCTTGCCACGCCCCTACCTCTTGCCACGCCCATTACTCCAAGCTGCAGCTACCCCTGTCTCAAATGCATGGGGAACAGCTACCCAGTATAAATATAGTCCAGAGGTGGACAAAGTACACAACTTCCTTACTTGAGTAAAAGTACAGATACTGGTCAAATATTACGCCGTTACAAGTAAAAGTTGTAAAGACCGGCGTTTACTTAAGTAAAAGTACAGAAGTACTCATTTTTAAAAGTACTTAAAAAAAATCATCCCTGACGTTACTACTTTCTACTCAAGGACCTTGACAGAAATGTAGTGGAGTAAAAAGTATGATGTTTGTCTTTCAAATGTAGTGAAGTTAAAGTAAAAGTTTCCAGAAAAAATAATACTCAAGTAAAGTACAGATACTCAAAAAGTGTACTTAAGTACAGTACTTAAGTAAATGTATTTTGTTACTGTCCACCTCTGATATAGTCTAACACGTAATAAATGTAACCTCAGTAAACTTAATGTACAATACTATCACAATAGGCATATATCTATTGTTACCTAAAAATATTTTTGATTACTGAAATAAAAAATATATAAATATTAGATGAAAATCGAAGTTTAAGATGAAGTACATAAATGTCTTAAATATATAGATTTTTAAATGATAACACTACTTCAGTGTCCTTGTTACACTTAACACAAAATTGTGCAGAATTACACCCAAAACTTAACCCCAAACCAAAGCACATTCTTAACTCTAACCCTATGGTACACGCTTTTGATTAATATTACTCAATACTTAATTTTATAATTAATTAATATTACTTAGTTCTTAATTGTATAATTACACTGTAACAAGGACATAAAAAACTTACAGCAAAATTACTAAAACAAACTAAAAATGAAAATATAAAAATAAAAGCTCATTAAAAATATTATTCGACATATTAAAATAATACTAAAATATCACTGGATTTTTTGTCCTATCGTTTTAGGGCTGTGATTCCAGGGGGGAAAACTTTAATGTTAAGTATACACAGACGCTGTTATTATGAGGCACATTTTACACTCCTGTTGTATTTCAATCATGTTGTTCTGTATTGATTTTTTTTATTTTGGAGTCTAAAGTACTTCATGATCTGAGAATGTTGTTTTTAGCTATATACTGACTAACAATAGCATATATAGATATATTTTATACAGTGACAAAAAGTATTTGGACACTTATGCTTCAGAATGAATGAACCATATGCACCATATAACAAAATCTACAATACATTTTGTTTTTATACACAAGCACATTTTTCAAGCAAATATTTCACAAGGGGTTTAAAATGAAGTTGAGTAAAAGTCTTTCTGAAATGTTTTTTTTCCTGCAGATTCCAGTTAATTTTACATTGTTGATGATGTTTGGAATAAAAAAAAAAGTTTAATCACACTCTTACTAAGACAAATCAACACTCTTATGATGATTGAGCTGCATAAAAACCAAGACAAATCGTAAACTTATGACTAGCATCACAAGGCTTTGATCTTTTATCTCTATCATCCACCATGCAAATTATTCAGTGACTGACCCTCCACATACTGTACACTTTCATAAAGATCATTTGATATGCATGATGCAAGTAGTATGTCTGAATTCTGTCCTTTTAGTCACGCACCAGATCCACAATCCAATTTACAAATTCACGCCACCTAGAAACACATGACATTGCATTGAAAGCTCTCTGGTTATTCGTCAGGCTCTTCGGGATCCCGTGCCAGGACGTTTTTGTGAGTCTGGTGAACCAGATCAAGGAGTGGAGGGGCATGTCTGGCTGTATGACTGTTGGACAGAGATGCCTGTATGAAGTAAGAGCATCTGTTTGCTATATTTAATCCTAAGTATTAAACTTGTATTGACATGTACAGGTTGAGTATGCAAAAGGCTTAGGCATGCAAGTGTTTTCACAAAAACATCCAATTGTTTTTGATCTTTTTGCCATTTATTGTAATAATTCAGTGAGATTTGTGTATGCACAAGAACTATATACAAATATAGTGAACTGTTGTCTTCTTCAGCTGGTTTCTGCCACACCTTTCCACATCGTAGCCAAACACACCTCCAGACAGTGGACCAGCAAGCAGGACCTGACCTTTCACCTAGTGGCGACCGAAGAATCTGTCTGTCGAGTGACGGTAAAATGCTCTGCTGCCAATGTTTCATTTCACAACATCAAGAACAAATGGGAGATAGTGGGGTTAATAACAATAAATATGTATTGTAAAGCTTGTCTGGTCACGCAAAAACTCGACATTCCCAATGACATTTATGTAATTTTGTGCCAAAACAAATTTGCTTTGGCACAAAGACATTTGTTGCTAGATTAAAAGTACTTTAGCTAGCAAAAACACTTTTTTTGTGTAAAAAATCATTAGCTCTTTGTTTTTTGAAAGAAGGCTTGTGCTCAATGTGGAATTTATTTTAACAAAAAACAGTAAAACGCAAAAGTTTTCTGAAATGTTTCAAATGTGAAGATACTAGAATCTCCCTTACGAATTCTTAAACACATCTGGTTGGCCATTGTGTTGACGCGCTCAACATCAACACAATGGCCAATCACAGACATATATGTTGAGTGCGTGAACACAATGGCCAATCACAGACATATATGTTGAGTGCGTGAACACAATGGCCAATCACAGACATATATGTTGAGTGCGTGAACACAATGGCCAATCACAGACATATATGTTGAGTGCGTGAACACAATGGCCAATCACAGACATATATGTTGAGTGCGTGAACACAATGGCCAATCAGAGACATATATGTTGAGTGCGTGAACACAATGGCCAATCACAGACATATATGTTGAGTGCGTGAACACAATGGCCAATCAGAGACATATATGTTGAACGCGTCAACACAATGGCCAATCACAGACATATATCTTGAGCGCGTCAACACAATGGCCAATCACAGACATATATGTTGAGTGCGTGAACACAATGGCCAATCACAGACATATATGTTGAGTGCGTGAACACAATGGCCAATCACAGATATATATGTTGAGTGCGTGAACACAATGGCCAATCACAGACATATATATTGAGTGCGTGAACACAATGGCCAATCACAGATATATATGTTGAACGCGTCAACACAATGGCCAATCACAGACATATATGTTGAGCGCGTGAACACAATGGCCAATCACAGACATATATGTTGAGCGCGTGAACACAATGGCCAATCACAGACATATATATTGAGTGTGTGAACACAATGGCCAATCACAGACATATATGTTGAGTGCGTGAACACAATGGCCAATCACAGATATATATGTTGAGTGCGTGAACACAATGGCCAATCACAGACATATATGTTGAACGCGTCAACACAATGGCCAATCACAGACATATATGTTGAGCGCGTGAACACAATGGCCAATCACAGACATATATGTTGAGTGCATGAACACAATGGCCAATCACAGACATATATGTTGAACGCGTCAACACAATGGCCAATCACAGACATATATGTTGAGCGCGTGAACACAATGGCCAATCACAGACATATATGTTGAGTGCGTGAACACAATGGCCAATCACAGACATATATGTTGAGTGCGTGAACACAATGGCCAATCACAGACATATATTTTGAGCGCATCAACACAATGGCCAATCAGAGGTGTTTAAGAATCCCTTCAACAGCGCTCAAAATGTTTGAGGTAAAATTCTGGTATCTTCAAAAAAAATTTAGGCCAGAGTTCCTCAAATCTTCCAGAGTTTAGCTCCAACCCCGATCAAACACATGAACAAGCTAATCAAGGTCTCCGGGATCATTAGGAAATCACAGGTTGAAGAGTTTGATCAGGGCTTGAGCTAAACTCTGCAGGGCAGGGTTTGGACCGATCCTCAATTGGTTCCTCAAATCCTCCAGGACCGTATTTGAGGAACCCTGATTTAGGCAGTATATGTCCATACAGATGTTCTGACGATTTTGCAACCCGCTCAGATTTTAGTACCTCCAATAGATATTTGAATGCTCCCGATCCCTGAATGGATGCAGCCTGAATCACAATGACACCGTGATTGTTCATTGGCCAGAGAACTGCGCCTGGTTTCTCCCAAGGTTTTTTTCTCTCCATTCTGTCACCTAATGGAGTTTGGGTTTCTTGCCACTGAATCTGTATATTCTATTATTATGTTGATGTCAGCTCTTTTCTCGCTTTTGAAAACTGCTGAAGCACAAAGTAACTATTCCTTCTCAAGGATTTTCATACTTTTGACTTCCTGTTTTCTCTCCTCTTTGCCACTGCCACAGGCATATGCGATCTCAAAGGCGTGGGCCAGGCTGGAAGACAACGGCACAACCTACTGCACCCTCTACAACCTCGTGGAGGGTGAGACTGAGACTTCATGCTATGACGGCTTTTAATCTAGCTTTTTCTTGTGCAGTCATGCAGTGTTGTGTGTGCATTTGCAGGCAGCGGGCTGGTGGACGCTGAGGGCTATAAGATGTACACCAATGAATGGATCTGTCTGGAGTACTCGACCGCCAACTGCACCATCTACTGAGATCTGTCGGTCTTTGTTACGAGTTAATACACTGACGAAGACCACGGAACATTTATGAATGGCTCTTTATTCTCCAAGTGAAGCTTTTAGCATTTCTGCAATCTCTCCTATACAGTTCTACAGCTATTTGTTGTTACCAATGCTTGACGGATCAGCCAAATGCATTATTGTTTTAAAGGCAAATAATTGTGCCATCATTGTGCCTGATGATATCTGACGGTCGAAACGTTGCGCTTTCAATAAAAGTTGCTTTTTGAGTTGTCAATTCAGTGTGCCGACATCACGCTTCTTTTTTCTATTATTGTTACTTCTGTTGTCTTGCACCTGAGCCCAATTAGGGTGTGTGGAATGAGCACACAAAACGTCAAATAAACATTGTTTTTGTTCCAAATTTCTCCATTGTCATTGTAATTTTATTTGATATTTTACAACATGATCGTAAGGCGCATCGGGTTTAGGAAGTGTCTCCAATAAAATATCCAATATCAGTATAGGAGGGAGGTTTATAAGGGACTTGCAGGTTGGATTTTGATTTGGCCTGTAAACAACTACCGAGCAACTCCCTAGTTACCACCCACAATACCCTAGCAACTTAAATTTGCTTAGCAACCACAGAGAAACACCCTGGCAACCACATAGAACACTTTAGCATCATGGTGGCAAGTTTGTTTTTTCAGTAAATTAATGTAAATGTGAGAAATACATAGAAATCAAATTATGATCAAATAAGACAGATCTAATAAAAAAATAAAAAAATATAAAAACAAAAATAAAATGTGTTATCTGAAACAAAACTGTTTATTTGCTGTCCAGAGAGAGATTTGATTCACAACAGCATATCTTACATATTTAAAATGACACACGATTAAAAGACATATACACAAAGAACAAAACGATAGTTATAACTTTACCTTACTAACAATTTGAATACTATAGCACTATAGCTGACAATATTAATCGTGTTTCGAGGAGCCTCTCTGGACTTTTCTCACTGTGATGGACGTCGTTGCTCTTTGTTGAGGAGGAATGAAACTTTCGATCTGAAAGGACAGAGAGCATTACAGAACTTTATTGAGGCCTAATTTGATGTTTAATAGCCTATTCATATCAGTGCAAACACTTAAAACAATGAAGTGTTTGTACAGTACTATTTTTTGTACAATGAACTATTTGTACAGTACAAATAAAAAATATTTTATTTAATATAATGAGCCATTCAAAAGTAGGCTTAATAACCGGTGTATTTGTGATATTTAGCTGATGTAGGCTATAAAGTCAGTTCTCTTCTAAATGCCCGAGAGATGTGACTAATTAATGTCTTTTTGTGAAATGTTTTGTTTTCAAATGTGCTATCTTTCATTCACGGTTTGATGTTTGGTTGACCAACCAGCGGAAAGGGGCGTTTCATTCCTGCCCATGTAGAGATTGAATAGAGGGTTTTCGGGTTCTGGGCGGTAACCCGAAGTGCTGGACGAGCAGAAAATTATTATTTTTGAAACCGGCGCAGACAAAAGCGCGGAAAAAAAGCTGTACATACCAGCCTTCTACAGTTCTGCCGCAGGTTTAACTAAGACACAGTAGTCCAGCGCAGCAGATACACATTTCCATGTTGTCAAATTTAAATAAGACAACATCTCTATTGCAAATGCAAACCCCTCCATCAACGCAACGTCATTGCCATATTGCCAAAGAGCTGCATGGACACACACATCGCATCTGAACAGTTGCGATACACAGCGTGGACATAATTTTAGATCAAATTCCAATCGGATACAAAGATGATCGGATTTGGACTGATGGTGTGAATGTAGCCATAGTCAACATTTTAGCCATAGTCAACGCTTTATTTACACATGTGACTGATGCTGTACCACAGTACCTCTCTCAACCACAAACGGCTTCTTTTATCAGTTTTTTGCACTCTTCTCTTTAACTTTTGACCGTCTATAGAACTCGAAATGTTTTTTCCCGATGCGACCGATTAGTACAGACCAAAACTCGACAATTTTTCAGCAGCAATAATCAGCCAAATTTGCGAGTCTGTTCAGTTCAGTGGCATTGTTTACGTTCAGTGCCTCCAAAATGGCCGACTTCCAGATTGATGACGTGTAGTGAAAACCCCCTATATTCAAGCTGTAAAATCCGTTTTGGATTTGTTGCATTTCCATTTGTCAAATTAACAAAGTGTGATGAAAACAAAAATAAAAATATAAATAATTACGAGATTAGTTTATGTTCACAAGAATGGCTGAATATGTGATACATTGACGGGATTCAAAACGGAATAATGAAGAAACCGTTAAATTATCCAAAGGTGCACGGACCGAAATTAAGTAATTTCAATAGAAATCTGTGCGATCAGGAATTTTGCGTGAGGGTGAGAGATTTCCCCGTGCTGACTTTTGCATCAGAATCAAGTATGCCGAGTTGACCAACAGAAAGCTACTTGGGTTGAAAGTGACTTTTGTGTGGGCGATGCTTCATACATCGACACACTTTTTTTCCCCTGTCAATTTTCACTAATGTGACTCACCTTTAAAGTCACCATGAAATCAAAATTGACACTTCCATGTTTTATGGAATATAGAGGATATATGTATTGACGCCACTTTCCCGCCGGAAGACACCCCCCTCAGCAGTGTTGCCAGATTGGGCGGTTTTGAATTTGATTGTGCGGGTAAAAAGGGTTTAAGTCATCGGTTCATTTCTTGATTGCCGTTTTGACAGTGTCCACCTGGACATTTTAGTCATATTTGCTCATTCTCCTTAATTATTGCCCGGTTTTGATACGTTTTGCTGGGAAATTGAGAAAAAAAAATAATTTTATTTTAAGGAGATAAAATGGTGCTTATCAACCTCATAACATGGCAATAAAATTACATTATTTTGGCAGCTACATTTTGGGCGTTTTTATTCTTGGAGTGGGCAGGGTTTTGGTGAACTTTTGGGCTGGAAATTTTAACCGTCCCCTTCATGTGTAAAAATAATTCTGGGCCACTGACTGTAATACTTTATATTCTATAGATTATAGCCTACTTTTATAAAGGTGAAGAAACTAAAGAATTACCTGACGCACGATGAGCTCCATCTCAAGTGAATAAGGGTTATTGGACAGATCAACCACAGATTTGACGGCTAACCTCAAACCAGTAATTATTGAAGGGCCTGTATATGAGAAAATTGACAACGTCATATATTACAAATGTAACTAATCTCCAAATTGCAATAAAGCAATATTTCACCCAAAAAAAATGAAAGTTCTATCATAATTTAATATAGTAATGTTAATGTCATTAACATAATGTCATATGTTAATGTCATAATGTTAACTTAATGTCATTCCAAATCTGTATGACTTTGTTTCAAAGTCAGTCTTGTTTAGGACCTCATAGACTTTTATTAAACAGTTTATAATTTTTCTTAAAGGGCACCTATTATGGAATTTTGAAATTTACCTTTCATGTAGTGTGTAACATAGATCTAAGTGAACAAAAACATCCTGCAAAGTTTGAAATATGAAAGTGCACCGTATATAAAGTTATTGTCTTTCAAAAGTGAGAGTCGACTCTGAGTCATTTTTATGAATCGTTAGAAGACCGAAGCTTTTTCTCTGACTAGATGACGTCAACTTGTCAAGTTATTTGAATACGATACGCCCACTTATTGCGCTCCAAGGCCAGGGAAAACTTGAAAACATCAGGGCGACGAGACGCTGTGTTCTGAAGTGCGACTCAAAAGCCAACTTTTTTCATCTGTCCAAGGAGGAGCATTTGAAGACTAAGTGGCTACAATTCATATAACTATACCACAGAAGTTTAGTCCGAGCCTTGTGCTTTGTTCGCGTCATTTTGAAGACGATTGCTTTTTAAATGCAATCAAACTTGGATTCGCGAGCCGGCTGATATTGAAGGAAGGTTCAGTTCCAAGTGTATTTGCATCAGCTTCCTCCTCCGTATCACAACCTGTAAGTGTTATTAATAATTGTTGCTTTTATGTTTTATGTAGCATGCTTAATTATTATTTTGTTTGTTGTGTAAGCACCGTTTAGCTTCTAGGTCTTCAATGACAATTGTATTGAGATATGTGAAGTGTTTGTCGTTGTTTTCGGAGTTGTCTAAAGAATAGAGTAATACCTCGTAGTAACGTAACTGCATTTTTTGTGTGTAAAAACGTTATGTTTATGCATCGGGCTAATGCAAACAAAGACTGATTGTGCTTTTACAATATGAACTCTGGGCTATGCTCGCTAACGTAACATTAAATTATTTATCTTATTTTTAGTTTTTTACTACAAACTACAAAGCAGTGGACTATAATCATTATTATAACACGATTTAATTGATAAAAGCATCATTGTACTCCGTGTTAAACAATAAGTATTATCTCTGTAAACACTGCTGGGTCATCTGACCAATCAACGCAGATTAGCGTCGCGCAAAGGCGGGGTTTGGAAAAACGAGTCGTTGAACGAATCATTTGGGAGTCGGTGAGCAAATCAGGTAAAAATAAATGCATATTATACGACAACAAAAGTGTTTTTTGACATTGCATGCACGTAAAACTGTTGTTGGGGACTCCCTAAACAACATTAGGAACATTTTAAATGTCATAATAGGTGGCCTTTAATTTCTTGTGTTCCACAGTGAGTAAATGACACTTTTTTTTCTGGTTGAACTATCCCTTTAAACTAAAGTTCACTAGTAACAAGTTTATGTGAAATACCAGGCTGCTGTGTTGATGGCGCAGAAGTCATTGTCCAGTTTTCTGTCGTGTCTGCAGTCAATTCCGTGGTTATAGGAGCACCTGTGAGTTCCATTAAACACACAAAATTAAAAAGTTACTTTAAATCCACAGCTGAGTCAACTGACACAATGTAGTCTGATTCAAATGTTTTTTTTTTTATATCAAACTAGGGGTTTACAAAGTCTAAGACAGCAGGCCTCCCTTTTGACATAACTTGCCCCCACCCCACTCACACACACACACACACACACACACACACACACACACACACACACACACACACACACACACACACACACACACACACACACACACACACACACACACACACACACACACACACACACACACACACACACACACACACACACACACACACACACACACACACACACACACACACACACTAATGTCATACTCTTAACTCCTCACTTTTATCATTGTTTGTGCACAAATCATCAAAAGTGCAGCTAGGCCTGGTTTAAACTGTCAGTGGACCCACACTTTGAAAACCCCTGTATTAAACAAACAAGGCTAGCAAAATATGGCATTGTACCAGGCTGCTGTGTTGATGGCGCAGAAGTCATTGTCCAGCTTTCTGTCGTGTCTGCAGTCAATTCCGTGGTTATAGGAGCACCTGTGAGTGCCATTAAACACACAATAACCGACATTAATCAAACAGAACAGGTTTGAGTGAATATATACGACTTTATATACAAACATATATGACTTTGCCAGCAAAATGAGCAGAATGTATGAGTAGCCTAATTCTCCAGTATTTTTGTCATTTTGAGAAGGTGTAAGAGTTTGATCAGTCACTTACCAGTAGTGGTCGACTCTCCCACAGAAAAACACAGAAATCCAACCAACAAGATGAGGTGGAACATTTTCTCCTTGGTTCTGCAAATGATCCTTTTGGAAGAGTGTGTATGGATACGGTCAGTGACTCTTCAGGTTTAGGCTGTATGAGGGCGTCGATTGAAGTGTCGGTCTCACGGGTTTCTACTTAGACTGGACACACCCCAGCATTGCCGACACAAACACAATAGGCCGTAGAAGGAAGTTATTCGCTCTTTTAATTCAATTCATCGTGGGCCAAAACATTTAATGAATGTAGAGTTTTATTGTTTCTTTCTTTGTTGCTGCCACATAACACAATCACAAGACCTGCAGTTGCAATTCCATGAAGTAAAAAAAGTCTACAATCCTGGTCAAAAGTTTGGAATGATTAAGACTTTAATGTTTTAGAAAGAAGTCTATTTGGCTGCATTTTATTTGGTCAAAAATACAGTAAAAATAGTAATAATGTGAAATATAATTACAATTTTAAAAAACTTTATTTAACTTTGTTTTGTATGAATTGTATTGCTGTGATCAAAGCTGAATTTTCAGCATCATTACTCCAGTCTTCAGTGTCACATGATCATTCAGAAATCACTCTAATATGATGATTATTTATGTACCATTGTATAATAATAACAACAACAACAACGACAGAGCAGCGAATCCTCATATTAGAATGATTTCTGAAGGATCATGTGACACTGAAGACTGGAGTAATGATGCTGAAAACTCAGCTTTTGACATCACAGGAATAAATTACATTTTACCATACATTATTTTATATTAATTCAAGTTAATAATAATAAATAATTATTTATTAATTATTAAAAATCTATATACATTAAAGTATTAAACAGTTCTTTAAAATTGTAATTATATTTCACAATAACGCTGTTTTTACGATATTTTTTTAATAAATACATCCTTGGTGAGAGCATAAGAGACTTTAAAAAAAAATCATTAATTACAAAAGTCTTAATTATTTCAAACTTTTGACCGGTAGTGTATAACCAACAGTAAAGTCTGAAGTATTAACAAATTTAGGAAAAAAATAAAACACACACACACACACACACACACACACACACACACACACACACACACACACACACACACACACACACACACACACACACACACACACCACACCACACACACCACACACACACACACACACACACACACACAAAAGTGAATTTTAAACAGCCAAAGTCATTTTAACGATAACATTGAGTGGAATAAATTAAACATTGGGGTAAAACTGGAATAACGATAACGGTGGTATAATTAAAAACAATAACTTCCTGGTTGACAGACACACGGTGTTCCTCACAGTCTAAGGGCTCTTGCACTTGCTGCTCCTGCTGCTGCTGGCAGCGCTGGGCGGCAGAGATCCCTGCGGGGACGTGACGGACAGGCCCAATCCCAGATCCACTGTCTTCACTGGGGTGGACGGGACAGATTGGCTTCTGGCACTACTGCAGGCCGAAAGATTTGAGGATCTGAAACGCATGTGGGGCAACATAAGACAACATTCAGGACTTCTTTCCACGTCATGCACAATTGTTTGGTATAAACGGTCACACTTGACTGGATAAATATGCTGTAATAGCAGCAGACGTACTGTACGCGTGGAATATAAATCGCAATAGTTTGCGGTTAAAAGCATGATTATGTGAATACCGATGTGAAGCAGAACTGCGCGCTGAGCTGATCTTTGAGCTCAGACGGCTGGATGGAGTGGAAGCAGGAGAGGGAAGTGTCAGGCCAGCCTGCAATGAGGAACACAACCATTACAGTTCAATAGAAGCTTCTTTTAGATGCAACAAAGCAAGTAATGAGTAAAATAATCTCAAGAATTCCTCTGATAATTGACCCCACTGTAAAAATGCACTACTGTTCAAACAATTGGGGTCAGTAAGATTTGTTTCATGTTTCTGAAAGAAGTCTCTTAGGCTCACAGAGGCTGGATTTATTTGATCAAAAATACAGGAAACTGTAATATTGCAACATATTAAAATTCATTTAACGAATGGTTTAATTAGCAATGTTCAACCCCAAAATGTTCAATGACCAACCAACCCCAAACTTTTGAACAGTAGTGTAGATGGAACTTATCACAATCATTTCAAAAATTTATATTTTTAGGGTAACTGTTACCAAAATTGAACCTAGGCTCTTGTTTATCTACCCGAGTCAAACTTTTGTGTAAAAGCATAATTAGAATGGAAACGCCACTTTTAAGATTGACCGTATTTTTGTTTTCGGTCAAAATGCCTTTTGAATGGGAGTGCATGGGGCTCTTCTATGATAGCATCAAAATCGCTTTGTGTACACAAACAATGAATTCAATGCTGGAGTTCATGTGTAGAGCCCCTGGTGATACTTCGAGCACAGTTTCATGTTGTGTCGAGCCTTCTTAGTGTTTTAAAAATAGCGATTTTGATGCTATCATAGAAGTGATCCATGCACTCCCATTCATAAGGCATTTTGACCTAGAATGAAAATACGGTCAATCTTAAAAGTGGCGTTTCCATTCTAATTATGTTTGACTCGGGTAGATAAACAAAAAGAGCCTAGGTTCCATTTTGGCAGCAGTTACCCTTTAACTTTACTCAACATGAGGTAATTCAAAGAATTTGAAAAGTGCAGTTAACTTATCCTAGCTTGAACTTACTGCCACTTTGTATCACTTAGACAAAGCATTAATTACATTTTTCGATTTGTAATGAATTACATGTTTTTTCACTTATTTTTTTCAATGACTACATGTTGCTTATAGATCACGATGGGTAATTTTTCCATTCAAGCTGTACCTGCATAAAACGTATCTGTACTGTAGCTGCCAGGTCCTGATCCTCCTCCATGGCTTCTAGGAGCATCTTATTAAGGCTTTTATTAAAGTCTCTGAGTTCTCGTAGCTCTATGTCGCGTTCCTCAAACGTCTTCTCTTTGGTGTTCTTAGCAGACCGAATTTCCCTGGTATATTTGGCACACTGTGAGGCAAAAATAGGATGAGATTATGAGATCAGGCGCTCTCTGTCTTATATTGGATAATAACAATAATATGGGTATAATCCGTCATTACTGGCCATATATACATTTCATATAAAAATATATTCCCGTCATGACAACTCACAGAGTGTTTGTCATGGTAATGGGTATGGCCATGTTAATATGTTTGGTCATATCATGTTAATATGTTAATAGATGTGATCCTTTATCTATACAGGTGGAGCTGGGGAAGGAGGAGGGTTTGTGAAAGGGCGCTGCAACTGCTACAAAATATGCTGACCAAGTATTTGAAAGTTGAAACTCATTGGCTGCCAATAATATAAATGAATTAAAATGTATAAATGAGGGCTGCCGATAAATGACCAATCAGCCTGCGCCATGAGTTTCATGACAGAACCTTGTATAGGATAGACCAGAGTTAGTTGTCACACTTTGTACTTAGCAGGACATGTTGTCAAACAGTATAGAGTAAACAATCGGATTTGTAAGTGTTAAAGGTGACTTGACTATTATAAACTTAATTACTATTGGATCTGAAAAGATAAAGCTGGATGATTGTAGGGTATGTGAGGGCGTATGGCAGACCTGTTTGGCGGCTCTATTGAGTTTCTCCTCCTGAGAGAGGATGTCTTTGTTGAGAGAAAGAACATGTGTTTGGTTCCTCTCGATGCTCTCGTTCTGATCGGCTTCCTCTTGAAGAAGGCCCTCCAATGTCCTGGACATGCTCTGAAATGTGAAAAGTGTGCCATCATCAATGATTTTATTTTATTTAACATTACTGAATCAAGCTGACCTAGCTAATTAACATGTTTTTAAATTTTTACAGAACAGGTTTACAGAAACTTGTTAGACCCGATGTGAATGATGTTTTTCAAACAATATTTGTGTCACCTAGTAACATAAATATTAAAGTGAAAGTACACACTTTGAATTATAGGGTACATACAAATACTGTCTATTTCCATATGCTGGTTACAACTCGTAACACTTTACAGTTCTGATAACTCTTCACAGAAACGCTTTTTCCAGTCTTTGTGTAACACATATTATTACACATCCCTGTAATGAATTACTAAACTAATAACAAGAAACTATAAAAAGCTTCAGTAAATAATGACACACAAATAATCCACAATTGCCCGTGCATCCTTTACGAAAGCCAATCCTTCCATCTGAAAACTCTATTACCTCTGCTTCATTTATTTACTCCACTCTCATAAAAAAACTCACACAAACTACTTTCCATAGCAACTACTTGGTCTAAGGACATCACTGGTGATATACAAGTTATTTTTTTCTGATCAAGTTTGGGAGACAATTACATTATCCTCAAAAATCACAAATCATCAGATGATCCATTGGAAATGATTGCATAGGTTTTGCCTGTCCCCTGTCACAAGTATGTTAGTCATATTGTCTTTTGGTTTGGTTCTATTCTGTTTGACTGTGTTGTTCCTGATCCTTGTTTGTTTCTATGGTTACTGATTATGTTGCGCATTAGGGCAACGTACGACACTCTCCCGAGCCCTAAAAATCTCCACCAATGGCTTGGAACAGAGCAATCCTGTGACATTTGCGGGACCATCAATGCCTCACTCCAGCATATTCTGTCGGGCTGCAAAACAGCACTGACACAGGGGCGGCTCAGATGGCGGCACGACCAAGTGCTCAGAAAACTGGCAGAGGTGCTGGAGAAAAGTCGACAGGAGGCAAACAACCATAGTCCATCAGAGAGTCGATGCAGGATCCACTTCATTAGGCAGGGGGAACACGCAATGCATACCAGCAAGAGACAACCTGCCAAGCTTTTAACACCAGGGGCGGGGTGGAAGATGGAAATAGACTTGGGAAGGCAGCTCCAGTTCCCACAGGAGATATGCAGCACCACCTTAAGACCAGACGTGGTGCTGTGGTCTGAAGCTGTGAAGTTAGTAATACTGATCGAGCTGACAGTTCCATGGGAGGAGGGACTGGAAGCTGCCTATGAGAGAAAGAAGGCGAAGTATGCAGACCTGGTTGCGGAGTGCAGGGAAAGTGGATGGAGTGTGAGGCTGTATCCGGTGGAGGTGGGAGCCAGAGGCTTTGTGGGCAGATCAATATCACGTCTGCTCAAGGACCTGGGACTACGGGGAGCCACACTGAGCAGATCCACCAAAGAGCTCTCTGAGGAAGCGGAGAAAGCAAGCCACTGGCTCTGGCTGAAACGACGAGACAAGGCTTGGGGAGTAATATCAAATTAGGTTTTGCTGCAGGGGGTGTCAGGGAGACGTCCCTGTTCACTGCCCCGCCACCATGAGACGTTCTGGGTTAAGGGGCGAAACGTCAATGAGCGGTGGTCCCCAGCTGAAGACCCTGCAGCAAAATCGTGTGGTATGCGGTCAGGTTTAGGCCTGCCTCAGAGAAAAGGACGCCTCTGCCATGCATAGTCCACCTAAGGCACCGTTGGAGGTGCGACATGCTTAAGGCCCAGCAGAAAGACCATCTTGCTGTAATGAAGACCTGTCTCTAGTTCTATTGATTAGCCTTCTTGTGTATTTAATATTAACTAACTGATTGTTCAATAAAAACAATTGTTCACACCCACACAAAAATCATGATTAGTATCCAGGAATATAAAAAGTTTATATATATATATTAGTATATACATTTACATATTCTCTTTGACATAAAATATTTATATATGTATTGTGATACATAAGTTTTTTTTTAAAGGCGTAAACCGTTAAATTAGTTTGTCTCTAAAACCCTAGTCCATACAGTATATGGCCTAAATCACATGACTTGCTAGAAGTGACATAATTTCCTTGGAGGGAAAGCAACTTCAAGAACAAAGTGTTAAGTCATAAACTTTTCTAGTTTCCTAATTTTTAGAATATTTATCTAATAGCATCAAACACAACATGGTCACCCTGGTGTGTCCATTTATACTGCATTTTTACTCTTAAAATTCAATGAGATTAAACATCTCATTGAATTTTAACTTCTTCTTTTTTTCACCAAACCTGCTCCGACCAAACTAACTGCAGGAATGACCCAATTATAAAAACGAAACAACAACAATTTTTTTAAAAATATAATTATAATTTTTTTTTTTTTTTTAGTTCCATGATACCTAATAGATCAATTAACTAATGTTAGGAAATATATTTTTGTATCATGAGAGATTATACTTCACATATTTATATAGATGTTTTGTCCGCATTGTCTGTCTTGAAGAATGTTTACGTCAACACATATTTACTTCGACATCCTCCTGCAGTTCTCGGATTTGCCGTTTCTTGAATTTGTATTTGTCCTCGGCTGCTCGCCTCTGCTCCTCCAGCTTGAGTTTCTCCTGGTGTGCGGGACCTACAGCGAGAGGTTCACTTGCTCAGCTCACAACTAAATTCTGTTCGATTATATACACTGCAACATCACAGATATTGTTTACATGCCAAATAAAACCTACAGAGTACATCTACAGTATACCACGAAAAAGTGACGTTTGCTTGTATAAGCTGAAAATATTGAATCTGATAACATGTACCTGTACCAGATAATATCAATGTTGCTCGTGCATAGCTACAGCTGTTATTTTCCTCATACTTCAGGTAACCAAACAAACTTAACAGACCACTTTAAAATTAGAATAACATGGTGACATTAGCGATGAAGAATGTTTTAAAAAGCTGTTCAAGTGTTTGAGTAAGACTATGTTTTGGGGTTTAATATAGAAATACTTACTGGTCTCTGTGACTTTGGTCAGGGTTTTGCGGTAGGTTGTATTGCAGCTGCTGACAACTTGCAGTGTGTTCTCCAAAGCGTGGATCTCTTTCTCTGCCTTGCGGATTTGGGCGTCCAAGACATCCCCCTGACGCTGGAGTTCTTCTTTCTCTTGAGCTGCCTTCAGAAAAAGTACAGAGTTTATTAGTTATTGTGACATATATGGAGTTGTAATGTTCATTCAGATATAGTAAAAATGATAGAGTAGTCAGGAGTTGGGAATGCTTTGAATGCAAAAACCCAAGCTCCACTTCTTTGTTTTTGATGAAACCATGTTTAAATGTTAATGCTTTTGAAAGAAGTATCTTGTGCTCACCAAAGCTGCATTTATTTGATCAACAATATACAGTAAAAACAGTAATATTGTGAAATAGTGTTGTACTTTAAAATAACATTTCCGTTTTAATGTATTTTCAAATGTAATTTATTCCTGTGATCAAAGCTGAGTTTTCAGCATCATTACTCCAGTCTTCAGTGTCACATGATCCTTCAGAAATCAGTCTAATATGAAGAATAATTTAGTGCTCAAGGAATATTTCTTATTATTATCAATGTTGAAAACAGTTGTGCTGCCTAATATTTTTGTGGAAACCAAAAAAAAATAAAAAAATCAGGATTCTTTTATGATTAGAGAATACAAAAGAACAACATTTATTTGAAATAGAAATCATTTGTAACATTATAAGTGTCTTCGTTGTCACTTTTGATATATTTAATGCTTCCTTGCTAAAAGTATACATTTCTTTAAAAAATTAAATCTTATTGACCCCTAACTTTTAAATGATAATGTATACTGTTTTTTATGTGAAATAACACTACATAAAAATAAAGCATTAAAGAATGTTTTTTATTATTAAAAAAGGGATCTGGGATTCTGATGCATGAAATAATATTACTTATTTTACTGTGATTCTACCTTGTGCACAATAATCAATGTTATTAACAATAGTGGTATGATACCTTTATGATGAAGTAGGCCTGGGATTTATCCTCCTCTCCCTCTGGTGCAGCCATGGAAACAGTCAGGATCTCATACCTCTTCCTCATCTTGTCAATTTTGAACATTCTCTCGTTCACCGCATTACTGAGCCCATTTGTCACAACCAACAGAGTGCAGAAAAATGCTGAGTCAAATACTGCATATGGCATCAGTGTAGATCAACTCATGTTATTCATTTATTTCAATGTTTATATATATATAGTTTAAATGTATCTTCAAAGCCACACTAAGTAATGAAATCTAAATTTATCATTGGCTAGTGTGTTTTTTACCTGAGCCCTTGTCTCTCCTGCTCGGTGAGCTTGACCTGTTTAACCAGCATCTCTCGGTACACACGGATCTCCTCCTCTCTCTCTTTCATGGCCGCTTGCAGCTGTAGACGTCTCTTCTCCAGAGTCAGCACTCCATCTGCTCTGTCATACAGCAGGCCTCTCAGCCGCTGAACCTCCATCTTCAGGAGACCTTTCTCCACCATACTGTCCTGATGGAGGAAGACGACGTCCACACGAGTGCAACAGAGCAAACGTTTTGTTCTCTACCATTGTTTACTGCTGATATTTTATAAACTGCTTTTGATAGATTAATAGATAAATAATGTATCTCAAAATTGATAAGTTGTGCTGATAGCAAGTGCTGATGGTAGGGGGGAAATTGTTGAATGGAAATTCCATTAAATGTGTTAAATGAGAAATATTTGAATGCATGCAAACTGGCAAGTAGAGAAATTCACATTCATACGAGTGTTTGAATTTAGTGAAATACTGTGGCCTGGTACAGATACTTGGTGGATTTATCAGTGATGGACATTCAAGTTATTGACCTGTTTATTGAGCCTGAGTTTTTTCTGGTCTTTCTCAGAGATGTCGATGAAGAGTTCCAGCTCGTGGATCTTGGAGGTCAGATCTCTCTTCTCTGCTTCGCTCTTCTCTGCGTCTTTCCTAATGCAGCGGATATCATCCTGAGAATATATGCACCATTAAAAGCATCCATACACAGGTCCAAAAACAGGTCACGTTCCACCCCAAAATCAAAAGAATAAATGTGCAACAGACAGTTCAAAAGTTTTGTTCAAATCACTCCGCAGAAGTAGCAGTGCTCCGCCTTCTGAGAATATAGTTCCCAGTATTGTATACGGTTAGAAGATGGCGTGTCTCATGTGACCTTGTTATTTGTACACGCTGTGACTATACAAATCACAACATGTAAATAGGAAAATGTTGGCGTTATTTTGTCACTTATTGGGAGCAGTATGCTAGCTGGAGCCATTTACATCCAGTCTTTGTGCTAAGCTAGGCTAGCGGTGGGTGCGTCAGACAGAGTTACGGCACGCACGGAGATGAGAAGGGTATGTATGGGCTTATCTAACTCTGGGGGATACGGTGAATAAGCTTAAGTACCAAAAACTCGGCGTGTTCCTTTACCAAGGATGCATTTTCTTTCATGAAAAATGCAGCAAAGACTGTGATATTGTGAAATATTATAATTTCAAATATCTGTTTTCTATTTTAATATATTTTAAATACAATTTATTAAAGTTGTAGAAAAGAAAAGCATTTATTTGAAATATAAATCTTTTGTAACATTATAAATGTCTCTTTTTTTTGCATTGCACCTTTATTTAACAATTAAGCAAAATTTCTAAATATTTATTATTTAAATGAGTACTAATTACTGATTATATATATATATATATATATAATCAGTAATTACTCATTTAAATAAGACATATTTAGACATTTTGCTTAATTGTTAAATAAAGGTGCAATGCAAATCAAACTGTTTATGTTCCTAAAATAGGTTTAATCAGCTTTAAATAATCTATCTCTTCTTATTTTTTTATTTTGTCTTGAAATATCACAAATAACACCTGCCATACTACTTTAAATCTGTTAGGTCAGTAGTTCACTATGCTTAGTTATATGCAACTTTATATTTCAATCATGACAACTCTGAATAGGTTTAGCATGTTATTGAATATGGCAATATTAACGTATTTTATCTTGGCAGACTAGATCTGCTATGTTGCTGATGCTGCTGCAGAGCAAGTATGGACTTGCTGCTGATAATAGATACACAGACTCGCTGGTGTGAGAATGTAAGATCTGCTGGTGCGCTGCTGCGTATATAGACATAAACCCCGTAACAGATCCAGACAGGTGGAGCTGGGGGAGGTGGAGGGTTTCAGAGGAACTCTGATAGCACGATACAGGACTAGCCTACAGCAAACACTGAACCAGACTATTTAAATGTTGAGCAAGCAATCTCATTGGCTGCAGGATCAGCAGAGGCCAATCAGCTTGTGCCATGCGGTAATGATGTGATTGCTTGCAGATGCATGTAAAGGACCCATCATCCTGCGCCCACTAGAGTTTCATGACTGAACCAGATATTTATATTGCATAAAGGACAGCAGGAAATGTAAGATTGAGAGAAATAGAAATAAGGTGCATTGTTTTTAATTGCAACAACTCAAAGGGCAGAATACCAAAAAACAGAAATCAGTAATCAATCAATAAACACATTTATGACATATCACCTGTGAATCGGACCTGTGTGCCTACTGAAAACAGCTGTTCTCCAGCGCTGAGGAGAGCTCTGAGAAATCAATATAACAGCAGAGACACACACTCTCACCTGGAGTTTCTTCAGCTGTGTGTTGAGTGTGGCGGCCGTCCTCTTCTTCTCCTCTAGAGCTTCAGCCAGATCAGAAGCCCTCTTCTCCAGAGCTTCCTTCTCCTTTGTGTTCACCTTCCCCTGCAAGTGTAAAGTCTTCCTCTCCAGCATCTGGATCTGAAAGTCCTAGACCAAACCAAAGAACGACACTCGAGTCATCTGTCAGCTTCCAGAAAACAACCATCCCGCTTGCATGCTGACAAATTGAATTAGATGATAAGTATTTGTTCTCTTGCCTGGTTGGAGATGATCATCTGCTGTTTGAGAAAGCTCTGGTCCAGTTTGCTGAGTCTGCTCTCCAGGCTGGAGAGAGCGGCCCGGGTGGCGCAGATCTCAGCTGTGACGTTCTTCTCTTTTTCACGCAGCCCTTGCAACTCCTGACTCTTCCTGAACATGAGCTCTCTCTGCCGGAGCAGCTGAGCATCGATCTCCTACACAATTAACGCTTTATTAATCCAAGTACAGACAGATTATAATAACTTTCATTAACAAGTCAATCACAAACGGGCTTAACAAATCTTTTTTTTTTTTTTTTTTTTTAAGAATATAGGTATGGGTTGATATTGGACATTTAATTGCGCATTAATCAATTGTAATTCTCATTTCCCCTATTTTTAAATATAACGCTCACTTTGTTAATGTCATAATAGCACTATAGTGGTTAAATGTAATCTTTAATAAATAGGCTATCTAAATGAATATCCATTTTCCATACTGTGCATTATAATTCTGCAAATTCATTTGAGTTTTTAGTGTTTTATTAACTTACTGACAAAATAGCACAGAATTTTAATATCTGGTATTTATGAGCTATTGGCCATAACAGTAAATCACGTGTCTTGTTTGTCCAAAACTGTGAACCAGGGTTACTATCGTCAAATACAACTATTAAAAACAGTTTGATTAATTGAAATTAAGGTCAAATAAAATAAAATATAAATATGAGCTGAAACGCTCACTAAACAAAACTGAACTAAAAATAAATTTAACCTAAATAAAAATGTATATTTAAAAAAGAATAAAAAAATGACAAAAGCACATAACAAAATTGCTAAAAATTTAACTACAAATAAAAATACAAGCTAACTCAAAATTAATAAAACTATAATAGTATATAAATAATACTAAAATAATACTTCAATAAGATAATTCTCCTGGACACTGAGTGGTCAATACATATACTAACATTTCTGAAACTATACTAATACTAAATAGAGTATAGTAGTGTATAGCAAAACAGAAGATGTCTGATGCCCAGATTGCCAGTGAATCGCTGTGAAGTCAAAGAGAGTCAGAGTCAAACTCACTTTAATGTTCTGTTCCTGGTCTTTGCGCAGTTCCTCCATCTGTGCTGCTTGCTCTTCACCATCCAGCACTGCCTCCATCACCACCAGCAGCTTCTCCTTCAGAGCAGCAATGTGCAGCTTTACCTCTGCAACCCTATAACAACAGAACTTTATATATTACTACAATCAATTGGATATTTGAAGACCGAGCAGTCGTCTGAGAAAAGAAAAAGCATTACTTTGCTGTTTTGTTCTGAATGTTCTTTTTCATGCTGGTTAGCTGAGATCTGGTGGTCTCCACATCTGTGGCTGTTCGTTCTAAGGTTCCCTTCAGAACCTCCACCTGAGAGCAAAACACCACATTTGATTGGTTTCGCCAAATTCATATCTTTATTTGCATTTGATTAACATGAAAAAAATCCCTACCCTTACAAAGATGTACTGTGGCTGTGTACCCTAGTACAGTAATGGTATAATGTCCATGATAACCATATAATCTACTGTGGTATGGTAGTAACCCATTGTTTTTGAAGAACAAAACATATACATTTTGTTAAGGTACCAAAACAGCATTGGTATGATGGGGCTAGATCAGTGGATCTCAACCTTTTTGTCTTTAAAGGGATTGTCATAATTTACTCACCATTAGCCTTAGGTTGTTCTAAACCTATATGAGTTTCTTTCTTCTGTAAAGGGGATATTTTTGAAGAATATGGGTAACCAAACAGCCCATTGTTGGACCACATTGACTTCCATAGTAAAAAAAAAAAACGACTATGGAAGTCAATGTGGACCAGAAAATGTCTGGTTACCAACTACTATCTTCTTTTGTGTTTAACAGAAGAAAGAAACTCATACAGGTTTAGAACAACTTGAGGGTGAGTAAATTATGGATTTTCATTTTTGAGGGAACTCTGGTATAAAAATGGACTCACCTCATCCTGCAGACGTCTATCGTTCCTCTCCTCTTCCTGGAGATGCTGTCTGAGTCGAAGCGCCTGACGTTCAGCCGTGCCTATATTCCTCTCCAGCTCTTTATTGTTCTCTATCTCGCGCTCCATGAAGTCCTTCCTCTCCTTGACCAAATCATTCTTCTCTCTTATCGTTTGGTTCACCTCCGCTTGCAACTAGAAGATAGAGTGATTTACAATCAAAGTTGAATAAACCATTTTCAGAATGGTAGATATATAGTAATGATGTCTTAGTATTAAAAGGGCGCCATCTTCAGGTTACCATGGCACACTGCTGTATCTCCTGGTCTCTTTTCCTCATTTGTTCAATGGTGTTCTCCCACTGGTCGATCATCTCTTGCCTCTCAATGTGAGCCTGACGAAAGCTCTCGGCTGTCTTGTCCAAAGCGATCTGGATCCCAAAATACAAGTGCATTTGCAAAGACCAAAGCCTATGAGAATGATGGCATGCTCAAAGCACAAAAATGTCCTCTGACGACGGAGAAATGTAAGGGAGCACAGAAAAATATCCATCACCTGTGCTGTAACCGACTCAGTGATTTCACTGTTCAGGGTCTTTCTCTTCTGGTTGGCTTCAAGAGTCAACTTCTCAATGCTCAGTGTCAGCTCCTGATGAAGACAGCAGATATTATATCAGCACAGACATGGCAGTTATTCTGCAATACAAACTGTAGCTTAGCATACTGCTTTTCAAGTCTTTCTAAAATACTTGCCATACAAGTGAGTGAATCTTCATGAAAAATTAGAATTTTAATTAAAATATGATATTAGCGTCTTTAACTAAAACCATGAATATTAAAATGAACTGAAATAAAAATATATTAAATATTTTTTTTTAAACTTATTTTATTTCAGCTAGTTGCCAAGGCAACATTTTTCATTTTCATTTATTTTAAGTTGAAGTACTAAAATAACCAATATAACTAAATTAACTAAAATTCAAAAATAAAACAATAATACAAACTATATAGACATATCTTTTTAAAAACTAATACAAATGTCAAAAACACAACACAACTTTTTTAACCTAAAATATAAATATAAAAAGAATATATAAAAAGCCATAAATAGTATTTCAATGATACTAAAATAAAAATGTACAATAAAATGTAATTCAAATTCAAAATATTAAAAAAAGCTATAATAGTATATCAATGATAATTGTATACAATTAATGTTATACATTTCATTTTATTTTAATTAAATATTTGATATTAAATATATTATAACTAAAGCTTATTGTGACAATATCACATTTTACAATTAAGAACATTTGTCCCCTAAATTTTAATTATCATAATGTACAAATTAAAGATCATCTGGTCCTTGGCAATTGTCGCTCAACTGTGCTCACTTGTTCGTCCAGGGCGAGATATGATACAAACATGTTCTTGGCAGGACTTGTGAGATTCACCAAGGTACTTTTACATTTTCCTTATGACAGCTCAGTATTGGCTTTCAAAGTGACCCAACTCAAACAGCTGGTACTACAGACTCACTCGAATCCTGCTCTCGTCTTGCTTGGCGTACTTGATGATGGCCATGGTGTCTTCATCCTTGTGTGCCGATTCCTGCAGCCAGGCCTCCAGGGTCTGCTGGTCCCAGTTCAGCTGACTCTTCAGTTCCTCCAGCTTCTGAGTGGCTTTAAAGATGCTGTTCTGTGCACATATTGACAGAATTACATTAGGATTGTGTTCCTTTCTAAAAAATAATAACAATAATTCAAAATGAAACTGTTTTCTTTTTAAATATATTTTAAAGTGTATTTCATTGCTATGATGGCAACGCTGAATTTTCAGCATCATTACTCCAGTCTTCCTTGTCCTTCAGAAATCATTTTCATTGGCTGATTTGCTGCTCAGAAAACATTTCTTATTATCAGCAACGTTGTGTTGCTTAAAGGCAGGGTCAGAGATTTGTTCCAGACACATTTTTTGTTATGCTGGTTGAAAGTGTTGTCATATCCTGACTGCAATCACTAAATTAAGTGGTCTAAATGTATTGTAAGGCGTAGGACCATAAAATGTTCGCCCAATCATTGCATTTGGTCCGACACCATCAACGGCGAAATGAAGCTGCAGCAGTCAGGTGGTACAGGTAAGTGCTCTTTAAGTTGTTTATGTTCATTATTATTGTAATGTTGTGTGCTTTGAGACATGAGGTAGTTTAACGTCGTCTCTCACACCGCTTTTGTTTGCTCCCTGCTGTACGTGTTCATGTGTTTTGAAGGAGGCGTGACTTTTGGAGACGCTCTGAAGGGAGGGTGGGATCTTATGCTAGCTTTAAAGCTAGCTCGCTATTGCTAGCATCTTTGAAAATTGCCAACCCTACCTTTACTATTTTTGTGGAAACAGTGCTACTTTTAACTGTATCTTTGGTGAAAAGAAAGCTCACAAGAACATAATTCATTTGAAATAGAAATCTTTTGTAACATTATAAATGTGTCACTTTTGATTAATTTAATGGGTGCTTGCTGGATATCAGTATTACCGGTACTTTCTTTTTGAAAAATCTTAATGACCCCAGACTTTTTGAACTGTAGTGTGTGTAAACATGTTTACATTTGTAGTTTGTGAAACACCAATGAATGATGGTTTCTTTATATGGTTGCTTTGAGACTGTTTATGCGTAAGCACAGGTCATGTATTATGGATGAGGTGTGGGTCGGCTGTAACCTCTTGTGCGTTCTTCTTCTCATTCAGTGTTTTCAGTTGATTCTCCAGCTCAGTGATCTCCTGCTTCAAGCGACCTGTCTCTCTCTCCGCCAGCGCTCTGAAATGCTCCTCAGATTCAGTCTCCTTCTCTCTGGCTTTGCACAAAGCCTGAACACATGCGAACAATCCCGCTCAAGCATTACACATTCAGCCTTACTGTTCAAAACCAGAAAATACAGGAAGAATCAACTTCCTCTACTGCCATTATCTCATAAGTTACCTGAGTGTGAGAAAGCTCTTGGTTTAGATTTTTGAGATGTTCGGTCAAAGCATTTATAACATCTTTGTATTTATTCAGTTTGTTCTCAAGATTCAATTGCTCCTTTTGCTTCATTTGAAGCTGTAGAGAGAAGAAGAAATTAAGAAAATGAAATTTAGGTACACACACACCTCTTACAATCAGTTATTCAGACATGTCATTTATCAGTTACACCTCTTACTCACCTCCTCCTGTAATGCTTTATTCTCTGCATTTGCTACAGGGAGGGCGAAACCCGTGTCCCAACCAACTTCTGCTAACAACAGGGCGTTAGACATTTTGCTCTGTTTCAGAGACGTTCAGGAACAAAACGCAAACGGCTCGATGAGATTACCAGACGTTTACGAACGCCGTGGTTTATCGTTGTGTTTACCAGATTCGTTTCATAGCAACGAAACCAACTATAGATGTGCCGCATTCAACCTACAGGTGACGCCAAACTAATGCAGCAGTTTTTTTTTTAGCTTGTTACCGTCACGGAATAAAAAAAGAGAAAAGATAATTGTAAATTTTTATCTCACAATTCTCACTTTGTTTACTCAGAATTGTGGACTGGTTAAAAGTCAGACTGGTGGAAAGGTCAGAATTACCTTTTTTATTTTTGTTCAATGGTGGAAACGAGCTTCCATATTAAAAGCCCCTATTGAAGATTTAAGACTTCGGTGCTTTGTTGTCCCCAGTAAAGATCATGATTTTACTGACTTAAAATGTTGAACAATATACATTTTAAACCTGTGAATGAATAACACAATCTGAGCTCTAAGCGTTTAACGTTAGTTGATTAAAAAATATAATATTTTACTGCATTTTGAACCACCACATATTTTCTTATGCCCACAGTTAGGCCTGTGTAATGTATCCTATTTTCATGATAAATACAACACTTACTTTACATGATTTTTTCCTAATTTCTTTACATTCATTGTCGGGTATATCAGTAACGTTTCTCTCTAATGTATATATATATTTAAATTATTACATTTATTTTAACAATTATAATTGAGGTTTTTAGATTATCCTTAAATTTATTGACCACTCCACCCTGTAGTTTTTGACTACTTTCCCTTTAAATGAAAGTTGTAAAAAAATAAATGACATCACATAATAAAGCAGTCATCACTTCTTTGAAGGTAAAACAACTTGGGCAAGTTAGTGAGATTTTTTATTATATTTTTTTTTTTACTAATTTTATCTTTCAAATTTGATGTGGTCAACCTTACCTCCACCCTTTTAAAAATACAGTTTTTATTAGATAAACCTTATATGTTAGCTTCTTTTTGCTCAGACATGGTGCAGTGACTGATTTTTATGTCAGAATGTTCACTGTTAGTGTCCACATGTTTTACCTGGAGAGCTAACAGAGTAGACACTGAGAGCGTACATATAGTGATTGTGAAAGTAATGTTTAAAGTTGATGTAGTGCATTTAAAGTTCGTTGGGAATGTTTTACATATTGTTTTCCATCTAAATCCAGTTCAAAACAAGGTAAAATTGTAACTGGTTGTATGCGAGAGATTGGAAACATCTTTATACCACTTGTCCACCTGTTATTATTTTAACCACCCTATTATCAGTTTAACAATCAATAATTTCATAAAGTCAGCAAATAATTCAATAAAAAATGCATTTTACATCACCCTATCATCACAAACATATTATTTTAAAATTTGATTTTCTACATCTTATGATGGCCAAAAGGCACAGAATACCAATGACCCAGTTATAAAGTCCAATTCAGATTATTTTTTTTAAAATTTATAACACGCAGTGGCGAGTTTATATCATGCAATTCTGAAAAAAGTCAGAATGGCAAGAAAAAAAGTGCCAATTACCTTTTTTTATTCAGTGGCAGAAACAAGCTATGAAATATCAAAATAGACACTGATTTAAATCCAGAAGTGATGGTGTTTTTTAACAGTGAAAACAGTGTTTTTTAACCTGCATGAGTTTCTTTCTTATAAAAGAAAATAAATTCCTTTAAATGTTTTTTAATCCAGTCAGTTTGGTTACCAATATTCTTCAGTGCAATCTTTTGTAGGGTTAGAGATAAGTCCACAAAAGAATGAAAGCCATTCATTTTTCAACATTCGCTGACAACTACACACACAAAAAATATTGTCAAGGCCATCTGACTTTATTCATCAACTATAACCTGATTTTATTGTATGGATTATGTGACTTATCAAAGTGCTGAATGAACTGCAAACACAGCATATCAATACATCAAATGGAGTCAGTGATCAGGAGAACAACTGAGGTAATGTTCAAATTAATATTATTACTAGGATTGTAAAATATAATATTCTCAGTTATTATGACCTATTGATTTAATCGAAACCAAACAAGCAAAGTGAAATCATCACTGTCTGGATATCAACAGAAAAAGTACATTGAGTCACAATAAAACACAAAAAGAAAGCAAATGTGACTGGCTCTCAAGACACCAGCTACTGTTTTATAAAAAAATAGAGAGAACAATTAAAGAACGTTAACGTATAATTTTCATAAAAACCAAATGGAAAGAAACAAACATTCAAAGCAAGAATGCACGTGGAGTATTAAAATTAAGATTTTTGACTTTTCCTAACTGTATCTGTGACAGCTTGTTCGACAAACTGCTTCATCTGGATGAGACCGCTGAAGTCCCAGAGATTGAATAAGATCCTGTATGAAGTCGAAACAAAACAACAAAAATGGCCCCAAAAAGATAAAAGCCCAAACCACCATTAACTGAAGCCTGAAGAGAAAAGATGCCTTTAATGTCTCTGGTTTGTATAAATGTCTCAGTCCTGAGGGCTTGGAAAAGGCAATGCAGATCTCCGTTCAGTCCTCTGTGCTCAGCAGAAGCTGTTTGTTTTCTGTGAGGTCCAGGCGGCCCTCAGAAGGAATGTACTTATACAGCTGTACTTTTGGTGCCAATGTACGGCCGCGCAAACTCCACAAAATCATCAATAAGAACTGGCCATGCTCCTAAAAAAAAAATGGGAAAAATCAGATATACCATTAATAGGAGATTCATTTTCATTTGAACATTGCTCGCATGATTAAAATTTGGATTAAAAGAAGCCATAAACATTACACTTTGTCCCCTGGTTTAGACAAGGCTTAAAGGCTTAGTTCACCCAAAATTTACAATTCTATCATTATTTACTCACTCTCATGTCATTCCAAACTCGTAAAACTTTCATTTGTCTTCGAAACACAAATGAAGATATTTTTAATAAAATCTGAGAGCTTTCAGTCCCTTCATTGACAGTCTACTACGCAACTATCACTTTGACGCTTCAGAAAGTTCATAAAGAGATCGTAAAACTAATCCATATGAATTGAGCAGTTTAGCCATATTTTCCGATGAGACTCGATCACTTTATATGATGAACAGATTCAATTTAGGCTTTTATTCACATATAAACATTGATCAGCGAACATAAACAGAAGCTCAACCGAAACTGCTTGACAGGCGAAAACAAACCTCTTGCAGAAGCTCAAACGTGCTGCGTAACACGAGAATGAACCTCATTGGTTCTTGCTGGAGCTCAAACGTGCTGCGTAACACAAGAATGAACCTCATTGGTTCTTGCTGAAGCTAAAACGTGCAGCGTAACACGAGAATGAACCTCATTGGTTCTTGCTGAAGCGCAAACGTGCAGCGTAACACGTGAATGAACCTCATTGGTTCTTGCTGAAGCTCAAACGCGCAGCGTAACACAAGAATGAACCTCATTGGTTCTTGCTGAAGCGCAAACGTGCTGCGTAACACAAGAATGAACCTCATTGGTTCTTGCAGAAGCTCAAACGTGCTGCGTAACACGTGAATGAACCTTATTGGTTCTTGCTGAAGCTCAAACGTGCTGCGTAACACGTGAATGAACCTCATTGGTTCTTGCTGAAGCTCAAAGCGCAGCGTAACACAAGAATGAACCTCATTGGTTCTTGCTGGAGCTCAAACGTGCTGCGTAACACGTGAATGAACCTCATTGGTTCTTGCTGAAGCTCAAACGCGCAGCATAACACAAGAATGAACCTCATTGGTTCTTGCTGAAGCTCAAACGTGCAGCGTAACACGAGAATGAACCTCATTGGTTCTTGCTGAAGCTCAAACGTGCTGCGTAACACAAGAATGAACCTCATTGGTTCTTGCTGAAGCGCAAACGTGCTGCGTAACACGAGAATGAACCTCATTGGCTCTTGCTGAAGCTCAAACGTGCTGTGTAACACGAGAATGAACCTCATTGATTCTTGCTGAAGCGCAAACGTGCTGCGTAACACGAGAATGAACCTCATTGGCTCTTGCTGAAGCTCAAACGTGCTGTGTAACACGAGAATGAACCTCATTGGCTCTTGCTGAAGCTCAAACGTGCTGTGTAACACGAGAATGAACCTCATTGGTTCTTGCTGAAGCGCAAACGTGCTGCGTAACACGAGAATTAACCTCATTGGTTCTTGCTGAAGCGCAAACGTGCTGTGTAACACGTGAATGAACCTCATTGGTTCTTGCTGAAGCGCAAACGTGCTGCGTAACACGAGAATGAACCTCATTGGCTCTTGCAGAAGCTCAAACGTGCAGCGTAACACGAGAATGAACCTCATTGGTTCTTGCTGAAGCGCAAACGTGCAGCGTAACACGTGAATGAACCTCATTGGTTCTTGCTGAAGCTCAAACGCGCAGCGTAACACAAGAATGAACCTCATTGGTTCTTGCTGAAGCGCAAACGTGCTGCGTAACACAAGAATGAACCTCATTGGTTCTTGCAGAAGCTCAAACGTGCTGCGTAACACGTGAATGAACCTCATTGGTTCTTGCTGAAGCTCAAACGTGCTGCGTAACACGTGAATGAACCTCATTGGTTCTTGCTGAAGCTCAAACGCGCAGCGTAACACAAGAATGAACCTCATTGGTTCTTGCTGAAGCGCAAACGTGCTGCGTAACACAAGAATGAACCTCATTGGTTCTTGCTGGAGCTCAAACGTGCTGCGTAACACGTGAATGAACCTCATTGGTTCTTGCTGAAGCTCAAACGCGCAGCATAACACAAGAATGAACCTCATTGGTTCTTGCTGAAGCTCAAACGTGCAGCGTAACACGTGAATGAACCTCATTGGTTCTTGCAGAAGCTCAAACGTGCTGCTTAACACGAGAATGAACCTCATTGGCTCTTGCTGAAGCTCAAACGTGCTGTGTAACACGAGAATGAACCTCATTGGCTCTTGCTGAAGCTCAAACGTGCTGTGTAACACGAGAATGAACCTCATTGGTTCTTGCTGAAGCGCAAACGTGCTGCGTAACACGAGAATGAACCTCATTGGCTCTTGCTGAAGCTCAAACGTGCTGTGTAACACGAGAATGAACCTCATTGGCTCTTGCTGAAGCTCAAACGTGCTGTGTAACACGAGAATGAACCTCATTGGTTCTTGCTGAAGCGCAAACGTGCTGCGTAACACGAGAATGAACCTCATTGGCTCTTGCTGAAGCTCAAACGTGCTGTGTAACACGAGAATGAACCTCATTGGTTCTTGCTGAAGCGCAAACGTGCTGTGTAACACGAGAATGAACCTCATTGGTTCTTGCTGAAGCGCAAACGTGCAGCGTAACACGAGAATGAACCTCATTGGCTCTTGCAGAAGCTAAAATGTGCTGCGTAACATGAGAATTAACCTCATTGGTTCTTGCAGAAGCTAAAACGTGCTGCGTAACACAAAAATGAACCTCATTGGTTCTAGCTGGAGCTCAAACGTGCTGCGTAACACGAGAATGAACCTCATTGGCTCTTGCAGAAGCTAAAATGTGCTGCGTAACATGAGAATGAACCTCATTGGTTCTTGCAGAAGCGCAAACGTGCTGCGTAACACGAGAATGAACCTCATTGGCTTTTGCTGAAGCTCAAACGTGCTGTGTAACACGAGAATGAACCTCATTGGCTCTTGCTGAAGCTCAAACGTGCTGTGTAACACGAGAATGAACCTCATTGGCTCTTGCAGAAGCTCAAACGTGCTGCGTAACACGAGAATGAACCTCATTGGCTCTTGCTGAAGCTCAAACGTGCTGTGTAACACGAGAATGAACCTCATTGGCTCTTGCAGAAGCTAAAATGTGCTGCGTAACATGAGAAAGAACCTCATTGGTTCTTGCAGAAGCGCAAACGTGCTGCGTAACACGAGAATGAACCTCATTGGCTCTTGCTGAAGCTCAAACGTGCTGCGTAACACGAGAATGAACCTCATTGGCTCTTGCTGAAGCTCAAACGTGCTGTGTAACACGAGAATGAACCTCATTGGCTCTTGCTGAAGCTCAAACGTGCTGTGTAACACGAGAATGAACCTCATTGGCTCTTGCAGAAGCTAAAATGTGCTGCGTAACATGAGAAAGAACCTCATTGGTTCTTGCTGAAGCGCAAACGTGCTGTGTAACACGAGAATGAACCTCATTGGCTCTTGCTGAAGCTCAAACGTGCTGCGTAACACGAGAATGAACCTCATTGGCTCTTGCTGAAGCTCAAACGTGCTGTGTAACACGAGAATGAACCTCATTGGCTCTTGCTGAAGCTCAAACGTGCTGCGTAACACGAGAATGAACCTCATTGGCTCTTGCTGGAGCTCAAACGTGCTGCGTAACACGAGAATGAACCTCATTGGCTCTTGCTGAAGCTCAAACGTGCTGTGTAACACGAGAATGAACCTCATTGGCTCTTGCTGAAGCTCAAACGTGCTGTGTAACACGAGAATGAACCTCATTGGCTCTTGCAGAAGCTCAAACGTGCTGCGTAACACGAGAATGAACCTCATTGGCTCTTGCTGAAGCTCAAACGTGCTGTGTAACACGAGAATGAACCTCATTGGCTCTTGCTGAAGCGCAAACGTGCTGTGTAACACGAGAATGAACCTCATTGGCTCTTGCTGAAGCTCAAACGTGCTGTGTAACACGAGAATGAACCTCATTGGCTCTTGCTGAAGCGCAAACGTGCTGCGTAACACGAGAATGAACCTCATTGGTTCTTGCTGAAGCGCAAACGTGCTGTGTAACACGAGAATGAACCTCATTGGTTCTTGCTGAAGCGCAAACGTGCTGCGTAACACGAGAATGAACCTCATTGGTTCTTGCTGAAGCGCAAACGTGCTGTGTAACACGAGAATGAACCTCATTGGTTCTTGCTGAAGCTCAAACGTGCTGTGTAACACGAGAATGAACCTCATTGGTTCTTGCAGAAGCTCAAACGTGCTGTGTAACACGAGAATGAACCTCATTGGTTCTAGCTGGAGCTCAAACGTGCTGTGTAACACGAGAATGAACCTCATTGGTTCTTGCAGAAGCTCAAACGTGCTGCGTAACACGAGAATGAACCTCATTGGTTCTTGCAGAAGCTCAAACGTGCTGCGTAACACGAGAATGAACCTCATTGGTTCTAGCTGGAGCTCAAACGTGCTGCGTAACACGAGAATGAACCTCATTGGTTCTAGCTGGAGCTCAAACGTGCTGTGTAACACGAGAATGAACCTCATTGGTTCTTGCAGAAGCTCAAACGTGCTGCGTAACACGAGAATGAACCTCATTGGTTCTAGCTGGAGCTCAAACGTGCTGCATAACACGAGAATGAACCTCATTGGTTCTTGCAGAAGCTCAAACGTGCTGCGTAACACGAGAATGAACCTCATTGGTTCTTGCAGAAGCTCAAACGTGCTGCGTAACACGAGAATGAACCTCATTGCTTCTTGCAGAAGCTCAAACGTGCTGCGTAACACGAGAATGAACCTCATTGGTTCTAGCTGGAGCTCAAACGTGCTGTGTAACACGAGAATGAACCTCATTGGTTCTAGCTGGAGCTCAAACGTGCTGCGTAACACGAGAATGAACCTCATTGGTTCTTGCTGGAGCTCAAACGTGCTGCGTAACACGAGAATGAACCTCATTGGTTCTTGCAGAAGCTCAAACGTGCTGCGTAACACGAGAATGAACCTCATTGGTTCTTGCAGAAGCTCAAACGTGCTGCGTAACACGAGAATGAACCTCATTGCTTCTTGCAGAAGCTCAAACGTGCTGCGTAACACGAGAATGAACCTCATTGGTTCTTGCTGAAGCTCAAACGTGAAATTATATTTTTGATATCAAGAATTTTCATTTTTAGGTGAACTATCCCTCTAAACTTAGTCCCAGTCTAAAATGCATGTTTGAGCTGTTTTAACTGACAGCAACTTGCACTGACATTAGTTAAAATATGTCAGTACAATTGTTTTGTCTCAAGATGCACACCAGTAATGTTTTTTTTCTAAGGCACATTTATAAAATCTACTTAAATGTCCTAATTGAACTAAGGCCTAATCCTGGCTTAATCTAAGCCCTGTCTGTGAAACCAGGCATGAGAATGCTAACTAGTTATCTAAACAAAAGAAAACACAGATTAAATTTGTGGAAAAAAAAAGTTCCAACTAACCCTCCTCATCATAGTTTGACATATCGTCTGTGATCATCGTGCTGAAATCTAACAAAAGGTTCCATGTGTCTTTGGGAATGGATCGCTTATGATGCTCCTGCAAATGGAAAAGCAAAGCACACAAAGAGTTATCATCCAGTTTTTAGTGATTAAACACATTATTTATTTACTAGTAGCCTAAAGGCTGGAATACACTACACAAATTTTGCCCAGATCTTTGCCCCCATGTTCAGTCTGGACGCGTCAACGGTAGTTTCTGGAAGTCAGAGCCAGTCTGTCTATTTTTGGTAGTCAAGAGTCGACAGATTTCACAGAAAATTGCATAGTGCATGCTGGGCTCAAACTCCAATTTTTTTAATCTTCAGACTATACATATTGTTTTCAATTGTCTTGTGTCTCCTAGCAATGCAGCGCATGTTTCGTGAGTTCGTAATCTGTTCAGATTATAAAAGTCGAGTACTGTATTCTAGCCTTCAGACACAATCACAGATTTAACTTTTTTTGTCTAACAATGAATTAATTAATTAATCAAGGTATAATTAAGGAATGTCATTATTGAAATATCCTAACGAACATCATTGTAGTGATTTTAGTGCAAGACTATCTATATATATATATATATATTTTAGTTTGGTGATGCCAGTGGGGCAAAAAATACACATTTCAGGTTTATAAAGTCAACTTACAGCCAGGAACAGAACGATACTCACCAATAAAAATTTGTTCCATAGATCTAGAAATTTAAAACGCCCAGCCAATATTAAATTCCAGTATGCAATTGCCATTTCTAGGTCTAGAGAAAAACAAAACAATAAAACTGAAAAAACACTAGATAACTATGCAAAAAATTAAAGTAACAAATGAGAATGAACCCAAAAACATGCCTAAGCCCTTTTGTCCCGGATTCTTAGCAAAGTTGAATGTGAACTGATAGAAGTCTTTATATTTCCCTTGGTCCTTCAACTCTTGCTCCATCCTAGGCAGCTGTGCTTTGAGTTTCTCTATGCTGTCACACCTTCACAAGACAATGACAAAGTCAGTTGATGCAGTGAATGGTAAGAATGATTTAGAGAGCGCTGATGTGATTTAAAAAAAAAATACCCTTGCTCAGCCATTCCCTCCATGAACTCTTGTTTGGAGAACTCGCATTGTGTTGCTGCCCGAAACTTCCAAGCGATTAGCAGTACACTTATACTGGCGGGATCAAGTCCCAAGTCATCACAGAACTGCTGGATTCCATCTATACCGATCTTGTTGTCATCTTGAGGGTCTGTAAAAATTAATACAAGATTAAATACAATACTATATTCACACACACACGGTCAAAAACATTATGGGTTTTTAATGTTATTGATAAGTTTCTTAAATTAAATTAACTGGTTTCTGTTGTAATATATTTTAAAATGTAGTTTATTCCTGTCATCAAAGCTGAATTTTCAGCAACATTACTCCAGTCTTCAGTGTTATATCAGTGTTATAAAAATGTTTTTGTTGAAATCATGTTACAGTGCCATTTAAAAGTTTGGGGTAAGTAAGATTTAAAAAAAAAAAAATGGTAACACTTTATTTCGATAGTCCACTTCAGACATTCTACTACACTCTAAAAAATGCTGGGTTGTTTCAACCCAATTTTGGGTCAAATATGGACAAACCCAAACGTTGGGTTAAAATGTAATTTAAAAATGTAACCCAACGACTGGGTGTGTCCATATTTGACCCAAAATTGGGTTGAAACAACCCAGCATTTTTTTGCAACTACATGTCAACTAACTGTCATTAGATTATTAATAGACTGTATGCTTAATATCTGCTAAAACTTCATTTTGATGCTCCCCCAACAGATGACCAGACTTATACTGACTATAAGTAACTTGGCAACTACAAGTCAACTTATTCTCCTGACCCGAACCCTAACACCTAACCATAACCTAACAGTCTACTGACAGTCTACTAATACTCTAATGAGAGTTAGTTGACATATACCGTAGTTGAAAAGTTACTTATAGTTAGTAGAATGTCTAAAGTGGACTATCGAAAAAAGTGGAACCAAAAAAAATCATAGTTTTATTCAGCAAAGGCTCATATAATTGATAAAAATGACAGTAAAGACATTTATGAAATCAATAGATGTTACGATTTTTTTTTAAATAAATGCTGTTCTTTTGACATTTCTATTAATCAAAGAATACTGAAAAAAATCAGTTTTCACAAAAATATTAAGCAGCACAACTGTGTTTAATATTGACAATAATAAGAAATGTTTCTTGATCCTTAAATCAGCATATTATAATGAAGGATCATGTGACACTGAAGTGTGAAGACTGAAAAATCCAGCTTTGACATCGCAGGAATAAATTACATTTAAAAATAAATTACAACAAAAACCACTTAATTTAAATTGTAATACTATTTCACAGTTTTACAGTTTTTACTGTATTTTTAATCAAATAAATGCAGCCTTGGTGATATTAAGAGGCTATATTTAAAAACACACACATGTTCTGCTATATTCTTACCTCTGTACCGATTGTAGAGCTGTTCTAACTTTTTCCGGTCTAGTGTTCCCTTTAGATTCTGTACGTAGAGGTCGGGATTTTGGAAAAAGTTGTCTGTAGCAACGTCTAGTTTCCAATCATTTTGAGACAAACAATTCAAAGCGGTTTTCTCATTTGACTGGGTAAAGATCATGAACTGGCGAACTTTATCCTTCTGAGAGGATTTCAGCTTGTTCTGTAATAGGGGTAGAGGAGAAGAATAAAAGTAGATTCAGTTAGACATTGTAAATCAACAGTGACTAGAACAGCAGCATATCCTAATGTTATGTACACACACAATCAGAGTCAATGTCACAATGGCATATGGATCACACATGGCATATCTTCCCCTATAATTCTATATTTAATCGAGGGTAATTTAAATTATTTATTTGCTCTATACTGACAAGTGTATAAATATATATACGCAACGAATACTTCTACGAAGACGCTTGTCTCCTTAACTGCTTTTTAAGCAGCATTTCACACTGTTTGCACAAGGTTTTGTAAGCGATTAAAAAACGAATAATCCTTTACTGTGGTCCACTTGTCCGGCTTCTCATTTATTACGTGATCTTGACATCTCTGCTGGCCAACAGCTTTGACCTCGCTAGCTTCAAAGCTAACGTTACCTGCTCTGCAGAGCTGTCTAAAAATTAATTCATCAATAAACCAACTATCCTGCAAGGTACATTTGAAGGAATGTCGTCGTCAAAATATCATAATAACTCAACTGGATTCGTAGCAGCGGCTTATAGGTATTTTGTGACTGTAACGCAAATTAGTAAAATAATAGTTTTTTGATTTTTGTATTTTTTTTTTTTTTACATTTACCATGTTTGTGATTTCCAGACTCCCTCTTCCGCTATCCCTCTCTACCCTGCAACTACTTCCGCTCATGCGCAGTGACATTTGTACCGCAGTCAGCTGTTCCCCATAGAGACACCGCATTGGGTCAGACACCAAATACTGCTTTCATAATCAGAAATCTGCAGAAGTTAAACATTACATCCACCGATGTGAAATTGAACTGTAATGTTATATACAGGCCTAGATGAATAAACAGAATATTTGATATTGTTCTCTAGATAGGCGACTGAACTAAATTCTGAACTTTACTCAGCAGACTTTTCTTTCTTTCTTTCTTTCTTTCTTTTAATTTTCTATATTTAAATATAGATGTATAATACAATAATTATAATAAGTATAATATAATCTGAGCTAAATAACAGTCATGTGTTTCAAAATAGTGCAGCAATAATGACCAGTGGGTTGATTTCTTTTATCACATCATATGAAAATGAAACCATTGATTTATCCCCCTTTTTTGTCCATGACTTCTTTGTTTGGTGGAGGTAAAATAATCCATAAAATGATATGTGAATGCACATTTTCAGCACACAGAGACATTTACAAGTAAAATGGCTTAAGTTTTAAAACGGGTCTAGTCACTGTTGTTCGATGCATTTGGAGAGAGAGGAAATAGTAAAATAATAATAATAATAGTAAGTACAAAGTGGACTAAAAAGGCATAGTTAAGATTAAATAAAATTATGTCACCATTAACTTACTCACCTCTTATGTTTTTTTTAAACCTGTAGCCTACTACTAGCTTTTTTTCATACAATGAAAGTGATGTCAGTGCCTAAAACCTCCTTTTGTGTCCTACGGAAGAAGAAGAAAAAATCATACAGGTTTGGAACCATTTGAGGGTGAATAAATGATGAAAGAACTTTAATTTTAGAGTGAACTATCCCTTTAAGTCAGTCCCATATTAAGACCAGAAATGTGGAGACCCCGTAGCGACTCTACTACACCCTATCAATGGTGCAATATCCTTGCGCTTCTTCATATAGTCCCCGATAAACTTCGACATAACACAGATAAACACTTCTAATATTAACACTTATTCCACTCGAATTGCATCTCGTGTCGGCGTCGATAAAACGTAAATGAGCTGTAGCTGATTTAGTGTTCTGGTAGTTTCACTGTAAATGTATAAAAAGAGGTTCCGGTTAGATAAAATAGCCAGAGATACGCATGCTCTTCCTTTCCGAGTGAAGGCCGAAGTCGCGAACGGACCATGTCTACCGGTTCTGCTGATTACAACAGGTAAACTCCTTCTAAAACCCAGTCTTTATGCATTTTATGTTCATAAATGTGTGCATTGTTGAAATGTAGGGGTTTCGAGTTAGTTATTGCGCTGGTGCTGTGAATTTTGACACGGCCCGTGTGATATTATTAAGCAGGCCGCACAGCGAACTACCGCCTTTACTACTAACGTTATGCGTAACTTATTCTCAGGTATTCAGTGTTCACGTGACAAAAATGGTTATTATTCACACTTCATTGTTGAAGTATGAATATGTACATCCACATACGTGGCGTTATTAAGGATCAAAACGCCTCACCTTAGTTAGGCTTCACACCCACCCTGAAATCTAGCCTAACTCGTGGCCTCCATGCTTGAGGCCTTGGATTCTCACTGCGTTCAATTCCTTAACATTTTGTCATAAGACTCTGTAATGGCGATGTAACGTTATTGTATTTGTTTTAGCCATTTTATTATCAGGAGGTAAATAATTGGTAACGTTACGAGTATGGGCTGCTCTTAACGCATTAAAGCTGACGAGCACTGTACTGTAAGCAAATAAATAAGACCAAATTTGGGCGTAGGATTTAAGGGAGACCATGAACGAGTCGTTATCACGGAAAACTACCGATTATTCTCTAAAGTAACGTTAGTTATGTGTAGCTTTGACCGTTAACTCCGAGCCACGTGCGCTCAGCGGCGCGCGCGAGGTTCGAGCTGTTCAATACTGTCAGCTCCAGTAACCGCTGGTAATAATCAATGCTGTTTTTTCTTATAGCTCACGAGATCGAGACCATGGGGGGCCTGAAGGAATGGAGCCTGATGGTATCATCGAGGTTTGTACAATTTAGTGAAGTCTGGAGGGGTGGATAAATATCTGGGCTGGCTGATATAAAGCTTTTGAACTAATCATTACATTTTGCTACCTTAAAGGGGTATGTAGTTAACCCCAAAAAGGAAATTATCATCAATTACTCATTTCAAATTGAAAACAACAATATTTTAAGCTGTTTCTCCATTAAAAGTCCATTCATCCAAAACTGACACTTTCAAAATATTCATTAAACACCGTAAAAGTAAATTCAAACTAGAGCGGTTTAATCAGGTCAGAGGAGCGAAACATTAGCGGCTTTCTCACTGGAGGAACCTTTTCATGGTTCCAGGAACTAATGGCGGAAGTACCCACTTTTTGACACGTTCTCACCGCAGGACCTGGGAATGAATTTATAGGAACGTCTTTTGGGGGAACTAAATTATCCTACTTCAGAGTAGGCTCAAATCCTGCACTATAGGAACTGTCATTGAAGTAACTGTATGCTGATTAGTCGAACGTATACCATACGAAACCGTACCCGCCATTTTTAAAAAGCTAATGTTAACGGCATTTAGCTGTCACCTTTGTCTGCGCTGTTGTGTTCTTGTCTTAGCCTCGATATGCATCAACACAAGTTGGATATTTTGTCTCTTAGCCCTCCTTTTTGCTCTTTCCATCACAAAACTTGTATGTCTACATTCTATCTCGGTTATCATGAAACCCACGACACAACAAAAACGCAGCTCTGATCACGACGTCCCCTGTCCGCGGGTTAAGTCACCTCAGAGTTCCTACTAAACCACACCCCAGATGTGGACTCTGGAAAGGTTCGTTGGTGCACACCCGAGTTCACAAAACTGTTCACATCCAAGTGAACCAAACTCTGATGACAGTCAAACCCGGGTGCGTACCAAAAGTGCTAGTGTGAAAGCACTTAATTTCCCCAAGAAATAGGCTAGAATGAACCTGGTGTCCTTTTATTATTGTTCTTTCCGACACTAAGGCTGTGTTCGAAATCGCCCCGCGTTCCCTGTTCCCTACACTACTCCACTAATATAGTTCACTTGAGAGAGTGAGTGAATTCGAACACTGAGTGTGCCGAAGGGCTGCCGCTTTGCATAGTTTGTGTTTGCGGTTAAAATCTTGAACTGTGTCATGGTAACTATAACCTTAGACAATTTATTCATTAAAACAAGGTATAGGCTACCTGTATATCACGCTGTAACCACATTTGGACCAGTGGATGGATGATGCATCTTCTGGTCAGAAGTGGGAATTCATTCAGTGCATTAGGGCTGTCAATTTTTATTCGATATTCGAATATGCATTCGAACATGACGTGAAATAACCGTAATCGAACTTCAAATAAACTATTCGGTTTTTAAAGTGCCATGTCTAGCGCATTTTTTACAGTCTATGATAAGACCGTTTGCTTTTTATTTTAAAAAAGCGTGTTATTTTGAAAGCGTGTGACTATGTTATAGTCAGATATAACGGCGCGCTGCAACACGTAACGTTATCACCGCAGATGATCTATTCATCAAGCGCCAAGCCAATGTGCAAACTATCGCAAATCAAAGTGAAAGTAAGTCGCAGACACTTTAACACACAATAATAATAATCTTCATTAAAAGTAAAGAAACGAAATGATCTTACCAGGGCTGCCGCTCTCTCTTATTGCAGTCTTTGATGTTAGCTGATGATCAATAAAATGCAGCTCATATGTTGCTTTCGGTGACATTAAATCCATTAAATCTGCATATAGCGCGGGAATTGAAGATCGGATTTATATCCGGTTTAAACCACATTTAGGCCTATGTGACCAGGTGTAAATGGAATCGTTTTGATAGCTATCCGATCTGAGAAAACTCATGAAGTGGCCAGGTTTAAACAGCCCCAGAAACGCAGCAGACGGCCAGAGCATCGCCCGGCGTCCAACATCGTATGACTGCATACTTTCCTGCACAACCGGTCGGCACCGTGCAGATGCACATGTAAAGGCAAGGTTTATTTGCAGATATGAGTCCTATAAGTGTAATTTTGGGAGTCCTGTTTATGACTGTCAAACTGTTAGTAAAGTTTCGATTGACGTTTTTTTTTTTTTTTTTGCACGCGCGGGGGGGGGGGGGGGGGGGCTGCGGATGGGAATAGATATTCGAATACATAGGCTGGTATTTGATATCCGTTCGAATTTGATTTTTCTCAAAAGTGACAGCCCTACAGTGCATTATGGGTATTCTTTGACCATTGAGCATTGTGGGATTGAAGTAGTGCACTCAAAGTCCACTAATGGTTTCGGACGCAACAAATGGCTGTCCCCTCAAATAGTGGCCTATTTAGGAGGCAATTTCAGGCACAGCCTAAAGCACTTGAATGCGACAGACTCATAATTATGACTTCTAGGTAGTAGGACATTTCTGAGTACTTAAAGGCAGCAAACATCAAGCTGGTTCCCATTTAAGACTTGTGACCAATTCTTTAATGAATATACCCTAAAACAGAAAGTTGGGTCTTAAATAAAATCCCACTTTTCATGTGCTCCTATTGTTTAATGTGTTTGTGTTTAAGGCAGCATATTGCCCCTGTCCTTTCAGGTTACAGTAGGAACAATGAGCTTTTTGCCACTTTAGATGTGTGTAATGGCTGTAACTGAAATCTCCTTCTCATTATTTTACAGAGCAACTGGAACGAGATTACGGACAATTTTGATGACATGAGCCTGAAGGAAACTCTTCTCCGTGGAATTTACGCCTATGGTTTTGAGAAACCCTCGGCAATCCAGCAGAGAGCCATAATCCCTTGCATAAAAGGTACAAACAAGTTCATGAGAATCAATTACACTTGACATTTGCTTAACATGCTTTTTCAAAAAACACAAAGTGCATGTGCACATTACAATTTGCGTAGTGCTCATCTCTTTGTGGTCTAGACCAGTGCTTCCCAAACATGTCCTGTGGACCCCCACCACTGCACTTGTCTAGTAGTCAAATTCTAGTGTGCTAAATTGGTGCGTTATGCATTAGCGTGATTTCTTTATATATTTGTTTCTCCGTTAGGTTATGATGTTATCGCTCAAGCCCAGTCAGGGACTGGTAAAACTGCCACGTTTGCCATTTCCATCCTGCAGCAGCTGGAGATTGAGCAGAAAGAAACTCAGGCTCTGATCCTGGCACCAACCCGAGAGCTCGCTCAGCAGGTATGCTGTACCTGAGGTCACCATAAACTTAAGTGTGTCTCAGACCAAGGCGGCATATTCTGGCAGTAGCCCGATTCAAGGTACACTTTTGCTGTTCTTCCTGCTACAAAAATAATGAAATGTGGGTTTTTATTATTTTATAATTGCTCAAATTGATGAACTATTCGGCAGGAAGTATTTGTCTAGCTAGTGCTTCAGCCAGTATGTTTCATCAATCTTTCTGTAATGGCCAGGAGTGTTTACTGTAAGATTTTTAGTTAATGTTGTTAGACTGCCAGGTGATTTCACTGGGAACAAGCTATGGACAAGCATGAGATGATGCTTTCATCTTTCGGGACTGACCTGTTATGGAGATGACCTTTTCAACTGATCATACTTGTCCACTGTTTGGCATCATTAGTGCACACTGACTCACGTCAGTACAGATATAAAGCGGTTCTTTTATTTAAACCCTATCCGTGTTTGTCGCTAGATTCAGAAGGTTATCCTGGCCTTGGGTGACTACATGGGCGCCTCTTGCCATGCCTGCATTGGAGGCACCAACGTGCGGAACGAAATGCAGAAACTCCAGGCGGAGGCTCCGCACATCGTTGTTGGCACGCCAGGACGAGTGTTTGACATGCTGAACAGGAGGTACCTGTGTAAGTAGCGAAGGCTAATTAAGCTAAAACATGCATGATGTATGAAGTGATGCTTACCATCTTTCGGGACTGACCTATTATGGAGATATTTACAACTTTACAACTGATCATACATTTCACCAACATGGTTGCGAGCCATGTAATGCTTTTATTAAAAGTTTGAATTACAGTCAGAAACAAGAGTTTTATTTTTGTCTGTTTTTTACGTTAACAGCTCCCAAATGGATCAAGATGTTTGTTCTTGATGAAGCAGATGAAATGCTGAGCCGTGGTTTCAAGGATCAAATCTATGAGATTTTCCAGAAATTAAGCACAAACATACAAGTAAGTCACTGCCCTGATGTCCGACTCTGAATGTCTTCCGCTCAAAAGAACTGTGCTAAAATTGCAGAGTCCAGGTTCTCCTGGTTTATGCAATGATGCTAGCAGAGTATCATGTGGAAGAAGAGCAGTAGCCCTGCGCCGGAAATGAAACTGAGTCGGACCTCTTTCTTAATGTCCAGTGGCTTATGTTTCAAGGTCCAGTGCGACAATACATCCATTTTCAACTGGAAATAATACAACTTTTTTTTTTTACCATGTGGATTAAAAATAAATAAAAATGTATTGCTGATAATAAAATGTACCAATTATATTAAATGTAGAATAATCTTTCATTTATTGCACTACTGTATATAGGTTTTTTTGTTCATGCTATAACTGCTTGCTTGTGTTGTCAGGTTGTGCTGCTTTCGGCCACCATGCCTGCTGATGTGCTGGAGGTGACCACCAAGTTCATGCGTGAACCTGTCCGCATCCTGGTGAAAAAGGAGGAGCTGACTTTGGAGGGTATTAAGCAGTTTTACATCAATGTAGAACGAGAGGTGAGGCACTGGTTGTCTCTAATGTCCCTTCTTTTAAAAAGCACCATGCTAAAATCACCAGCCCAAGGCCTTCGGGTCTCGCTCTGGTGTTTATGCTAGTACTGGTTAATCACAAAGAAGGTAGAGAAAAAGCACACGGTCGGAAACGAGTCTAGGAAGGACCTCTTTCTTAATGTCCGGTGTCCAAGGTCTCGAGATTTTGTGCCACAAACGTCATGAACCTCAGGATATTGATGTAGATGATTCCTCGCACTGTTGCTCTGCTAATGTTAATTCACTACTCCTGTAGGAGTGGAAGTTGGACACACTGTGTGACCTCTACGAGACCCTCACGATCACCCAGGCTGTTATCTTCTTGAACACGAGAAGAAAGGTTGACTGGCTGACCGAGAAGATGCATGCTAGAGATTTCACTGTGTCTGCTCTGGTAGGTCCAAGAAGTACATGCACATTGTTTTAATCAAAAAAATAATAATTTAAGCAGTTAATTGTAGGCCAGTGATTTGAGCTTAGATATTGGCACATTGTTTAATGCTGGATTAAGTATGAAATGATGTTCATCATCTTTCGGGACTGACCTCTTATGGAGACACTTTTAAAAACAACTGATCATACTTATCCATATCTTGTAACCAAGCGTGGCATTTATGCTGGCTCGTCCAAGTTAAAGTCTTTGTGTCTTCCAGCATGGAGACATGGATCAGAAGGAGCGAGACATAATCATGAGAGAGTTCAGGTCTGGCTCCAGCAGAGTGCTCATAACCACAGATTTGCTGGTGAGTAGGCCTTTTTATCTTCACAATTTCACGTTTGTCAATCTAGGCTTCATGAATTGAGTTATTACAGTATGATGATGTAATGATATGATATCAGGGCTTGACATTAAGCCTTTTCATGTGCTTGTCCTTCGTACAAATACATCTTTCTTAACTTGTCAGAGTAAAAAAGTTGTACCAAAGTTGTAGTCTAAAGCAATATTCTCATCCGTGTTCAATCAGCTTTGATATATTTAAACCTGCATATTGTCATATATACACCGTTTAAAGGGCATTTCCCCTCCCCCTAATCTTAAATGTATGCTTCATCTTTCATTTTAAATTCCTAAATTTGATCAATTCATTCAATTAGAATAAGACACTATAGGGCTGTTACCCTTGGTTGGGCATGATCATTAAATCATTTGCACTGAAAAATTACAACTGCATTAAATGTTATAAGATTTTTTTGAATATACAAATAAGAAATGGATACTTTTAAACATAACACTAAACCACCACTAGGTGGGGTGGCAGGAGACCGTCTTAATGAGTGATTCATTGAGTCATTCATTCAAAAGAATCGTTCAAATGTTTATGAATGGGTCATTGAATCTTTGACTCACCCGCTTCGTTCAAAACTGAATCATTCAGTAATGAAACATGGTTGAGTGTTGCTGTGAAATGCATTATGGCTCTGCTGTGATCTTTATTTTGAACTTTTTGTCTAGAGGTTGACGGATAGTGGATTTTACTGATATTTAGGTTTGACCGTACATGCCGATAACCGATTATTCAACCGATATTTTTTTAAATGGATACTGGGATTAAAAACAAACATATCACCAAGTAAAACAGTGCTGAACTGAAATGTGCTAAATGAAAGAAATATATAAATGTGAATGTTTTAAAATGAGAAGTTGTACAGAACGAACTCTAAAGAAAATAATTTAAATATTACAGGTCAAATGTGTATTTTTATTTTATTTGTTATAAATGCTATAACCTAGAAACATAGCAACATAGCCTATGTAAATTTCATAGGTAACACTTTGGAAGTCCCATTTGTTAACTAGCTTTCATGAACTATATGCATTATGCAATATACATTTTTACTGCATGTAGTAATATTTGAGCAATACAATTGTACCTTGATCATTCATGTTAGTTCATAGTACATTAACTAAGGTATTAGATAAAATAAAAATTTAAACTAAATTTAAAATGTATAAGTAAATGTTGCAATTAACAAACTAACAATGAATGATACTTCTACAACATTTATTAACCTTAGTTAATTCTAAAATTGTAATCTTATTGTAAAGTGTTACCATTTCATGCTTAAAGATGGCCATATTTAAATATCTGCAAAGCCCAGAGCATTAAAATTACATAAATGTAGACCTATATTACATGTAGGCTATAGTCTCTCACTTTATTTGCTTAGATTTTAGAATACTTGATGATTATCTAATTAAAATAACAAAGTATTGTAGTGATAAAGTTCTGAAATCGGTTGCGTCTCTGATTTGTTTGTTTCTGTCGACTGCATGAACATATCAATGTTGAGAAAGCAATCACGTCACTAGCTTTAACTTCGCCGGCTAATGAATGCATAAGTGACCAGCTGGATATAAACTAATGGAAATAGATGGTAACAATTGCGACATAAAACATTTGGGTCAGGTTTCCGTGTGTTTTTGTCACATTGCTGTAATCGCTTGAGGTAGCCGTTTCTAATGTTATTCCTCTCAGACTCGATGACAAACATACTTCTGTTCTTTCTCTGCTAATGCAGCATCTAGTCAACAAATGAATTACTTTATAATGATATGGCAATATGTACTTTAGTGTTCTGTATTCTTACCGTTTCGCTGTCTGTGTTTTAAAAGCGCATCTGAAGTGTCAGCGCTCTCCGTGCAGCTTGTAATCTCCGTGCTGTGCGCTACCTCATGTGTTAACATGAATAACTCAGCCAGCCAGTGATAGTTTATTTGTTCTCTAGAGGCCGCTCTCGCTCTGTATAATGCCAGCAGTTTCTTCTCAGCGCTCGTTCTGCGTAAAGACTGCGCACACTTCTCAGCCGCTTCAGCAACGGACGCAACCAGGAAAAACGGTCTGGATTTGCCGACAAAACCAATGAATCGGTCGACCTCTACTTTTTTCGCTGCTGAAACGGAACAAAAACAAGTCAATATCGTCTAAAATGTAAATGACTTAAATGTCCCATGACATGGTGTTATTTTATTATTTTATAATGTTTCCTGGGTTGCCCTTATAATGTTTGTTTTTTAGATTAAAAAATAGTCCTTTATAAATTAAAGGCATTTTTCCTAGCTTGATTTTAGCCTCTGATTTGAACGCTCTGTTTGAAGGGGCGTGTCTGTGAGATTCAATGTAACCCGCCACTGCTGTGATTGGCTGACATGCTTGCATATGAAATGGCTACTTATTACATGTGAAACTCTCTCGAATACTTCTACTACAGCTATTATACGTTTTTACTATTACAGCTATCGAGATAAACGAATCGTCAGAAGTTTAAGTATTTAGATCTATTCCCATCACATAAAATGTTGCCGTGGTGATCATTGAGCAGATGACAGTCTGTTGTTGATCGCGAGAATGAAGATCTTATTGCAACGCAGTTTCTGCACTCTCTCTGCTTTCACCAATGCAAACACGATGATGTAAATACAGTAAGAGCTTCGTTGTGCAGTGTAACAGCGTCATTGATTTCATAACGAGTTTGGCAAGTGTCCAGAAACTCGCGCTGCGTGGAAAGATTGCTCTTTGATCGCTTTCCCTATATTTATTCACAATTTAAATAAGATTATTTTCATCCTACTAAAAGAAGCGATATCATAAGGGACTGCACCATAGTCAACAGAAACACAAAACCATCAATAACTCCATGTAAAGAAACATAAGCCCATAAACAGTTTGTAATGACTTTGCTAGTGATGATGTTATCTTAGCACCCGTCCTCACCAGTGTTGGGGCTAGTTACTCAAAAAAGTAATATTATATATTACATATTACTCTCAAAAATAGTAATGCCTTTACTTTATTACTCCCTGGAGAAAGTAACTTGTTATATTACTAGTTACATTTCTTTTTTTCTTAATTACTTTATAATTGCCTGAGACGCATCAGATGGAGGGAGAACATACAAAGGAGGAGTGTTCTTAAGGGTCTTTATTACGCCAACAACAGACTGGCACTGTCTAGCACAAATAACTACAAACAACTGTACTTGTGCAATCAATCAAGTACAAAAAACAAGTATTAATTTCCTCAATGTTTAACAAACACCGTCTGGTGCAAACAATCAATAAATTTGATTGTCAATTTATCCCATACGGAAATGTTAAATTATTATATATGCCAAACTATTTACTATTTAACTATTTATTTCAAGTCTACAGATCAAGTCTACATATCCACATTTCATTTTCGAATCTTTTATAAATAATGTATTTATTATTTTACCTCTTCTTGACCAGCTCATAAAAACAAAACAAATACTACACAAATTCTATTTGAAAACTGATGATTGTATATGTGACATGTATGTAAAAAAAACACTATTATACATACATAAAATATATGGGCTGGTTTTGTCAATTGTTCCATTTTCGAATAGGTTTTACATATGGGCATATATATGGTATATATTTCATATATGTGCATATATTACATTTCCGTATGGGATAACACGTCCAAACTTTTTGCTGCTTGTGGGGCTTCGCAACGAGCTTGATGTGTCCGTGCTGTCGGAAGCGGTGGAGAGCAGCTTTCTCCCCGGGCAGAGTGTGCACTTCACCGTCAAGTTATTTTCTTTCCGTTGAACATATTCAAAATAATTACTGAATCTCCACCCGTCGAAACTAGCTTTCTGTTGCTGGGAACCTTCCTCTGAAAAGAGCTTGCCGTTGTTGACGCATTTTCCCCTATCTGTCTTTGAGGGTGCCGCTCTGCGGCTGGCTGCCGGGTGTCGACCAATCGGTGATGGTAAATGATTCCTCGTGCCAAACCCAGACCAATCACTGTTCCATTCACGCCCTCCTCCCCCCTTTCCCTTCTGTTCTCTGTGTTGTGTGCCTTGTGTGTGATGGTGCTACTGGCAAATGTAACGCAAGTAACTAGCTCGGGAAAACTGTAATAATATTACCATTTTCAGACGAGTAATGCCTTACACTACTAGTTACTGAAAAAAGTAATATTATTACAGTAACGCGTTACACCCAACACTGGTCCTCACACAGGAACTGTTGTGAAAATTATTGTGGTTGTGAGACGACCTTACTTAGTGCAGGCTGCCTTTTTACACCTCACTCACACCCTACTCTGCTGTTTTCCTGTTATGTTTATAAGAAAGCTCTATGCCATATAAGGACATTTTTATCGTCTTATTCTTTTGGCCAGAGAAAGCGGGACCATTTCTAAGAAATGGCAGGTTGTCGATTAGATATGCAACACCTTTTGTTGCAAAGACCTCTTCAGCTCGTAGCTGACATTTTGACACTCAACACTTGCGCTACACTTCGTGATTGTAGCACAAATCAAACCCAACTTTAGTCTGAACACAGCAGACGACAGGATCATTTAGAATAACACTAAAAGCGCATGAAACTCGCTCATACACACTCGCCCACACTTGCAGCCTCATGCTTTAAATATCAAATTAGTGGGTGCATTTATTACTCTCTTTTGTGTTTCGCCTACCTCCGCCATTTTACGCAAGTGTGAGAAACGCCTATGTGGCGAATGATGTCGGAGATGCGTCAGTAGACTATGGTCTATTACTGTGTCGATGCAACAATTAATTTCAACACCCCTATTACAAAGTGATTAATGAACTAAGTGTTGCGTAATGACATTTAAGGACTTATTTATTTCTAGACAGCAGGATAAAATATTTTTCTCAGGTTAATATTCTTGAAGGTTAACAGTCATTCCAGAATTAAACTTGGTGTTCAACTTATAAATGACTTTGACTACTCATAGGTTTCTTTTTTTAACCTAGATTTTACCATGAAAATGGCTGTAGAAAATGTCATAAGATTGATGCACAGGTCATCTTTTTGAGCAATGTTGCCGTCAACGGGCAACCAGGTATTAGACGGCCCACGGCCTATCAGGTAGAAATGTGTTGCCCGTACTCAATGGGAAAAGTGTCCAAGCAACATTGCTCAAAGTTGCCCCGTGTATCATCACCTATAGGCTTAAACCTTCAATCAAGAGTTTTGTGCATCTGAAATTTGTCCATTTTAGTAATCCTAAAATCTGTTCCATAGGCTCGTGGAATTGATGTTCAACAAGTTTCTCTTGTTATCAACTATGACTTGCCAACTAATAGAGAGAACTACATCCATAGGTGAGTAAACCTGCAGGTGTTGACGTCTTTCTCTCTGACTGCACGTAATGTTGATTCTTACGCTGTAATCGTTCCCCCTCAGGATTGGCCGTGGAGGTCGGTTTGGCAGGAAAGGCGTAGCCATCAATTTCGTGACTGAAGAAGACAAAAGGATTCTTCGAGACATTGAGACGTTTTACAACACAACTGTTGAGGAGATGCCCATGAACGTCGCCGACCTGATTTAAACTTTGGAGATTTGAATGCGGATAGCTGTTGAATGATCACTTCCATTTACGCTTATTTTATTGGAAGACAGAAAACTTACGAATTCGATACGTGACATTGACTCTCTGTGTGGACGGTTGTAGACTCCAACCATATCAGTATTTGCTGGTGGTGGCGTTTACAAAACATGGGTTTACATGTATTCTTTTTCAGGTATTTTTTCCCTAGTACGCTTAAAATGTATGTATTAGATGTTCTTCATCGTTTAGTAATTTACTTGTGGACTAAAAGATATAAGTGCTGCATTAAGTCTGCTAATTATGTTATGCTAACATATGTGTGCAGTTTAAACGGTTCACATACCAACCTTTTTTAGTAATATAAAGGCATTTTTTTTAGTTCTGTGGAATGTATTAATATAAATGTATATTGTTTATAAAGTACTACTTTTTGTGAAGTCCTCTTCAAAGGTGGGTCTCAACACCTTCACTCGATGTTTCATAGTGTTTGACCCATTTGACAATAAAGAGGATGATTATTCTGTCCATGAATCGTTTTTCCATGTCTTTTGAATCTTGAGAAATCACTGCTATTTTGAACCTCATTTCTGCTTGGATTAATAGTGGTGCAGGGATGACGTCAGAACCCGGAAGACTAATTTGCTGCTGGTTACTTCAAGGTTTTCCTATGGGGGTTTTCAATTTGTGAGTAAAATAAAGCCTGTGGTAAACAACTTGATACTTTTTGTCCTACACTTCGTTCAAAATGCTGGGTTATTAAATGTTATAAAACAATGGTTGGGTTCGTCCATATTTGACACAAATTTGGGATAAAACAACCCAGCATTTTTTAGTGTACTGCGACAAACTGTTTAATTTACTTTGTAGACCAAATCGTCAAAGTATCATCAACTTGTGATAATTAAATACCTTATTTTACTCATACATTGGAAAAACACTCTAGGGAAATCTACCGTGTTTTGGTGTAATCCCTGCATCACTACAGAGGGCTGCTCAACACACAGATCCACATTCTGTCGAGGTATGTGGATGCCCACACCTTACACTTCCGCTTCTGGGAACTTTCCGTGAGTGATTTCCTCATTTGTGGTTGGATATTTTGGGTATGTGAGCCTGGTTTCCTGTCATGTACTAACATGCTCCGGGCACTTTCAGTCTTTCGTTCTGGAATCGGGGCAGAGACAAACCGGTTTGAATATTCTTGTTGGCCCAAATCCACAAACGAGTAAGCATTTTGGCACTTCCTGTTCCATTGTCTTGAAGAGCTGTCATGAGACTGCTGTAATTAATATCCTCGAGCTTTTTTCATTCTGCTGATTGTATTTAGGCTTGCATTCATAGAAATTGTTTATTGGTCAAGATTATCATGATATTTTATGCAATCCAAAAGATAAAAAACTATTGGGATTTTGTGATTAGGTGTATAAAATACTGTTGGCCATGTAATGTCTATGTGCATAAATCACTCGCCTGATAACAATGGGATTTATGTTCTTCGGGAATCTTTAGTTCCTTCAAGTTGAAGCGCATCCTGTTGAACACATTTGAATAGCAAATAAGCCCATTTGTTGTGTGTGGTTACAGAGGACATGTCACAAAGTCTTGAGCTTTCAAGTGTCCAGTAAGCAAAAGTAATCCACTAGAAGGACAGCAAATTATCTCTGAAATATGAAAAGCATGCAATCAAAACTTACTGTTGACACTGACTTTGCCTGCCGCTCACCTCATTCAAATCAAATGCCAGCGTTTAGATGGATTGCCTGTTCATGTTTGCAATCAAGTCCATTGATCTTGATATGATCCGTTATAAACACACCATGATCCCTAGATATAAATATTGTCATTGATAACTATTAACACCCCTTATGTCTAAAGGGGTGTGACTGGACTTTTACACCAGTCCCTTATGCCAAACAAATTAACTAAATATTTATACAAGCTGTATTCTATATATACACAAGCATGAAATAAGCAGCACAGCAATGTATTCTGCTCCCTGTAAATTATGCATAACCACACCTTGGAAGTAACTGTTTAATGATTAGCAGAAGAATGATGCATGGGAGGACAGACTGGCGTGAGCCTCAAGAGAGCGTAATGTGGCATGATGGAAAGTTTTAGGGTAATTTCTAAAACACTCATGCTGTATAACATCGTGTGTTTGTAATTTGGCAATTAAAGAGTTAAAATCTTGATTTTTTTAAAAACATTTAGTAGTTTTGAACAGGACTGATGTTGATTAATAGATTTATGCAAAAAAAATGGCAAAAAAATATTTATCTGGTCAATTTTTACAGCAGTTTAAAGTAGTGGCTGTTTTCAGCCACGAACATAACGAAAGGATGGGAATTTGAACAATGCACAAGGGTTAAACCGTGGAACAGTCCGTTAGAGAGTTTACAGGCAGTAGGCAGTTAAGGTCGCAGCTACAATAACTTAGGACACTAAAGAAAGAGACCTTCTTACTGACTCTGACAAACAGGAGAACGATCCGTGATGTAGGAGACATAAGGAATGCAGATGTGAACAGAGCAATGAACTAATGTAAGACGCCTACACAGAGACAGGGAGACCGGATAGACAGAAGATTGTGAGAATGAAATTCACTGTAGAGCATCTGGTGGCACACTCGCCGCTACTTTCGTTCATCCATTCGGTTCATCAAATGTCTGTGAAACTTGGTCTGTTGTTGAATATTTTTACTTCATACTTGTATGTTAAAAAACTGTCTGGAAATATAAGCAGTTGAAATTGAGAGAACATTACTTTCTTTTTTCTGTTTTCAATTAGTCCTGCAATAGATTGGCTATTCATTCAAGCCAGGAATGGATTTGGTTCAACTGGATGCTGTCAATCTAAGAAAAACCCTACGACCCAAAGTATTACACAACTTATAATACTCAACCCATAAAATATTAAATATCTTTATTAGATATCAAATAGACTAAAGGAATGGAACATACATATACACACACACACACACACACACACACACACACACACAGTAAAACATCATATGGATAAACGCTAAATTAATTTGATTGCAAGTCAACCTAACATAGGAACCTACAGAAATGCATGCTGAACATTCGCAACCCACATTAAAGGTTGTATCAGCGATTTCAGGCGCAAAAATAAATGTTTATTTAATAAAAATAAATCACATTCATCTAATCTTTCCGAACGATCCGCTAGCTGCCCGCCCCATAAGCAAGCTGTCAAAAAAACACGTCTCTGTAGGCAGCCTAGGCTCTGAGATCGAGATACGATTGCTGAGATCTGCACACAAAAACAATTGCCTTTACCAACCACTCAAAAGCAAAATAAATAGTGTTCAACCAATCACCGACAGGGGCTGGGTGTTGTGAGGGCTGAGTGCACAAGCGCAAAACCTCACAACACCCAGTCCCTGTCGGTGATTGATTGAACACTATTTATTTTGCTTTTGAGTGTGAAAGCGATTGTTTTTGTGTGCAGATCTCAGAGCCTAGGCTGCCTACAGAGACGTGTTTTTTTTGACAGCTTGCTCATGGGGCGGGCAGCTAGCGGATCGTTAGGAAAGATTAGATGAATGTGATCATTTATTTTTGCGCCTGAAATCGCTGATACAACCTTTAACAGGCAGGGCTTCTGATGACGGAGTATAAATATGATATATATATCGCAACACTGTGCTTTCGTTTCATCTTAATATTAATTCATATTCATTCAGTAAATTACTTCACCCAACCCGACTGGTCCTGTGCAGCACAGTACACAGTTTCTCTAGTAACCTGACCACAACGCAAGTACACTTGTTACAAAAGGGTTCTTCTTTTTACTTTTACTTATTGTCATGTTCAAAAAAAAGCCGCCTTACATGGGTAAGAATTTGAAATAAACGGCACACATAGGAGCCTCACTTTCATGACAGAGCAGTAGAGCCTCCGAATCAGTCCTGAGGACACATTACCAACTTCAGCTTCTGTCACGCGCTTCCACGTTTCACGAATATCGCTGACGTGTCCATGTGAGGTCATCATCTGGTTGTAGATGCAACTATGAAAAGGAGCTTTTCCTTCTCCCGAGAAGAACAAGTGATCCTTAGGAGAAATGTTCATGACTTTAGCACAGATTCCAAGAAAGACGTCATCAATGTGAAAGGAAGCGTTTAAGGTGAGTGAAGCTTGATAGATTCTGGTGGCTACATCTCTGGAAAGGACATACCCAGAGCCAGCGGTGTAATCCGGGTAAGACACCCACGGGTACATGTCTCGGGACACGTAGTATTTGCTCTCTTTGTCTCGGACGGGTGGCGAACCGCGGTGCACCCTTCCTATCCAAAAGTCTTTGGCGTTCCTGTGGCCGACTCCTTGCAAGTAGCGAATTAAGTTGGGAATGTGGACAAAGACGTCGTCGTCTGCAGACATGAGGAACTGGGAATGGTGGCAGTAGTTTTCTTTCCAGCCAAGCTGCAAAAGTAGCTTCAGAGTAAGGTTGTGGAAGGTGTCTTTAAAGTCCTGCTGGATGAGGTCATGATATCGGTGGTCCTCAAAGAACAGTTCCTTCTTAAGTTGGCTTCTGTACTCCGGTTTGGGATGGAGGCCGAGAGCAAACAGCACCCTCACAGTAACACCCAGCGTTTTCTCAATGTACGTCTCATTTCCCCAAGTCGAGCGGATGGCCTGTCTTCTTTCAAAGTTCTCAGAGGAGCTTTTCACAAATAGTAGGAGCAGAACGTCTTTTTCAGCACACTTCCTCTCGTTGTTTATGAGGTATCTGTACTTTAGAGCGTCTTCAGGATTGACTCTTAAGCTTGCGTTAATGAACGTGAAGCGATTGAGAAGGTGGCGGTAAGAGAAAGACATTATGTGGCTTACAATGTTATTTTCAATTTTTTCCCAGTACGCCATGAACAGGAAAGCACTAAAGCACACTGATATTAGCCGTAGCTGGTATTTTTTGAATCTAGGCATTTTGAGAAACATCATGACTTTGGCTCTTTGATTCACGAGATTCCAGGCTAGGTTTCACCTAGAGTCATGATGGCCTTCAAAACGTGTCCAAGTCTGGGTTGGAAATCTGAGAAATAGTCCGGTACTGGGATTGCTCAGCTGCCACTGATGTTGAAGCCTTCGTCATGACAAAAGATCAAGGAGGTTCACCCAGTGTGATTGTGGAAGTCTGCAAGAGAAACGTACATGATCAGCTTTCCCGGTACAAGGATGACCAAAAGCTCTATTCGGACGGGATTAGTTTTACAAAGGTAGATGAAGTAATGTTATTTTACCACAGGACGTCTATAATAATAATGGCCAATTCGCACGGGAGAAAATATCTCAGTAAAACTGGCAGAAGTGGGAGGGGTAACTCGATTTACGCACCGCCATCACCTTCCTGTCGTCATGCGAGTATTATGTTGCTTCCTGATATCATGTGTGCAAACACCTAACAGTTAGGTCTCGGTCAAACAATGTATTTAATTCAGATTTCCTGCCTTTTTGAACTGAATGGTATGTGGAAAACACATGAGTTTTGCCACAAACTTGACGTCCCACCGCCTAGATCGCAACTGAATGCTTTTTCAAGCGCCTCAAAACTTGAACAACCGAGGAAACCTACTTTTAAACAGGAAATTACAGAATATTTACAGCGGGTTTATTCGCACGGGATTAGTATTACCCAAGTTAATTTTTCCGGATTTATTTACAGAAGCTAAAAGTTGGCGTGATCTTTGTGGAGATGGCACATTTGGACGGTACTAAAAATCACAGAGTAGCTCTGGTAATAATTACTTCACCCCACGTCTCCATGGTAAACTAGTCCCGTCCGAATAGGGATAAAGATCGATTACAAGAATAGGCCTATCCCAGATGCCTGAACACAGGGTGTTAAAATAGTAGGACATATTGTAATGTCATATAAACCATATTACTTTTGTATAATATTAATGGTTCTTAAATATAAAATAATAATAATGTAAAAGGCTGTGTCATCATTTGCTGACCCTCATGTCGTTCCAATCCTGTATAAGATGATATTTATGAGGGGGAAAAAGTATGTTCTGTACCATGTTGCTTTGGACCCTATTGACTTATTAAAAACATTCTTCACAATTATATTCTTTCATGTTCCACAGAAGAATGAGTAAATGACGGAATAATGTTTTGGCGAACTATCCTTAAGGTTTTTTAAAACTGGCATTGACAAAATAATCGTCTCCTATCCTTACGTTTCTACCATTAGACATGCCTTCTGCTAAGAATATTCAGATTAGTACTGATTATATAGTATATTAGACTATATATATATATATATATATATATAAATATAAAATCAATTATACATAATCTTGGAAAATCAGAAAGAGGAAAAACTGAAGAGAGAGAAAACACTTCTTTTTTACATGCAAATCAATCACAGTAGTGCTACACACAGCATTGTCCTTCAACTTTCAGCGGTCATTGGATGCGTTTCATTCAAAGTGGATGGTTTAGCAAGCTTTGGTGGTTATTTCTAATGCATGCCATTTCGAAGTTTCCTGTTTTGCTTAAGTCTAATCCAACTGTCAACCAAGCAAGGTTTGTTACAAAAGCCAAGCTCTAAACCCCCGACAATTAGCAATCCTTCTTATGTCCATCTTTGCTAAATTTCAGTAACTTGAGAAGTCTTGAGTAACCTTTTCATTGAATTGGCAAGTCTGTGCTTGCAAGATTTTGCCAGTGTTTGACCTGATGGAAAGAGTAACTACAAAAACAAAAAAAGCAGTATTTATGAATAATAGAAGAATAAAACAATGATTTCTCTATGCAATCCTAAAAGAAAATGTGACATTCTCACATCTAAAGTTATGCAAGGCAAATATTATGCAACGTAGATGCAAATGTGAAGAGAAACACAGGCCTGGGCACTGGGCAGGGATTGGGGATACATGCATTTAAAATATGTATTTGAAATACAAAATACTATTTTGCATTTTCTATTATAAAGCTACATTTATAAATATTATACATTTTCAAAATACATCAAATACTTTGCAGCAGTCAACCTCTTTATGCTGATTTCCTGTATCAACTTGTTCATGCCCCTAAACCCCAACTTTCATGCACATTAAGACTTCCTCTAGCATTGGGTGAGTGAGTTTTCAGCATTCATAAGAAATAAGAGAAGGTGAGGATTCAGAATAGGTTTCAGCCTATAGTGATCCTTCACTGAATGGCCAATTTTACATTAATATTTTCAAAATACTAAATATTATATGTATTTAAATAAGAAAAAATAAATGTCCACTCCGTATTTGGCATTTTATTGTGATAATTTTTAAGTGAGGTACTTTGTATCTGTTTTAAAAACATTTTCATGCATTTATGCCTGTCTCTGTTTTTCTTTGTTGAAACCCATTGACATCCACGTCAAAGATTTAAGAGAACACATGACGGAAACAAAAGGGTGATGTCTTTTCTTGAGAAGAACACATGACCTTTGAGAGCAATGTCTTCTCTGAGCAGATTCAGAGGTAGTTCAGAACAAGGACATTTTAATCGCAGACGGTTACACTTTTAAGGTTTCCTAAATTATTTGGCAACTTTAAAAAAACCCTCCTGAACAAGAATGAAGAGAGAAGTGTCATTTCTGTATTTCTCAGTACGGTAACTCTAGAGCTGCTTCAGATAGCCTACACAACTTGAACAAGCTTAACTAGTATACCAGCATTCACAGCAACAAGATGTTAAAAACATGATAGTCCCCCCAAAAATGTAACGTTAGTTAGTTTCCCTAATGTGAACAAAAACAGTTCTCCAAAATGTATTTTGTGTTCCACAGAAGACAGTCATACAGGTTTGAGCAAATTGTAGAATAATAATTATTTTGCTAAACCATTTCTTTAATAACAAATGGGAAATTGACAAGTTACACAAACATTTAGTTGAAAAATGGTAAAGAAAGAAGTTAATGTTAAGAATATGTAACTTTTTAAACATGAATTATTTTGACTCAAGTGGAGTTCACCAGTATATATATATATATATATATATATATATATATATATATATATATTCACCTGATTTATTAGGTTAACAATGAGAATAGCACTCGGGTAATTCGGGTAAGAAAGTGGTTGGTGGATATGAAGTCAGTTCTCCTCACGTTCACAAAGCAGCAGAAAGTGTCCAACACCCTTTTTCTTCCCTTTGAACAGATTAACTGTGTTTTATCCTTTTAGACCTTTTTTAACTTTTTTTTTGTGTGAAACGGTTTTAATTAAAAGCGTGTTTGTGCTATATTTCAGTCTTATGTTAGGTTTGACGCGCCATATTAAGGAATATCACAAGGTAAGTGATGACTACTGGACAATTTGTTATTCGGCAAATAATATTTTAAAACAAAACAAAAAATGAAAGCATAGAGCATAAGAAGGACTTACCAGGTCGGTTGACAGCAGAACGCTGTCCTGGTTTGCTCGTTGACAAACTTTTGCTCTGAGGAAGTTGAACCACGAGGAGGAGGAATGAGTGAGTTGGTTTTTAAGAAGGACACTCCCGTATGTTTAAATTAATGTTAAAGGGGACGCGTCACGCGCGTGAAAATAGAATATGTTCGTATAAAGGTACAGTTGATCAGTCTATCTAGTTGATAAGTTACTGCTCTGAAGCCCTTAATTACACACAACGATGCTACATTTGCTTTAATATGGCATATTAAAGCATTTATGGCCTATATTACAAATATTTTATAGAATAGCCTAAATACCCCAGCAACAACAATTGTATATTGATATCAAATAATAATCCATCCGCCAAACTATTCAGACATAATCCACCGAACACACATGCAACTGATTGGTCAGGTGTTAAAACAGGACTAACGTTAAGTTACTTATTTAAAACAACACTTTTAAATGTTAAAGGACGATCGTGAATGCACCTTTTTCCACAGACTGTGATGACGCGTTGTTGTAACGGTCATCAGCATCGTAAATCCTGCAAAGTTTTTTTATATTTTCAAATTACATAAAAACCTATTAACGCTCCTGTGAGGGTGTTTCTAATTACAGCGGCTGTGGGAGTGACGGTAAAATTGACATTTTCCTCTCTTCCGACTCCCGTTATCAATTTCTCTCTATTTTTTCCCCCTCTTTTTGAAAGTTGTGAAAACGCTACTGTGGAATTTTTATTTTGCTATTTGAGCTAATGGGAACATGAAAAACATAATTAAAGTCGGCATGAAATCAAAATTGACCCTATTTACTTTGTTAGCGGATATAGTCTTGTGGTGAACAATTAATCCGTGCAAGTTAATACACAGAAAAAAATTGTTTGCCAAAGTTATCTTTAATCGAAGTCTGAAAAGTTACTTCCGGGTCTGGAAAGGTTCTTTTTCTGATGACATAGGCTTGACGGCTTGGGTTGGTTAATCGCTTAACCACTCCCCTCAAACCGTTACTGAGGAGGAGCGCTGAAGTAAAACGTACTCGGTTACTAACGTAACCTCGGTTCTCTCTAGGAGAGGGAACGAGTACTGCGTCGATATAGCGACGCTACGGGAAAGATATTTCTTTTTCGAGAGATTGAAGCATAAAAATGAATCCTTAATTTTGTAAAATATGTAAAACGCTTTTCTGTAGCATACAACCTTAGGCAGAGCAATACCGCACGCCCATTGGCTGCTCTGCCAGAAAAGCACAGCCTATGCGAGGCCAGAGACGCTGACCAATGAGGGCGCTTCGCGCCCTTCTGCGTCATCTCCCGCCGAAACAGGCGTGGCCTAGGTCTATAAATACGAGCATAGCTGCCTCCACTCCGATTTTCGTCACAGAAGCGACACAGCGTGGGCACGCACGGCATGAGACGCAGTACTCGTTCCCTCTCCTAGAGAGAACCGAGGTTACGTTAGTAACCGAGTACGTTCTCTTACGTAGAGTTCTCTCCTACTGCGTCGATATAGCGACGCTACGGGAACCCCTGTAAGACGCCGTGCGTGTTCTTGGACCGACACAGACACCCAAGGGCGCGCGCGCGCCCCGGCATACAAGCGCCTACACCAAGAGTATATAGGGAGAGCGGCTAGAATTAGCATCATCCCTTTATTATAGCGCCCCTAAGGGCATAATAACATATATATGTAAATATTAGATATATATGGGGGGTAATAGCATGCTCATAGGACACATTGTCAGTGAGTGATGCTTAAAACATTTTAGTGACCTGGGCCGCCGTGCGGGGCAGGAACACCATACCTGGTCTTAGACCGAGAGCAGTTTAGCCTGCAACGCAGGAACCTCTAGGTTATAGAACCTTATAAATGTAGACGGGGAGGCCCAGCCTGCCGCCATACAAATATCTTGTAACGAGATTCCGCTATACCAAGCCCACGAAGAGGCCATGCCTCTCGTAGAATGTGCCCTGATGCCCAGAGGGCATTCCACACCTCCCGATGCGTAGGCTAGCGCAATGGCGTCCACCACCCATCGGGACAAACTCTGTTTCGTCGCAGCACGCCCTTTAGAGCGCCCACGGAACGAAACAAAGAGCTGCTCCGACTGTCGAAAAACAGCGGAGCGGGACACGTAAGCTCTTAATGCCCTGACCAGACAAAGGAAGCTATTTCCGTCCTCAGAGGCCGGCAGAGCCGACAGGGAGATGACCTGAGCCCTGAACGGTGTGTTGAGGGACTTAGGTACATACCCATGCCTCGGTTTCAACACGACTATAGAGTCGTTGGGCCCGAACTCCATACAAGAGGCTCTCACTGAGAGCGCTTGCAAATCCCCCACACGCTTCACTGAAGCGAGAGCCAAAAGAAACACGGTCTTGAAAGACAGGTGCTTCATGTCAACTGAGTGAATAGGCTCGAAAGGGGCCCCTTTCATAGCGTTTAACACTGTAGAAAGGTCCCAAATGGGGACTGAAGGAGGCCTTGGAGGATTTAACCTCCTGGCTCCTCTAAGGAAACGGACCACCAGGTCGTTTCTGCCCAGTGCATGGCCAAGCGTCGGATTAACGAACGCTGATATGGCTGCCACATAGACTTTGAGCGTGGATGGGGTCCTATCCTTATCCAACAGCTCCTGCAGGAAGGAGAGAACCTCCGTTTCCCCGCACTGAAGGGGTGACAGACCCCGGTCTGAACACCAACCAGAGAACACCGACCATTTGGAAGCGTAGAGCCGTCTAGTAGACGGGGCCCTAGCCTGCTCGATCGTGTCTAACACTCCTCTTGGGAGTTTAGCGGGTACCCGTTTATGGCCCACACATGAAGGTACCATAGCTCCGGGTGAGGATGCAAAATCGAGCCCATGGCCTGCGAGAGAAGGTCCTTCCTCACTGGGATCGGCCACGGAGCAGTACTCTTGAGCTGCATCAAAACTGGGAACCAAGGTTGATTCGTCCAGTATGGTGCGACAAGGAGCACTGAGCATCCGCTTTTCCTGATTCGTTCCAGCACTTGAGGCAGGAGTGAGACAGGGGGAAAAGCATAGAGCGGACGGCGGGGCCAGACCTTGGCCAGCGCGTTCGTGCTCTTTGAAAAGAATTCTGGGCAGTGAGTGTTTTCCTGGTTTGCAAACAGGTCCACCTCCGCTCTGCCGAACATTTTCCACAGCAGACGCACTGTCTGTGTGTGTAGGGACCATTCTCCTGTTGGAACGTTGTTCCGTGAGAGTCTGTCTGGTCCTACGTTCAGACGACCAGGCACATGCATTGCTCTCAGCGAGCGCAGGTTGTGCTGGGCCCATACCAGTATGCGTTCCGTCAACCTGAAAAGGTTTCGGGATCTCACGCCACCCTGGCGGTTTATATAGGCTACTACCGACGTGTTGTCCGAACGGACCAGGACGTGGTGTCCCTTTATCCGAGGACGGAAACGCCTCAGCGCTAAGTCCACTGCCATCATTTCTAGGCAGTTTATGTGCGGTAGTTCGACTCGTTCCGCCCACTGGCCAAAGAACGGTCTGCCTTCGAGCAGTGCTCCCCAACCCGAGGTGGAGGCGTCCGTGGACACCACCTTCAGGCTCGAGGAAGTCCCCAGGCTTACACCTGACCGGTACCAGTCTGACGCTCTCCATGGTGTCAGGGCTGAAATGCATTCCTGATTGACCTTGAGGCGACAACGACCGTGAACCCATGCTCGGCGCGCGCTTTTAGCCAGAACTGCAGTGGGCACATGCGCAGCAGGCCCAACTGTAGAGCTGCCGAGGCTGCGGCCATGAGGCCTAGCATTTTTTGAAAACTCCTGAGCGGCACTATATGACCGCTGCGGAAGGATTTCGCCATCTGCAGGGCGTTTCGCCTGCGCTGTGATGACAGCCGAGCTGTCATAGACAGCGAGTTCAGTTCCAGTCCCAAAAAGGAGATCTTTTGACTGGGAAACAGTGAACTTTTTTCCCAATTGACTCTCAGACCTAAGCACTCGAGGTGATCGAGTATTAGGGTCTTGTGGCGAATGAGTTCTGAAGGTGATTGAGCTAGAATCAGCCAATCGTCCAAATAATTCAGAATTCGAATGCCGCGGAGTCTCAGGGGTGCCAGCGCCGCGTCCATGCACACTGTAAATGTACGAGGTACTAGAGACAGGCCGAATGGCAGGACTGTGTACTGATATGCCTGGCCCTCGAAAGCGAATCTCAAAAATCGCCTGTGACGTGACGCAATTTGTATGTGAAAATACGCGTCTTTCAGATCTATTGCCATAAACCAGTCTCCTCGGCGAATCTGCGCGAGGATTTTTCTGGTCGTGAGCATTCTGAACTTTCGCTTTGTCAGCGCTTTGTTCAAATGCCTGAGATCTAAAATGGGTCTGAGACCCCCGTCTTTTTTCGGTACCAGGAAATATCTGCTGTACAGACCCCCTTCGCTTTGAGCTTGAGATAAAGGCTCTATGGCCCCTTTGCTCAATAGCTTCGCTATTTCGGCTCGAAGTAGGTGTGCTACTTCTGTTTTCACCGTGGTTTCGACTTTTCCCGTGAAACGGGGAGGGCGTCGATGAAACTGTAGCGAATAGCCTCTTTTTATAGTCTCTAGCACCCATTCTGAGACCCCGGGAAGTCTTTCCCATGCATCTGCACGTGTGACTAGGGGTTGAATGTAATCTGGGCCCTGGTCGCGAAATGGCGGCGACACGAGAGCAACCGTGTGCTGTAACATGGACGCCGTGGCGTGTGAGGCGGGGGGCATGTTTAACACAGTATACACAGGGTTTGCACACATAAAATCGACTCATGTCGGTTGTGCTTCACATGTAGTGAGCGTGCCCACTGCCCAGTGCCCACAACCACTACACACTGCACGTTCCGCGGTTTCTGTAAAAACGAAACTAACGAACGGTCAGTCAGTACACAAACACAGTGTCCCCGGTGTTATAAATGACGTGCCCGCCACCAAACGCCCACGTTTATTCACAAACATAACGAGCCCTACGGGGCTCGCCCCGCGCGCTCTCTCTCAACACAGGGAGCCGAGCGCGCGCGGGGGCGAGCCCCGTAGGGCTCGTTATGTTTGTGAATAAACGTGGGCGCTTGGTGGCGGGCACATTTATAACACCGGGGACACTGTGTTTGTGTACTGACTGACCGTTCGTTAGTTTCGTTTTTACAGAAACCGCGGAACGTGCAGTGTGTAGTGGTTGTGGGCACTGGGCAGTGGGCACGCTCACTACATGTGAAGCACAACCGACATGAGTCGATTTTATGTGTGCAAACCCTGTGTTGAACGGGGCTGTGTTTGTGTGAATGAATGGGCACTGGGTGGGCATTGCAGTTACACACATTACACCGTCGGCCTTGGCCGGGACACCAGAAATTAAACTCTTTTTTAGATTTATCTGGGTCGCCGTGAAAACGGCGTTTGTGTGCAGGCAAACGGGCTTTACGGCCGGTTTGTTGGCTGCTGAATACACTGGTACAAACACGGAACTTAGGGCTGTACAAGCGGGAATCTTGGGTGGAAGTCCGGCCGCAGCGGGACCCGAACACCGTCTTTTTCCTAGCAGGGCTAGGATGGCGCCGAGGCCTCGGGTTTGAGAGTGATCTTGGGCCGAGGACCACGCGGTGGCGGGCGGCGTCCGGCGGAGCGAGACCGTGGTCTCTCTCGGGCCTGTTGCTGGGCCGGCGCGGCGGGCGCGGGGCGCTGCTGAGTTCTGGCAGGCGGCTGTTTAGGGCGGCCTGTTGCGGAACTGGAGCGCTTTGGCAGGAAATGTCTCATGGCCTGCGAAGTCTTCTGTACCTCAGCGAATCGGTCCGCGAAGTCCTTCACGGAAGATCCGAAGAGGCCAGTCGGTGAAATGGGAGCGTCGAGGAACGCAGAGCGCTCCGACTCCGCCATTTCAGAGAGAGTCAGCCACAAATGTCTCTCGGAAACAGTAGCTGAGGCCATGATCCTCCCAATGGCATGTGCGGCGGACTTTGTAGCACGAAGAGCTAGGTCTGTGGCGCTACGTAAGTCCGGAACACTGATCGCGCCCGGGCCTTCCTCGTCTAGCTTGCGGAGGAGGTTGGCCTGGTGGATTTGGAGCACCGCCATGGTGTGCAGCGCCAATGCAGCTTGTCCGGCGGCGGCGTACACGCGGCCGTTCAAAGCTGATGACGTGCGGCAAGCTTTGGATGGTAGTACTCCCTTAGCCCGCCGTCCAGCAGAGGGTGGGCAAAGGTGAGTAGCTACAGCCTCCTCGACCGGAGGAAGAGCATGGTAGCCTCTGTCTCGAGCACCGTCCAAAACGGAGAATGCTGGCGAGGCAGAGGTACGCACTCTGGCTGAAAATGGCGCCTTCCACGATTTCGCTACCTCTTCATGAAGCTCAGGAAGAAATGGGGCGTGTCTGGAGGGTGGCGCAGCGCGCTCTCCAGAAAGGAAGCAGCCATCCAGCCGGTTGAGAGCAGGTTGTTCGGGCGTCGACCAATCGAGGCCGAGGCTCGACACGGCCTGTGTGAGCAGACGCATCAGTTCTGCCTCGATGCTGATCTTCCCTCCTCGGCGTTCCGGAACAGCGGGGGAGGGGAGGTCCACAGAGCTCGCCCATCCCTCGCTCTCCGAAGCGAGAAGCGAACAGCAGTCGTCATCCCCCTCAGATACGGCTTGTTGGTCGTCCTCCATAATGGACAAAGCGGCGGGCTGCGGCTGTTGTCCATCGGTGAGCGACTCACACGAAGTGTTGAGAGGAGCTAGCGGCGGTGGCGGCGGCGAGCTAAGGTTGTATGCTACAGAAAAGCGTTTTACATATTTTACAAAATTAAGGATTAATTTTTATGCTTCAATCTCTCGAAAAAGAAATATCTTTCCCGTAGCGTCGCTATATCGACGCAGTAGGAGAGAACTCTACGTAAGAGAACCCTGCCCTCTGTTCAATATTCAGTTTCACTCGGAATTGCGATCACAACACTTGAGAAAAGACGTTTGCAACTTCCGGTTCACACGGACTTTAATGTAGACTCACATTCACTGCTTATTACCAACTATAGCCCCATTCACACAGCACTTTGAACCCGGCAAATTGCCGGCAAATTGCCGGAACGCCTTCTGTGTGAACGCAAACACGACCCGGGTTTAATGCCGGGATCGATGCCGGGTTGGGGACCTAGTAACATTGCCGTGTTCAGACCCGGAACGCGCGCTGTGTGAACAAAAGCCAGGACAAATGCCGTAAGGGGTGTGTCGTAGTGATGATGCACGAGCCTTCGCAATGTGGTAGTTATCGTGCGACTCTGTTACTCTGTTAGAAGAAAGTTTGTGTTCGTCATCGATACAAGAAAGAACGAAAAGATGTCTGCAAACTGGACTGAAGCAGAGACCCGAGAGCTCCTTGCAATCCGCGCCGAAGCTGAGATCGTTCGTTCGCCACCTTATACGTCACATCATAACGTCACGCGTCTATCCGGGACATACCCGGGTTGTGTGTGAACGCGCTCTCTGATTCCGGCAAATCACTGGCAGTGTGAATGAACCATTTTCAAACGAACCCGGGTCAAATCCCGGGTCACTTTATCCGTGTATTTTCCGGAATCTCTGTGTGAAAGGGGTATATGACGAATTCTGCTTCTGAGAAAAACGGAAATGTGAAAGGGTGACCCAATTGACCCTATAACAAGCCATAAGGCTCTCACGCCACACATCATGTTAGCAGTGAAAAATAGGCTACATCACAGAGTAAAGAGGACACTGACGATGTGCAGACAGATAGAGCACGTATAGCTTACTTTTGGTATGAAACAGTCTCAGCTTTCAAATTTGGTCATTTTTTAAGAAATTCAATTCTGTGTTGTGGCTTTTTATTGTGTAGTGCCTCAGTTCAAGCGGCACGTGAATCTATAATCTTTTCCTTCTAGTCTAGCCTAGAGCATGAAATAAACATGAATGAACGTCAGAAGGTATGTTGTTTCACCAGACTTCAGTAGACACCATTTGTCAAGTTCAAGTCCACCGGCGTAAGACAGACTTACGTTTGGTCTCTTTTTAAAGACGGCACTTGGTAGATTATTGATGAAGTGAAAAAAAGTTTTAAAAAGTTACAAATATTTAAGTTTTTTTTTTTTTTTGGTTATGAAAAATACACAAAAATTATATTTTCAATTTCTATATGAAATATATTTTCCAAAGCACGTTTTACTCAAAAACTGTGAGAAAATCAAAGTCATAAATCTGAACAAGTTGTGTTTCAAATTTGAGGTTGACATCTAAAAAAGAAAGAGAAAAAAAAGCTCTAAGATTTTGTTTGGACGCAGTACCAAAACTTTCCACTAGATGAAATTAATTTCCCATTAATTACCAATTTCCCATTAATTACCAATGCTGTGACTATTTTTTTCAGGACTATTAACTTTTAGAATTATGTTCATGATTCATAATTATGTTCATTTATTCTCTCTCTCTCTCTCTCTCTCTCTCTCTCTCTCTCTCTCTCTCTCTCTCTCTCTCTCTCTCTCTCTCTCTCTCTCTCTCTCTCTCTCTCTCTCTCTCTCTCTCTCTCTCTCTCTCTCTCTCTCTCTCTCTCTCTCTCTCTCTCTCTCTGTTTGCGCATGCGTGAGCGTCTGTTGAGCGAGTGGAGAGTGATTCAGAGCGTGGCTGGAGTTTTTCTCAACTTTTACGGTCTGTTATGGTTTTTTCTTTCTTCCTGATCTTGCTGAACTGGTATAGGGTGTGTTTGTAGGGGGGAGAGGGGGATAGGGGCGGTTTAGCCAGTTTTTAAACTGGCGCCCATGGATAGTTCGGGGGGAGCGGACTTTGCTCAGCTCACCCGCCGGCATGGTATTAAAGTGCCGGTTGGGAGTGAAAGCTCTGTGGAGGAAGTTAGTATAGCGATCGGGGGAATTGTTGGATATAACAGTATACGGTCTGCATCTAGGATGAATGGTGCTGTAGTTCTGTTTTTGGATAAGATTGAAAAGGTGAACGAGGTGGTTGAGAAAGGAATAACGCTGAATGATGGTTTTGTGAAAGTTTTTCCTCTGGTTAATCCAGCAAAGAAGGTTTTGATTTCGAATGTGCCCCCTTTTATTAAGGACGAAACTTTAGAGAGGGAACTTTCAAGACATGGACAAATTGTTTCAACCATTAAGAAGATTCCTCTGGGATGCAAGTCTCCATTGCTGAAACATGTTGTTTCATTTAGGAGACAAGTATATATGGTGCTGAAGAGCAATCTGGAAGATTTGAACATTGTTCTGAAGTTCAGGATTGACAGTTTTGACTACGTTATCTTTGCAACAACTGAAAGTTTGAAGTGTTTTGGATGTGGCAAGGAAGGCCATTTAATGCGTTCATGTACCGAGAAAGAAATACAGAAAAATAGCACTGTGGGGGGAGATGCAGAGGAAAAGAATAAAGAGAGCAATAAAACAGAACAGGTGCTTGTGGCTGGTGAGAAAGGAAAAAATGTGGACGAGGAAGAGGAGAATATGATAGAAACACAGGGAAGTGATGATTCAAATCTAATTGAGCTACAAGCAGATCTTTTTCGAGATGATGAGACAATTTTCAAAGTTCCAACAGTTAAAAGAAAAACTGAGCAATTGGAAATTGTGCCTAAATCTAAGAAAAAATTGCAGGATGGTGTTGCAACTGATGATGGAGCTAGTGGGGAGTCCTATAGTGCAGATGAGGTTTCGGAATCAGAAAGTGAAAGAGAAACTGTTGATTCTCTTATTAATGCAAACTTGGAAAACTTCAGTGGTTATAGTTTGGATCGAATAAGACATTTCTTACAATCCACTAAGGGAAAGCGAAATGTGGAAGTTATTGACTATTTTTCCGATCAGACGATGTTCATTGAGTCAGCCAGATTGGCAATAAGGCGAAGAGGGGAAAATTGTTTGTCAAATCCAGATGTGTATCGGCTGAAGAAAATTGTACAAAGATTAAATTCTCAATTAAACCAAAATGAAAGTGATCAAATGGTGGAGTAATAGCAAAGTGTTTGTGTTGTGCCTTTTGCTTTGCTCTCTCATAATGAGTAATTTTAAAATATCATCCATTAACCTAAATGGAGCGAGAGATGCTGTTAAAAGAGCACAACTATATGATATTTTGAAAATTAAAGGTATAGATATTGCATTTACACAGGAAACTCATAGCACACAAGAAAATGCTGTAGATTGGCAAAAGGAATGGGATGGCCAGGTCATTCTTAGTCATAACAGTGTTTTTAGTGCAGGAGTTGGAATTTTGTTTTCCAAAAAATTCTTGCCAGATTCCTATAATGTAGAGGAAATAGTAAAAGGAAGATTATTAAAAGTTACAGCAAAATATGACAAGATTATTTTGGAATTGATCAATGTTTATGTGCCGGTTAATGCCTCTGAAAGAATGATTTTCTTAAATACACTTGCTAATACAATTCAGCAATGTGAAGAGCATTATTTGATGCTTGGTGGAGATTTTAATTGTACTGCCAATGACATTGATAGAAATCATTTAGAGCCTCACAGTGCTTCAAGATGTCGATTGTTGCAAATTATTGAATCAAATGAGCTTTGTGATGTCTGGAGAAACTTGCATGATAACACAAGACAATACACTTGGACACATGTAAGAGAAAATCACATTGCTTTGGCCAGGTTGGATAGATTTTATTGTTATAAGTTTCAGTCTCAATGCTATAAAAGTTGTCACATATGTCCAGTAGGTTTTTCAGATCATTCTATGGTGATTACTTCTGTTTATATTAATTCTATAAAAATTAAAAGTGCTTATTGGCATTTTAATTGTGCATTTATTGAAGATTCTAATTTTAAGAAATGTCTTAGGTTTCTTTGGGAAAAATGGAGATTGCAAAAAGAAAATTTTGTTTCATTACAACAATGGTGGGATGCTGGAAAACTTGAAATTGAACAATTTTGTAATCAATATGCTTTCAATGTGACTAAGGACATTGCAAGATCTATAAAAAAACTAGAATTTGAAGTTCTGGAGCTTCAAAATATATGTGGGTCCATAGGCAATCAAGCTAACTTTAAAGCACTGAAAAATAAAAAAACAATTTTGGCTGATCTACTTGGAGTTAGAGCACAGGGGGCGCTGGTGAGATCAAGGTTTCAGAATATATCTGAAATGGATGCCCCATCTAGATTCTTTTTTAGCTTGGAAAGAAAGAATGGCCAAAGTCGGTTAATGCACGTTTTAAGATCTGAGGATGGAAAAGAACTTGAGAAAACTGCTGATATACGCAGAAGAGCAACTAAGTTTTATGAAGAGCTCTATACCAGTGAGCATAAAGAAAATGATTTTATGGCACAACAGTTTTATAAAGATCTTCCTAGGGTGCATAAAAACGCTTTTGAAGAACTAGTGAAACCCTTGTCAAAGGAGGAAATATATGTATCCTTACAAAGCTTAACAAATGGTAAGGCACCAGGAATTGATGGCTTGCCTGTTGATTTTTATAAGGCTTATTGGGAGTTTTTGGGAGAAGATTTGCTTGAAGTTTTGAATGAAAGCTTAAATGTAGGAAAACTGCCGCAGAGTTGTAGAAGGGCAGTTTTAACCATGCTCCCAAAAAAAGGTGACTTAAAGGAAATTAAAAATTGGAGACCAGTTGCTTTGTTGTGTGCTGATTATAAGATCTTATCTAAGACTTTGGCTAATCGACTAAAAGAAGTGATGGGAATGATAGTACACAGAGATCAGTCATATTGTATACCTGAAAGATCGATTGTGGATAACATCTCACTAATTAGAGATGTTTTGGAGGTTTCTAAGCTTTTTGGGCTAAAGTGCGGTCTGATTTCACTGGACCAGGAAAAAGCTTTTGACCGAGTGGAACATTTTTACTTATGGGATACTTTTAAAGCTTTTGGTTTTCCTTCTGGTTTTGTAGACATGGTAAAGGTCCTTTATGGTGACATTGAAAGCATATTGAAGATCAATGGTGGCTTGAGCGCTCCGTTTAAAGTAGGAAGAGGAATCAGACAAGGATGTTCAATGTCTGGTATGTTATATTCAATTGCTTTGGAACCTATGTTAAGTAAAATAAGGGCGAGTATTTGTGGTTTCAAATATGACAGCATGTTAACTGTAAAAATGTCAGCATATGCTGATGATGTAATAGTTTTAGTCAATGATCAACAAGACATTAACAGACTAACAGAAATTGTGAAAAATTTTGGTGTTATTTCCTCTTCAAAAGTAAATTGGTCAAAAAGTTCAGCTTTTTTAATGGGTGATTGGAAGGCTGAAAACCCAATTTTGCCTGGTGGAATGATATGGGCAAATAGAGGTTTTAAGTATTTGGGGGTATTTTTGGGTGATGAAGCCACTGTACAGAAGAATTGGGAAAATGTTTTAGAAAGAGTTCAAGGAAGATTGGGGAGGTGGAAGTGGCTTTTGAAAAGAATGTCATTTAGAGGGAGAATTCTTGTAATTAACAATTTAGTGGCATCAATGTTATGGCATCGCCTGGCAGTACTAGAACCCCCAGTGGGCTTGCTGGAGAAGATTCAGACCTCTCTTGTTAATTTCTTCTGGGACAAACTACATTGGCTTCCAAAGAGTGTTGTGTACCTTCCTGTAGAGGAGGGAGGACAAGGTTTAATACACCTTGCAAGCCGGAAAGCTGCTTTTAGACTACAGTTTGTTAAAAAGCTACTGTATCAAAAGCTGCCATGGACAAATATAGCTTTTAAGCTTCTAAGTGTGGTTGGGAAGTTTGGTTTGAAGAGAGAACTATTTTGGACAAATTCTTCAAAAATGGGCTTAAAAGAAATATCAAGTTTTTATGAAAGTGTTCGGAAATCATGGAGTCTGATGAAAGTAAAAAGGTCCAATGATGGAAATTCTTTGCATTGGTTAATGTCAGAACCATTGATTAATGGATCTCGTTTGAATTTGTCATGTGAAATAGCACCATGGTTTGAACAAAGATTGAAGAATGAGAGGATCATAACAATGAAGGACTTGGTGAAAGTGACTGGATGGAATCTAAGTAATTCTGTTGCATTGACTCAAAGACTTGGAATGCGGTCCGAAAGAATAGTTGGACAGATGTTGGAAAAATGTCGAGATTCATTATCTGAAGAAGAATGGATGCTTCTCTATGACTTTTCATCGTCAAAACGTGAGTCAAATGCTGAGGACTTGTTTCCAGCAATGATGATTTCTCCAGACTTGCCAGATACTGATAATAATTGTCCTTTAACAATGTCAAAAGATTGGACTGACCGAAATATTATGTTTATTGGTGGAAAGAGTTTTTATAAAATGTGTGTAAAAGTGTTGAACAAAGAACAGTTGATGCATCGTTCTGATAATCCTTGGCGATGCCATTTAAGTGTGGATTCTAGTTTTAAGCCAATGTGGAGTACGTTATACAAGCCACCATTGACAAAGTTTACTGGAGATTTGCAATGGAGAATTATGCATGGCATTATTGCCGTTAATGCTTTTATTTCTATTCTTAATCCGCTTGTAAAAGAAAGTTGTGCTTTTTGTGAACAGAGAGAAACCATATTTCATTGTTTTGCATATTGTGATAGGCTGAAGCCTCTGTTTAAACTGTTGGAATTGATTTTTAATGATTTTGGTGAAATATTTAATATAAATGTGTTTATTTATGGTTTTAAGGACTCAAAAACAAAGAGAAAAATGGGGCGTTTGCTCAATTTTATTATTGGTCAAGCAAAAATGTCTATTTATCTCAGTAGAAAACAGAAAATTGAACATGGAAATGAATGTAACATAGAGATTGTGTTTAAAGGGCTTGTAAAAGCGAGAATTAAGCATGATTTTTCTTTTTATCTACATATGAAAAATTTAATGGATTTTGAGAAGATCTGGACGTATGGAGATGTACTTTGTAAAGTTGAAAACAATGCTTTATTATTTTTTGATGAATTGAGATGAAATAATGTGTGAAAACCCACTGTGAATGATTACTGTATAGTAAAGTTTTTTCTAAAAATCAAAATCTCTCTCTCTCTCTCTCTCTCTCTCTCTCTCTCTCTCTCTCTCTCTCTCTCTCTCAGAAAATGCAAATCATAGAGTCAAAAAGATCAACATGCACCAGTCAATTCTTCTGCTCTCAAAATAGGTACTTAAATGTTTGTATATTTATGCATATTTTGCAATAAACTTGAAACATATTGTTTTTATATCAACATTTGTAAATGAGAAAGTTTATATTTCTCCATCGTTTTTAACCATCTGTATTCATTTTAAAAAATGCCGTTCGCAATGCCTCAAGGGTTTGTCGTTTTATAAGGGTCTTGTAGGCTACCTTTGTCTTTTGGTCCAATTTTCAAAAAACATTTTTGGTTGTTGCTTCAAATCAAACTTTGTAGTGTTGTGATTCACCTCGTAGTGGATAGGCTCAGTTCATGGCTTATAACTCTTTAACAAAGATTTTTTCAAATCCCTATGAGAAAAATACTTCCAGAACCAGAGCCGCAGAAAAGGCGGGAAGACACAACTCGACCCCTCATCTGTTCTACATCACTGGCTTCTTGGACATTGTTGTTTAGCCAGCAAACATTTCCCTTACATTCCCATATGGTTCCCATTAGTTTCTGGGACCTAACATTCTAGGAAGGCCTAAACACACAGAACTATCTTAAAGGTTATTTATTTTTTTATAACCACAAACGAAACTTTCTAGTTGTTACAGTGTGGGATTTTTTTTTAACAACCAAAGAGAAGCTATACAGAACGTCCCCAAATGGTTATTTTTAGGTTTTCTTTAATAACAATAAACTAACACTTCCCAGAACGTTAAAAATAATGTTTATTATTATGTTTTTATTTTTATAACCATAAAAAAACTATGTATATCACATTTTTCATTCTGACCCAGCTACTCCCAGACTTTAAAGTCTAAATAATTAAATAAATAATACATTGATATGATTTTTTATTTTTTTTACAAAAAAAGTGACTTTTCTGCTTGTGTGCTTTTTTGTGTGTTTCAGCGCCCTCTGCCCTGTGAGCAAGACATTCATATTAGTATAGGCCTGTTATATATTAGCCTATATTACTATATTATGTAGGCCTATATAAAGTATTCAAACATCTGAGAAACACAATGGAAAAAAAAATTTACAACCTAGAATTTAAAAACAAAAACCAAAGTTGACGTAAAATGCAGATTCTGCACTACGCAGATTTCCAGGTCACTAATTAAATGCAGATGTGACTGGATCATATGACTGATAGCGTACAGACTGTTCTTGCTTCCATTGAATTTCGAGAATTGTCAAGCTGGAGAACAGGATCATCAGGTTTTGAACTGTAGAGTTCATACAGAGAGAGAGGCGAACCACTTTCATACATTTGTGTCAAGTTTTTAATGTTGTTTATATGTCTATGTGGTGTATTTTATATGCTTTAAGACAAACCATGTGCAAAGTATCAACACCATTGCTGAGTATTTTCTTTTACAAGGAGTGTGAACCAAAGAAAGTCTCATAAACGTGGGGTTGAAATTGCTGGTGTTTCTTTTTCACCCACGTCACGAGGGAGCCGGGCCTAATTTGCATATTCAAGAAATCGCGAATAGCCTACTTTTGTTACAATTCCTCACATACTTTAGTGTGGTATTAAAATTATGAAGCACGTTAATTTATAATGCAAATGTAAGAGTCTACATCAGTTCTAGGCAGTATTGTCACCACACACATTACTGCCATCTTAACACAATGATGATGATGTCAAAGCTCAGAAATGAAGTTCAAGTTAATTTTTATACCTCATACATTTTTGTACACATCATCATGACAGGGTTATTTATAGGCTACATACAGTATCTCATGAAAGTGAGTACACCCCTCACATTTTAGCAAACATTTTAGTATATCTTCTCAAGGGACAATACTATAAAAATTAAACTTGAATATAGGCCTATTTTAGATTAGTCAATGTGCCGCTTGTATAGCAGTTTATATTTACTGTCCTCTGAAAGTAACTCGACATACAGCCATTATTGTCAAAATAGCTGGCAACAAAAGTGATTACCAAGAACATTGTGTCTCGCCTACAGTCGAGCATGGTGGCGGTAGCATCATGGTCAGCATGAGTGCTGCTGGTACTGGCCAGTACCAGCAGCACTCATGCTGACCATGATGTTACCGCCACCATGCTCGACTGTAGGCGAGACACTACTAGGGAGCTGCGCTTCATTGAGGGAAACATGTACGGTGTCATTCTGAAGCAGAACATGACGCCTTCCCTTCAGAAACTGGGCCGAACGGCATGATATCGACCCCAGACACACCGCCAAGATGACAACTGCCTTGCTGAGGAAGCTGAAGGAGTGGCCTAGTATTTCTCCAGACCTGAACCCCATTGAGAACCTGTGGGGATCCTCAAGCGGAAGGTGGAGAAGCGTCATGTGTCTAACATCCAGCAGCTCCGAGATGTCATTATGGAGTGGAAGAGGATCCCAGCAACAACTGTCTGTCTGTCTATCTATCTCTGTCTGAAACCTATCTATCTATCTATCTATCTATCTATCTATCTGTCTGTCTATCTATCTATCTATCTATCTATCTGTAAGTCTATCTATCTCTGTCTGTTCAGTTTATACGTAAGTTGATAATGATTGCATTCCAATTTCCTATAATTTATGTCATTTTATTTATTTGTGCCGTACTGCTAGCATAGGAATGGTATTTTGTCCTTTTTGAAACTGAGCCAGACAATGTTTAATTCTTTGTTAATGGAATAAAACACTCATTTCAACTATTTAACCCAGTCTTTAAACTAATTGCTGAAGTTTTGCATGTTTTAAATGCATTAACACCGTATAGATACACTCCCTGTGTTCTGCTACCGGTCACATTTGTGACCAGACATAAAACCCATCTTTTTACATAATTGACATGGATTGTGTAATATCCTTACAAATACCACACAAATTTAATATATGTCATCTCTGAAAAAAAGAAAGAATTGAAGACTTTTTCACAGGACAAAACCGTTTAAACAATTTTGGTGATCAATTGTGAGTTTTAAAGGAGTTGAAAATGATTAACAAAGGCAGACTTTAATGCTCACGTTCTTGACGCCGCAGGAGTGTTTCTGCATTCACAGAGATTCAAAAGCACAGACAGAGAACACACTACTATCAAAATATATTTTATTCTGGACTTTTCATTTGATCAGACTCAAATCACAATAGTCAAATCAACATCGCAGTAAGTGATTTTTGCTGGAGAGTGAGCAAAATAGAAAAAAAAAAGAGAGAGAAAGAGGGAAAAAGTCGATTAAAGATGATCTAAAGTGAGACAAAAATCACTGAACAAGTATTTGCAATGCATGGTCCAAGACGTTCCGATATGCCCATGTACGTGCTTTTGCCGAGCGCTAAAAACAACATTAGAATTACAAAAGATTTTTAAAGTACAAAAATTTCAAAGGGTTGTGGACACAGCAAGCCGAGTGCTAGGTGTTGAGGACCAAGAGAAGCAAACGCTTGCGCACACACACTGTAAAAGGTAAATCTCTTTAAAATTAAAACATTATAAAATCCCATTCCACTGTCATAGACAATATAATAAATAGCACATTTCCGTACAATCTACTTGTTTGATTATATTAGAGCAAGCTTCAAAATACTCATCTCTTTAAAAAAAAAAAAAAAAAAAAATCAGGATATTCTTAGGAGGGGGATACAGATTACAGTTGATCCATGGGGAAAGAAAGGCATTTGTTAGCATTTTGGACTATTATATATGTATAAAAAAACAAAAACTATTTCATTAGTTTAAACCAGCCGCCTCATCCTCTAATAATGATCTGGTTCATTCAAGTAAATGTTTAATGTCACTCAAGTAATTTCAGTCCAAAAAGATAAAAGATGTTTTAAGTGCTCATAGGATTTCATAAGGGAGTAGGTCTAAAGTGCTGAGAGGTGACATGAGTATGCTGGGTAAAAGCTGCTTCTCTGGACTATGACTGTCTAATGGTATTTTATAAAGATGCGTGACGGCGTCTAGCAAACTCTAAACCAATGTGCCGTTACCCCGACGAAACCGCGCTGCGAGAAATCCAAAAGTCAACAGAGTTTACGTTAAAATCAATCCTTTATGACCGGAGCATCCATACGGACGCCTCCCATTTACAAACAAACAAAGAAAAAGTTAGCGAAACGGCACCAGCTCGACCTGACTTCGGACTATTGAATTGAACGAATAAGTCTGACTGACTGATAGTGAATAAAAGCCAAACCGCACCGACCCATAGTTCTGTCTCTCGCGTGAAGCCGTTAAGCTAAGGCCGTTACGGTCACACGCGCGCACACCAAGCTCAAACCTCTATAGAAAAGCAGGAAACGACAGCAATACGCAGCACTAAAAGAAAGAGCATCCGATGGGAGGGAAATGTAAGCGAGCCGTCCTCTAGGAGGAAGGCGAAAGGAAAGGAAAGATCCGCTGCAATCAACAAAAGGAACGAAATAACCCGATAGCTGTAGTTTTCTGTAACAGAACAGTGAGAGCGAATGAGCCGTCGTGTTTTTAGGGTCGGCCTATCAGACATTTTAACCGTACAGGCGTTTACCCATTTATGCGCTGCGAGTTCAGTTTTGTCTTATCACAAAGTTGCATAGGTTGTACAAAATAACACAGGGCATTCGCATTAGAAAATATAGTTGAGTAATTTAATAGGCTTTCTGTACTCGTAGAACTCTTAAAAAAAGAAAGAGAAAGAATCAAATTATCTCTCAAAGTTTGGCAGAAAAAAAGAAAAAAAAATCCTTGAGCACATTTTTTTTTTTTGGAGAACAGTTTCCAAAAGTCAGAGCCACTAAACGTACAGTGCCGATACTCGGAATTGTCAATATCATACAGCCGTGAGTTGGCCATATTCCTCTCTTTAGCTCACGCGGTTTGGCCTAAACCACCGATGGAGGGCTGACGTGTGCAATATGCGCACGACAGCGGCGTGGACCTCAGCCCTCTGGGTTTGGAATGATGAACACAGGAACTAATGAGGGGTGTGTGTGTGTGTGTGTGTGTGTGTGTGTGCACATGCGGCGTCGAGCGAGTCTGTATATAACAGTCCTTGTCTTAAGCGTCACGGGTCCGTGTTGTGATGGAGCTGGTCTGGCACCTCACGCGTGGACTACAGCAGTGGATGATGGGACAGTCGGTAAATTTGGCTATGCACACATTCAAAGTCGGTCCATGGCTTCCCACAGGCAGTGTCATTTCCTTAGGTCTAATACACAAACCTGAGATGGGGGAAGAAAACAAGATTATGAACAACGGGCAGTAAAGGTAAATGTTACACTTCCTAAAAATTAGAGCTGCACAATTTTGTTTTAAATCCAGGTTTGCTGTGCTTGTTTTTTTAGGGCTGCACAATTTGAACCGACATTTTGTGATTGTGTATCATTATGGCTATAAAACAACAATTCAATAAATACAAATCAAAACGGTGCTAAATAAAATACAAAAATATTCCTATTGTAATATTTCCCTGCAACGTAAAAAATGGTATTTAAAGTGGACATGACATGAGAACTCAAATTTGCATTGATCTTTTGACACACAAGGTCTTTGTTCCATTAAAACATCCTGCAAGTTTCAGAGCGCACAACATCAACTCATAAACAAAGCGTTTATTCAGTCAAGCTCTAAAAACCAGCTTGTTTTGACATTGCAGAATCTGTGACCCAAGGTTATCATAGTGTTGCATTTTTAAAATAGTTTTTATTTTAATATTTCCAAATTTCCTATACAATTCAGTTTTGTTTTAGTTCGTTTCAGTAATGCTTTTATTTTGTGAACAGCTTTTATAGATTTAGTTTTGGTAATTATATTTTAGTAGAGTTAACAGAAACACTTCCATTTTAAATACATTTAATTTCAGCAAAGTTTATAGGTAACTCTTGTGCAAACCTCTTAATAATACAAATAAAACTATTGTTTGAGATTGAAAAAAGAACCAAACAAATGCAGGTTAAAAGTACAAATTACTCAAACTCATTCATATTAAAGATGAAATATTGTTAAATGTGTGGTGTATAAGAAAAATAAATGCATATGATTAATGATTATGGATATTCTTTTATTATTATTTCTATGATTAATCATTTCAAACGTATTATTCTTGTATTGATCCATATATGCTTTTTGTCTATTTTAATATCATATACTCATATTCATGTGTTCTATTCAGACCAGACTTTTAGCTTATTTCTACTCTGACATATGTTTGTGGGCTAGATGTGCCATCTGTTCTTTCCGTTTTCTGCTCAGTGTGGCATCCTGTCTATGTGTGGTAGCTATATCTTGCTTTTAATTAAATTTCACATTTAGAGATGATTACCTTACTTGGAATTAAGGTACAGCTGTATTTGCATAATGGAGACGGAAATACTTCTGCTTCTCGGGGCTGGTTCACACAAAGCATTTTTGATTTGAAAAACGTGAGACGCGGGCAGTGGAACGGGGGAAAAGCGCAAGGTCTCGAGACGCATCTTTTAAAAGTTTAACTTATTTTAACTTGAATGCCGCGTTTTTAGAAAGTAGTGTCATACATGTCCGTCTAGCACGCGTTTACATTAAGAAAATATAGTAGCGCAGTGGAATGGAAAAACGTGGTTTTCCGGTAGGCTACAGGATGAGAGCTTATTAATTATCAAAAATAAATAATCGTTTTCGTAATTATTTCAGTTTGTTTTTCAGTAACTGTTGTTAGTTTAATTTTTCATTTGTTGAAAATTTGAAATCTCTATTTTATTTCAGTTTACGAAAATGTTTTTTTTTACCTATAATTTTAGTTTCAGTTTTTGTTTACCAAAATAACCTTACGTCACACATGCAAAACATTTGCATATATGACTGTCTCCAGAGCCGACATTGACAAATGTGACCCGTGCTGGCAAAAGTAGTCGGAAAGCGCACGGGCTCGTTACGAGCTACATGCAAAAAGAAAATTTTGGTTGAATTTAAGGTTTTCACAAAAATGCTCCACATAGCAATTACACGTCTAAAATATCTTTATTTGTACGTTTTCTGAGGAGTACTTTTCCTTTGTTTTTCTCTGCTCGCTTCTCGACGCCTGGCGCTTCCTCTCAGCATAGGTTTGGCATCGTTTTAAAGCGCAGCATTCCAGCTTTGTGAATATTCATAGCGGATTCTCGATGGCATTAGTCTGAACCAATGAAATGATTTTCAAACTCATGCTGATGTAAACAAAACGACCTTGCTCGCGCTGATTGACAGATCCGAAGCGTGCGCACAAAGGCTGCATTTACACTGCAGGTCTTGATGCCCAATTCCGATTTGCTGACTATATCCGATTTTTTTGACGACCCGCTTAAATCATCTTTTAAAAGTGACCCGTATTCGATATTTGCATTTACACTATACACTGCCGAAACAACCCAATGTAGACGTTCTGACCCGGGAACATTTATTAAAACGATATGTCAAGTTATAAAAATAACATTCTGATTAATTTCGGGTGGGTTGCGTGCGGGTGGATATGATAAATCATTATTAGGCCTAACGAAAATATTAACTACATTCTCTAAAATATGAGCATGTTCCATATTCATTTATTTCATTTATTTGTTTATTTTACAGGGACAGTGCTCATTGATTAACAGTAAAATAACTGTAAATGAGCCAGAGTTAACTCAACAGGCTAATTTCATCTGTTGTCCCTGGCCAGTTATTATAAGGCAACCTAAAATCCTAAAAGGCGGTGGGGCCTTACTATAGCCTGGGTTTCCCCAGACTGCCTTTGCGCAGCGCGATTTTATTCTCGCTGAAAGGCAGTCTGGAAACCATGGACCTGATTTTCGCCTCGTTTAGGGAACCAATCACAGAACGGGGAGGGAGCAGCAAGACGATGACGACATCTATGCGACACAACTAAGCAGTTTGTTTATATCTATGGAGTCAACATGGCAGCAGACGCGAAGCTACCTTTTGATGCAGCCTTAGATATTGTTCTAAGTAGTTTAGAACGCAAGTTTATTTAGAAAAAAGAGCAGCTTTTGGCGTCTATACATACGTCATCTGGTATAATGGAAACGATTGGTTATGAGCTACGTACAGGTGCATTTGATAGACATTCTTAGCACCCAATAAACGGCGCCGGGCATTCGTAAACCACGTCTCAAATACGAGAAAATGCGCATGTGGTTCCCAGACCCAAGTCTCAACGAGAATTGGGTCTGGCGTCAGCCAGACTAGCCTTACTATGCAATATCTTATAGACTAGACAAAGATTACTGCAAGTGATCAAGTTTTCCCAACTCAAAAGTCTATGGGTATTTAAAATTTGACAAGTGTGAAAATTATTAGGTTTCTGCACTAAAACTTTAAGAGTATGTTTATAAAGACTTTCAAGTGACATCATAGTAGACTTGTTAGCTTGTGCACAGCTTGTCAAACAATATGTAAAATGCGGGATAATCATGGCATTCATATATATCATAGCAGTTTCAAAGGTGAATGAATCCCTAACAAATCTAAAATTACTTAAGTTAAATCTAACTCGTTTGCACATACTTTTGACATGAGTTCTAAAACAGAGATTCGAATCAATCCAGACACCCAGATATTTGTATTCAGTCACAACTTGCTAATTTTGACCTGATATCATCATGTCAGGGTCTGGAACACTACATGGTCGCTTTGAAAAGAACATGCTAACCGTTTTACCAACATTTAACGTTAGACGTGATCTGTCAAGCCATGCTGTGATATAATTCATTGCCCTGGTTAATTTTAAAGCAGCTTGCTGTTTTGTGCTGCTATGTACATAAATAACAGCATCATCAGCATATAATAAAATGTCTACATCAGGACAAACCAAAGGCAAATCATTAACAAAGACTGAACAACAGTGGCCCAAGTATAGATCCTTGCGGAACACCAGTATTATGTGTATAACAAGTAGATTTATGATTTTGGACCTTTACATAATTTGTTCTTCCCTTTAGATATGAATCAATCCACTTAATGGTATCATTAGAAAAATTAAAAGAAGCTAACTTGTTAATAAGTATTCCATGATTTACAGTGTCGAAGGCCTTTTTAAGGTCCAAGAAAATTGCTCCCACAATACCACCCGTATCCATCATGGATTTAATATTTTCCAAAAGGAAAAGGGTAGCAGTCTCTGTTGAATGGTGAGCTCTAAAACCAAATTGCATAGGATGCAGGCTAAAATCACTGTTGTTCAAATAAAAAACTATTTTCTCTGAAACCCACTTTTCCATCACCTTAGATACAACAGGCCGATACAACATTTGGTTTTGACTTGGTGTGTGCCAAATTTAGTGTTATCACCAGGGATTTCAAGGTATGATTTGCCAGCACGGGTCACACACAGTTTTACATCATCACACCATAGGCCATTAATTTAACGGCTAACATTTGCATACCCTGATTATGATCATCGACATGTGTGATGTGGCCTATGGTGTGGTGAATGGCCCTGAATGGCCTATAGCAGGGGTCGGCAAGTAAGTTTGCCATCGGGCCCCCAAAAAATTTTGTCACTAGATGGCAGGCCAGAACATAGTCAAATGATAATTTAAGAAATTAAACTAGCTCTCAATTCATTTCAAAATGAAACATTGCTGCAAAAACTTTCTCGTACTTTTATTTTGAAGGCATAAATCACTAAAGACGAAGTGATTGTGAGTAAATGTTACTGTCATGACAGATCTATTTCAGAACCAGCCACTATCAAACTAATCTGGCTGCGGGCGCGGGACAGATATGATCGCCTATTGCCGACGCCTGCCCTATTGTGTCAAAGGATTATATGTTTGTTTGGAGCATTCGGCTTTGTAAACGAGGCACAGTGTAAAGGAGAGTTCACAAAGAAACTTTTGTTAAAAGATGAAGCAGCCAACTGTATTGTATCTGACAGCAGCTGCATCATAGAATGAAAATATGAATAATGAAATGCAGTTTCTGTTTCCCATCATAACATTTCTGGAGATATATCCAGCTGCAGACCCGCAGCACCACCAGTTTCAGAACCCCAGCGCCAGAACCGGAAGTGAGGGGCGGAGTTATTTACAATGAGACAAGCATGTAAACGATGACAGAATTTTCACTAATTTGAAGAATGTTAACCCTTTCACACGTAAGTTTAAAATATTCGAATTGACCCCCCAGCGTGAGTTTTTCAAGGCGACCGTTATTTAGAATCTGTCACTTTATGGTTTCCATGGTGACGCGTCACTGCTTGTCACGTGACACAGCGCAACCACAACACAGCGCTGAATGAATGATGATCTGCTTTTATGTAATTTTTCCTTTTTTATTCTAAATATTCATTACTTTAACTTACATATTTGTTGAGTCTCTTTTCTGTCTCTGCTTACTGAAAAAGGTGTATACATTGTATAAGCTACCTGACTAAACATTGGGGATTAGTCTACAATAACTACAAATTAATTTAATATATATTCCTTCTGGAGATTCCCGAATGTTTTATTCAAATATTTGACTTGCTGTATCCACATTATAATATAGGATCTACAGATGTACACTACTCTGCATTGTGAAAAGCCAGTGTCAAGGTCCAGCACACTTCTGAATGATTGGTGACAGTTTTCATAATTACTTTAACAATGGTGTGTGTCACTTTACAATAGTTTGTGGCATTTTCTCTCATGCTAGTTTACAATTATTTGAAATACCTGATTGGTAAGTGTCAATTTGTGGTGCACAAACAACATACTCCTGCTTGTAAGTAGTACCACTTTAATAAGAACATTTTACTAAAATAGCTAAATAGTTTCTATATTCTTGTATAGTTACAAATGACAGCTTAACTGTCCTATATACAAATAGAAATAAATGTGTTATCATAACAACTGTATTTACAATATGTAGGTAAATACATTGTAAAAATTATTATAAAAAAAGAACCATAGTAAATATAAATGCATACAACGGACCACGATATTAAAAATATGGTGAAGCCCAATGTTTCTGTACCTTAATGTATCATTATAACATACGTATAAAGTATGATGTTTCGTGTGTAATAAAAGTATACCGTTCGTGTCTAAGCAAATTACGCTCCAAAACGCGTTACTCGGTTTAGAACGTAAGCTCCGCCCCTTACTTCCGGTTCTGGCGCTGGCGTTCTGAAACTGGTGGTGCTGCGGGTCTGCAGCTGGATACTATAGCATTTCTGATAGGAAACAGGGTTCCTACTAGGCTTGCTGGGATGGTCGGTGTTACATCACTTGCCCACCACCGTCAATTTGATTTTTAAAATATTAAATATCAATAGGCCTATATTATTCCTTATTCGGTTCTATGCAACAGAATCAGATTTATAGATTTTTTTTGACCAATTATCATAATAAAGTATAGTCCAGCAAAGCTATTATTATCAGAGCTTGTGATCAGATTTTTTACACATTACAAATCTAAAATTACAATACGGAAATTTATTGGCAGCCTCAATTTTTTCATTCTCAAACATTAAATCACTGAACTCTTATTTTGACAAAATGTTAAGGAGTCCTTAAAGTTGATCTTTTGTTGATAATCACTTCTCACTACAAGCATACTAAAATACGCATATATCAGTTTAATTAAATCACGGACTTTGTGATTTACATAAATCACACTAAATAACGATTTCGGTTTTATTTCAATAAATTGTGCAGCTCTACTAAAAACTATAAATGGCTTTCAAACAGATTCAGCTCATGCTGTGTCTTCTCATCTTTGCACCACAGAAACTCACCGATCCGTCCGATGCACTTGCGCCCACTTTGTCCCCAGTGGAGTTCCAGCATACTTCAAAAATGCCCCCCGTCCCTCTGTAACTGTTGACTAAAGCACCGCTCTGCAGGGGACAAATCGAGACAATGCAGCATAGATCAATATATCAGCAACGGAAGATTCACGTAAATCTGAAAACTACATATTTTTTAAGTTTGAACATACTTGATTGACTAGTCCAAAACATCAGAAATTAGTTTGTACACAAATTTAAATAGTGTCTACATAAGGTATAGAATTATAAGAAAATTTAAATAAATAAAAAAAGTAAAGAGATTTTCTTAGGGACATAAGGTGTAATGGCTAACTGTTAAATGTGATCTTTAACAAATCTCTAAATGAATATCCACTTTCATTCTGTACATTATAACGTTTCATTAAAATAATTTAGCCTCATTAAGGCGAGACAGTACAGGTGAATAAAATAATAGATATCACCATGAAACTTCCTCAGTTGATTACTTACACAAGTTCATTAAAAAAATGTATTACAAGTTTTAGAAATTTGTATGTTTAATTATGCAAATTATGCATTATCTCATTAAATATGCGCAATTTTGCATATATTTTCGGTAGATAGATCTGAACATATGATAAAGCCAGGTGCAAAATTCTTTTTTCACTTTGATTACACACAAGAGGAAAAAAGATGTTCAGAGGGATTTCAGGAGATATGCTTTCATTACCTAGGACATCAAAATATACTGTCCATAGCCTTAAAAAATCGATTTTCGCCATATTTTTTTTAATTAAAATGTCACATAAACCAGGCCAGGAATGATTTATTAACAAATCCCTCTGAACATATCTTCAGAATACTGCTAAGTGTATAACTGGAAAGTTTGGTGTACTTGTGTGCTACATAGGCTGAGATGTGTCACTGGAGAATGACAAAAAACTAATTTTGAGAAAAAGGCATTTAAAGATTTGTAATGTAAAAATTCATACTTTTTTTAGAGGAAACAACTATTTACTGACACAATATCTCATCAAATCATTAGCAACAACAATACAAACCACCTAAATCACATCAAACCTTATAAACACAGCGTGGAGTGCAGTAAGTGAGGAGACAAGAGACGGAGATGCGTCGAGTCAACTTTACTATCCACTTCAATATAAACTATCATCAGTACAGCGAGTGATATCAAAACCAAAACACAACGTCAAAACTGGAACTCGTCATCATTTGTACCTCCCCTTCCTTAAAGGTACAGTCCCTGGTGAATGTCTCTTTCAGACTTCCTTGTGGGTCACTACAACAGCATTTATGGCCTTTGACTGAGCAGAAAAACAGTCAAAAAACACACATCTAAATGTCAGAGCGCGTCACGTGATGCATCTGAATGAATCAGGTTGTCAGAAATTGACATCAGCCAATGAGATTTCGCTTTTAGAGTTAAATGCCCATTGTACTTTCACGATTGGTTGCTGATAAAAATGACCATATTTGCATCCGACAGCATTGTACAGAAGAGAGTTTTCTAACGGTGTGTGTGATTAAATGGAGCAGACAGAGATCGCAGAGCAGCATGTTGATTATTGATATTTGAAATCACCAAAACAAACGCGCCCCAACCCAAAAGGAACAGACCCCTGATCTTGGTTCCTCCAACCCCACATTCACGTACACGCTATGCAACACAGGCAACGACTATGGCGGAATCTGCTTTACCTGCCGTCCAAGGGTATGATGTCATCAATTTGTGTTACTATGATACTTCAATCTGGTCAAATGTCTAATAGTCATTTAGCTCCTCTACTCCTCTTCCGATGGCAGAGTCATCCCTTACATCCCAAATAACAAACACCATGTTCATGAACATGACACAATAGTCCAAGTAACTAATATATTACAAACGTGACAAGATTAAGGGGTTATAGCGATCACTAAAAGGGAACCCAGCTTCTATAGAGCTGTAATCTCTCCAGCGCGGGAAAGCTTCTGCGATATTAACGTGGGTCTTGCTTGATCGTAACCCTTCTTTTTAAAGTGATATTCCCCTGGTCTTTTCCTCTTTTGTGTTTTCTCTGCCATCTCTCTCTTTCTATAATCGTTCTGCTAATGTCTGTCTTGTTCGCTGAGCTCTCTCTCCTCCAAAAGTTTATGTTGCCGATAACCGATATATAGAAACAATATTTATTTAGAGTTGTATTTCTTCTGTTTTTGACAATTATAACAGCACTAAAACTTATTTAACACTTGAAATACTGTAATTTTAGCAATTTCACTCCCTACTTACATACAAAACACACACACACACACACACACACACACACACACACACACACACACACACACACACAGTGGGGAGAACAAGTATTTGATACAGGTCAAGTATTTGATCGCAGGTTTTCCTACTTCAAGCATGTAGAGGTCTGAAATTTTTATCATAGGTACTCTTCAACTGTGAGACGAAATCTAAAAAAATCCAGAAAATCACATTGTATGATTTTTAAATAATTAATTAGCATTTCATTGCATGACAAGTATTTGATCACCTACCAACCAGTAAGAATTCCGGCTCTCACAGACCTGTTAGTTTTTCTTTAAGAAGCCCTCCTGTTCTCCACTCATTGCCTGTATTAACTGCACCTGTTTGAACTCGTTACCTGTATAAAAGACACCTGTCCACACACTCAATCAAACAGACTCCAACCTCTCCACAATGGCCAAGACCAGAGAGCTGTGTAAGGACATCAGGGATAAAATTGTAGACCTGCACAAGGCTGGGACGGGCTACAGGACAATAGGCAAGCAGCTTGGTGAGAAGGCAACAACTGTTGGCACAATTATTAGAAAATGGAAGAAGTTCAAGATGATGGTCAATCTCCCTCGGTCTGGGGCACCATGCAAGATCTCACCTCGTGGGGCATCAATGATCATGAGGAAGGTGAGGGATCAGCCCAGAACTACACAGCAGGACCTGGTCAATGACCTGAAGAGAGCTGGGACCACAGTCTCAAAGAAAACCATTAGTAACACACTACGCCGTCATGGATTAAAATCCTGCAGCGCACGCAAGGTCCCCCTGCTCAAGCCAGCGCATGTCCAGGCCCGTCTGAAGTTTACCAATGACCACCTGGATGATCCAGAGAAGGAATGGGAGAAGGTTATGTGGTCTGATTAGCGCTTTTTGGTCTAAACTCCACTCGCCGTGTTTGGAGGAAGAAGAAGGATGAGTACAACCCCAAGAACACCATCCCAACCGTGAAGCATGGAGGTGGAAACCTCATTCTTTGGGGATGCCTGCAAAGATTTACTGCAAAGGGGACAGGACGACTGCACCGTATTGAGGGGAGGATGGATGGGGCCATGAATCGCGAGATCTTGGCCAACAACCTCCTTCCCTCAGTAAGAGCATTGAAGATGTGTCGTGGCTGGGTCTTCCAGCATGACAACGACCCGAAACACACAGCCAGGGCAACTTAAGAAGCATCTCAAGGTCCTGGAGTGGCCTAGTCAGTCTCCAGACCTGAACCCAATAGAAAATCTTTGGAGGGAGCTGAAAGTCCGTATTGCCCAGCAACAGCCCTGAAACCTGAAGGATCTGGAGAAGGTCTGTATGCCAAAATCCCTGCTGCAGTGTGTGCAAACCTGGTCAAGAACTACAGGAAACGTATGATCTCTAATTGCAAACAAAGGTTTCTCTACCAAATATTAAGTTCTGCTTTTCTGATATATCAAATACTTATGTCATACAATAAAATTAAAATTAATTACTTAAAAATCATACAATGGGATTTTCTGGATTTTTGTTTTCGATTCCATCACTCAGTTGGAGAGTACCTAATGATACTAATTACAGACCTCTACATGCTTTGTAAGTGGGAAAACCTGGAAAATCGCCAGTGTATCAAATACTTGTTCTCACTGTACATGTTTTTTATTACCAGATACTAAACGATCTTTAGCCACGAGTAACCATTCGATAAACGGCCTATAGTACCTGCGTGTTCCAGATATGGACACACTTGTCGAAGGAGCCGCTGGCCAGGTGCCGCCCATCTGGGCTGAATGCCACGCTGTAGACGGGCTCCTGGTGTTTGGTCAGCGTGTGGATGCAGGCGCCACGCTCTGCGTCCCACAGACGCACCGTTGAATCAAACGACGCGCTGTGGGCAGAAAATACGAAGAAAAAACAACTGCTCAATGTGTATAAACACATACACGCATGTAAAAACATCTGAAAATGCAATCAAACTGATGTTTAAAAAAGGACTGGTGGCGGCTGGTTTTATGCACCTGGCCAGCATGAGGTTGGCATTGGGGTTGTTGGTTTCAGGGCCAGTCGGGCTCCATTTGATGGTGTAGATCTCCTTACTGTGGGCTTGCAGGTCATGAACACAAGTGTCCTGTTTCATGCTCCAGAGCTATTGTTCAATACACAACATTATTATAATACGCACTCTCAATGGACAAAAGCATACACAATAGAAAACTGCCAAATCTTCAAAATAGAGATCACGGTAGGTTGTTTGTAGCTCACTTTTAACGTCATGTCATCAGAGCAGGAGGCCAGGAGATTCCCTGTTGGATCCCATTTGATTGCATTGACTTCATTCTGAGGATAAGGAGTACAAATAATCAGTGACGTAATCGGTTAAGCATGCTTATTACACGGCTCTGTGGAATACTTGATTCTGATTGGTCAATTGCGCGATCCAGCGGTATATTACTCGCCGATAACAACCGGTGAAAACAGATAACAGGCTCATCCGGGTCACTGAAGTCAGCAGCGCTACACGCTTGCAAGGAAAGTTTTTTTCTTCGTGGATGTTTTGCGTTTGGTGATCTAATAAAATATTAAAACTCAGTCCAATCAATATTTTGTGTACGGTTATTTATTATGCCATCCAGTATCGTGGCCTCGCTCTCTCCTTTCATACAAACGCAGCCGTTCTAGTTTGAACTTGCCGCGCTAGCAACTGCCCTCTCCGCGGAAGCTTTGCGTTTAAAGACCTAATAAAATATTTAGACTCAGATCAATATTTAGTGTCTAACTATTTACTTATGTGGCAAGTAGCTCTGCGGAGATCATGTGCTAGATTCACATGGAGTGCATAAACATAAATTTACTTTTATTAAGTAAATAAAAGTGAAATTTGGATAAAAGTGTCAGCCAGATGCAGAAATCTAAATGCATTTCAATATTACATTCTCAAAAAAAACCTATGGGAACTTCATATTTCACACACAGTAGAAACTGTTGCAAATGTGTATCAAATGCTTAATGGTTCCCCAACAAAATATTAAGCAGCACAACTGTTTTTTAACATTGTTAATAATCATAAATGTTGCTTGAGCATCAAATCAGCAAACATTTGAGGAACACATTGTAATGCATTTCATGATGTATTATTTCAACCATAATAAAATTGTTCTTCAAATAATTCTAACTTCCAAATAAAATAAAATGTAGATATATTTAAAGGGAACAGATATGTATTTTTATATATGCAGCAGCCTGCTTTGTTTTTGCCACCATCAATTTATTAATTCAAAATGTCCTTTATATATTTGCATACATTATATATATAAAAAAAAACTAAATGTATTTATATCAATTTATCTACTTTTTATCCTTTATTAGGATGGAAACTCTTTTCCTAAATTAAACCATTTGGTGTCCAGATTTTTTAAACATGCATAAACATGCATTTTTGCTAAATGTTCAATAAATTGATTTCAAAACATTTCGTTTTCCTGACTTGTTTCCTATGTCAGGCTTTACAGGGTTAAGATGTCACTTTTAGTATTTCAGGACACCGAACAGTCAATGCAAAAAGTAGCATATATTATACACTATATTGGAAATGATGTAAGTGTCTTACTGTGTGGCCCTGGAATGTTTTGACCGGCCTGTCCTGGCCCAGTTTACACACGTGAATGCACATGTCCGTGCTGCAGGAGGCAAACGTGTTGTTGCTCTGCCAGTCCACGTCCAGAGCCGGAGCTGCAGGGGACAAATGCAAAACACATCATTCTTAACGATTCTTTTGAAATGAGCTTACGTACAACTGACACGTTTGGATGACACGACCATCCCGGGTGGGGGTTTAAGGGTGTGTTCACACTTGGCCGGTTTGGTTCGATTAAAACGAACCCTGGTGCGATTGCTCTGTTAGTGCGGTTCATTTGAATAAGTGTGAACGCTGCCCATCTGAACCCTGGTGCGCATCAAACATCAAGATGGGTCTCAGTTCGCTTTCAAATTAACTCTGGTGCGATTCGAATGAAATATGAATACAACACGGATTCATGTAAACGAATCCAAAAACAGGAAGATTAGACCCTAAAAGTACAGAAGGCTCAAGCGAACATGTTTTTTTCTCGTCATAGTCGTGATGTTGCCCATCACAGTACACTACAGGCATCAGAACCGCGTCTCCTCACAGCAGATCTGTGTTTGTGTGTGTGACGGAGGGATTCCTGCCGCTGTTTTGACTCTTTTACTCATTTTATAAGCTCTTCACGAGCTCTCAGCTGGTCAAAATACCATCATATGTGGGTTACTACGCACATACAATGAAGAGCGCATTTATCCCAAAACACAGCATTGTTTTGGATGTTCGGCAAGTTGCGAAATAGGCAATACGTCATAAAAGCTGACCAATCAGGTTGTGAATGTATCCCTATGCCTTTAGGTTTGGTGTTAAAAATGCCAATCTGAACGCTAAGCGGACTAGGACTAAATGTTTAGCAAACCGAACTACAAGTGTGAGAACACACCCTAAGAAAACCCTAGCTGCTCTTTGCACCAAAACTCTCTCTCTTTTCTGAAGGTCCTTCGGGTCACATCCCAACTGATATGGCTGCAAAATCCTGTCATGTATAGTTTTATTAATGTGCATTGATCTGTGTATTTGAAGTGTTTCCCCCCCTGTTCTCGACTGGATTAGCAAGAATGTCAAGGTCCGTCGAGGGAAAATGAATGTCCTGCTTGTGGTCCTTTTCTTTACTCACCAGAATGGAATGGAAATTGCTGTTTGGCCTCTCCTGTGTGCGCGTCCCAAATGATGGTGGTCTGAAAGGTGCACATTCCCATTAGCATCTCAACTTCATCACATCAGCTTATCAAGGCAGAATATGATAAGCACACGATTGTACTGTACCTTATCAACACCAGCGCTGAGAATGAAATTTCCTTTCTTGTTCCACTTTAAAGCAAATATGGGACCTTTGTGCTGGCCTAGTGTACTGGCAAGATTACCTAACAGTTATGGGACACTGATTAGATTAACAGGATTATGAAGTTTAATTAAAGTTAACGATCGAGTTAATTGAAGCTCACCATCTTTAGTCCATATCCTTGCAAAGCCATCATAGGATCCTGTCGCTAGGAGTGTACCTTCACTCTGCCCAACATGAGAGAGAGAGAGAAATATGAATTTGAATAATTAGTTTTGTCTGTGTAGTGTGTGTGGAGAGAGGCTCGTGCTAGCAGGGTTACTATGATTCATAAGCGCTAGTCCCAGCACTCACATTCCAGTCCAGTGAGGTGACGTCTTTGTTACTGGGTACGTCCTGCCCCCCCTCCCGAATGCAGTGGCGCAGCACCAGCTGAGTGGATCCTCCCGCGCTGCTCTCACTCAGGTTCCAGATCCGTGCGGTCGAGTCTCCCGAGCTGATGGCAACAACCAAACGCAGAGAGAATCAACCCATTTGAAAAGTATCATGCAGAGAATTGTTTCAAATTCACAGGTTTAACCCTTAAACACATACCTCGGGGTCTTTACTGACCCGGGACGTCATTCACTACCCTCCCCCTCATTAATTTTTTTAAGTTAGACATGAACCTTCTTAGTATTTCTCAAATCTATTCAGGTATGTAATAAAGTATATATTTTTCTGCGCATCAGTTGAGTTTCTGATGACTCAGTAAGTGCAATTCACCTTTATTCCTCAAGATGGCAATGTCTGACAAAGATGGCGTAATCGATTTTGAAGACAGAAAACTAATGTTAACAAAAATACAACCTTTGATTTTAATAATGTATTAGTAAATGTTGAAATTAATATTTACTAAGATGAATAAATGCTGTAGAAGTATTGTTCATTCTTAGTTCATGTTAACTACGGTAGTTATCGGTTGTTACAGAGTTATAGAGATATATATTAGATATAGATCCAGGTCGCTAAAGACCCGATTATGGAATAATAATTGGTGAAATATTTATGCATAAAGGGTTAAGCAGTAGCTAGACACTGACCCAGAGGCCAGCAGGTCGCTGACAGGGTTCCAGGCACAGATGAAGACCTCAGACTCGTGGCCCCGCAGCACCATGGCTTTGCTGGCCGGGATCTCCACCGCCCTGTCCACCTCCATCATGTCGGAGTGGTGGTCTGTCAAAAGAAGAGGCACTTTCAGCGCTATGTGACATTCATCCTAAACCCAACCAATACGCATCCTTCATTCATGTAAACGAGCAGCCATGGTGCAGCTTTTTGTGTTCCACAGAAGAAAGTCAGTCACACAGGGTTGGGTCTATTTAACCCCATGTTAAAGTCTTCTTAAAAAACCTTGCGTTGCCAAATGTGTTCAGGGTTAGATTGTAACAGTTCGCAACAAACAACCAATCATGCAATGAATGGCGCCTGCCTCGTTAAATATTCATATTCTTTGTATAGTCTCAGACTCTTCCACCCCCAGCATTTTATTTCAGCGTTCAAGGGAAAAATCTGAATGTGCTAACTGGAGTGAAGAGACGGTTTTATTCAGGTCAGTGTAGTTACTGTTAACTAAAACTAGAGTTCTCTTTAATTAAAAAAACTGGAAAAAAAACTGAAATAAAGTCAAATATAAATGTTAGATTAAAAACCTATTCATATTTACAAATGTTTTATTGGCAACTAACTGAAATAACATAAATAGAAGATAATAGTAATATTGAGAGAAAAAAACTAATTTAAACAAAGAAGACAAAAGCACATAGCAAAATAGCCAATACTTAAATTATAACTGAAAATATAAAAATAAAAGCCTAAATAATACTAAAATAACACTGGTTGTTCAAAACATCAGAAAGTGATCAACTGAGGGTGCAGTCAGCAATATAAACATGACAAGATCTTCATTTAATTAGGTCACATGATACTGTGTTCCTCCAATCAATGATATTGACACAGCAAATCTGCAAAGAACATTAACCTAGGGTTTACAAGCGTGCAGTGTGAAACCTCACAACGTGAAAATCCAGGATTCATTCCTAACCCTAAAATTGATTCCTAAAGATTGAACGGTGTAATTTATGGTAACACTTTATTGTGATAGTCCACTTTAGACACTCTAATAACTATAAGTAACTTTGCAACTACATGTCAACTAACTCTCATTAGAGTATTAGTAGACTGGTAGGGTTAGAATAAGTTGACATGCATTTGTAAAGTTACTTATTGTCAGTATAATGTCTGTTGGGGAATCATCACAATAAAGTGTTAGCAGATATTAAGCAGACAGTCTACTACTCAAATGACTGGTAGGTGACAAGTAGTTACAAAAGTTACTTGTCTATCGAAATAAAGTGTTACCCAATTTATTTTTTGTGACCTCAAAGTCACAGATCGAGCTGTTTTACGGTCTTAATGGTATTTCTTTATGACAGCACTATGTGAGCTGCTGTGAGCTTACTAGACAGCGTGTGGGACCCGTTCTCCTCTCCATTCGCCGTGTTCTCTCCGTTCTTGGCAGCGGAGGCCGTCGTGCCGCTGGAGGCGGCGGCAGCTTGTTGCTGAGCCATCTTATCCTTATACACCTGCTGCCTCGTCTGCACCACGTCTGGCATCACCGCGTCAATCAACGACAGCGACTCGATCGGCCGCCCGTCAAACAGCGTGCCGTCCTGAGAGCAAAATCACGTCATCTTCACGCATGTATAACGGGGAAGCTGAGAAATGTGGTACTGGTACCAGTGCTGACCTCATTGATGCTGACTTCAGCCTCCACGTACTGCAGGCCTTTCTGGAGGATGGAGATGAGGGCAGCAGGGGGCACCAGAGCGCCGTTGATGTTGGACTGGCTGATGTGGCTCTCTATGCCAAAGGTGAACGCTGAGTGGGAGAAGCCTGCAGGGGACGAGAAGACCCTTCTTGTTACCATTTAGGAACAAGTATTGAGTGAGGTCAAAAGTATTGGTACTTTGGTACCAAGTCGACAAAGAAATCGCAAAAAAAGTGTTTTTCTGCATTCCTGACCCGATATGGTTGACTAACAGGCGTAAGGTTTCAAACTGGGGTTATTACATTTAATAATTTAGCAGACGGTTTTAATACATTTTTAAATACATTTTTATTTATTCGTTTTAGGTCATTTAGTTACTTTTGGCAACTAGCTGAAATAAATTGTTAAGGTTTTTAGTTGGTTTTACTTATCGATAATGAAAAACAAGCTGGCTGCAGTTAAGTGCTCACAGTTTTACCAATTATCCATAAGTAAAACCATAAAAAAATTATTTTCATAACATAATTACAACATTAAAAAACCTTAACATTTTATTTCAGCTAGTTGCCAAAAGTGACTAAATTACCTAAAACTAATAAATAAAAATGTATAAAAACTACATAAACACTACAAAAAAACTAAGAAATAATAGAAATTACTAATAAAACTATAATAGTATATAAATTATATTACAAAAACAAACTAAGCAATAAAATTGAAATTAATAATAAAACTATAATAGTATATAAATGATATTACAATCACAGTTTCAAATGCGTAATTGTGCATGTTAAATAGTTAAGTTAAAAAATAGTTTTTATAAATGGCACTGGTATTAGTTCTGACAACTGAGAACTGACATTTCATTTGGTTATTAAAACTTACTCTTAAAGAACAGCACATAAAACACTACATTTTTACATTTCCTGGAGAGAACGTGGATGATATTTCCTAAAACACACTGTCAAGATGCTGCCAGGGAGTTGCTATTGTCCTGAGTGTTTGTATGGTGCACTGGCCGGTTGTTAGGTGGTTAAACCATTAATTAGTTCTTTGGAAATAAACATGGCAGGACAAAAACAACTAGCCCTGCATGCGATATGAAACAGGATATTACACCGAGCTGTTAACTGAAGGGAAGAGGGTCGATGAACACACACACACACCTGACTCTTGCAGGTATCTGTACACCAGGAAATTGACCTCATCACTGCTAACGCTCATTTTGGATCCTGGGTGAACCAAGAGGTCAGGGCGAGAGTGGAGCCTGGAATAACAAAGACATGTTTTCTGTTACTGTTCTTCACCAACAGCATATAGAGCATCAGAACAACAGAAAATAAATTACTTTTAATCAGAAGGAATTCGTTAAATTGATCAAAAGTGACAAAAAACACACACAAAAATACAGTTAAGTAAATGCTGTTCTTTTGAACTCTGTTCATCAGAGAATCCTGAAGTAAAAATGTTTCCACAAAAATATTAGGCAGCACAACTGTCTTCAACATTAATAAGAAAATTATATTCTAAAACAATTTTAAAAACCTATTTTTACAGTCATTTATTAACAAAAAAAAGTCATGCAAATTACTTAAATTCATTGTATCTAAGGTAGAATACATTTTCACATTTTTGTTTTTATCTATTAGCTATTTATAATTTTGTGAATTTAAATTGACCTGCTGCTTTTAACTGTTTTTTATATTTATCTATCTATCTATCTATCTATCTATCTATCTATCTATATATATATATATATATATATATATATATATATATCGATTGTTTTGTCTAAAATGAAGACACGATTCTCCTACGATTCTGAAGGGAAAAAAACTAGAGGTTCTGACAAAATGTTCATAAAAAAGATATTAATTTGAACTAAATTAAAACAATTATTTGAATTTATCATTCATAAAGACTTGTTTCTTTATTGGATGAATCCGCGTTTGTGAATAAATCTTTTAAATGAATGATTCAATGACAAACACTTTTGTAAACACCAACTTGTCGCCACCTCCTGTCGTAACGATAAGCAATACAATACAAGTGTCATGCCCAAAACTATAAACTTCTATCCCGTTACTTTAATGTTTGTATTGTAACACATAAATAATAATGATGTGTGGTTGAAAGGACTGCTTGTGAAGCTGCTTCACACTGTACATTTACATGGCAGCTGCTCTCTCCGGATCCGCGCCAGTGCCGACGCAGATTTGAATGTTGCAGTGTGTGATGATCGGAATTTCAAATCGTTGTCATTTAGGAATACGTTAAGTATTTCCTAACACATACTTGAGTGTATCATTTTTTTGTAAGCTGGCTTAATTGCCCATGTTTGCATAAATTATGTGTTTATATGTTGATTATTTCTTAATGCCTCTCGCAGAATCTCGCTCACGACAACAGTAAAAGAAGTTCAACTTTTAAAAAAAACGCGTCTCCTGTTTTTAATGGCAAAAACGCATTCTGTGTGAATGGCCGCTAATACTCTGTTTTGCCGCAGTTATGGTTTGACTGGTCTTTGAAATTACCTGGCTCAGATACATCATCTGTTTAAGAAAATCATCACATGCCTGTTTAAATTAATACATTTAACATTAAATTTAATATTCAGCAATAATATTGATCTGCCTGCATTGACACCATTATATGAGCTGAACTGAGCTGGACGAAGACATTGCGGTTTTCTCCAGAGCGGCTATATATATATATATATATATATTAAAAAAATTAACTAAATGAATAGCTTTTTTACAACAATAATGAATCATCACTGAACCTCTGCTGGACTGTGATGCTATTTTCTTCTGGAAACAAACTTTGTGGCGTTATTTTCCTGTTATCACTGTAAAGCTGCTTTAAAACTATATGTATCGTAAAACGCGTTATATAAATAAAGGTGACTTGACTGTATCCAAAATATTCCCAAACCAGAAACCACAGATCTTTTTTTTGTTGGTCCTTATCAGTATATTATGGGATGGTTAGGACACCATGAATCATGAGTCCATCAGAGGCCACTGGGCAAATTTGGCCAGGATGCCAGGGTTAAACCCCTACTCTTCTTTCGAAGGACATCGACATGGGATTTTTAATGACCACAAAGAGTCCGAAGGACTGTGCTTTTTTTACAGTATAGTCTCTCCGTCACTACACTGGGGCGTTAGGACCCACACAGACCACAGGGTGAGCACAGACCTGGCTGTTCTTGGCTAAACTTTCTCACAGGAGCCCTGGGGGAATTTTCCATCCGCTGGAGAGAACTGTTAAGAAGCTACACTGATGTTGTGATGGGAAACAAGAGTTAAAGAGTTAGTGTTGAACAAGAGGGAATGATCCAGGTGTACGCATTCATTCAGCTGCTTATTTCGGTCTTTAAGCCTCCTTCACAGTCTCATAAGCCTTCACGTATAACAGCAACCCATCATATGATGAGAATCCCTGTTGTTTACGACGCGTCAACAGGTTGCCAATTCACAATCAAATAAAACGGGCTTATACAACTTAATGAAAAGGCTCTTGAGCCGTGTAAGATCAGACTGGCTAAATGTCTTCACTCTTCACACCACTATTCTCTTATCCTACACTCACAATAAATCACACAATCCAGTACATTTGTTTACTGAAGAAAACAACAACAATTTGATGATCTGATCGTGCCGCAATACGCATGTCTAAAGATCATTCATCTCAACAGCCGGGTCACACAGATCACGTTTTCCCATTCCACTGCGCTACTTCTCCATTGATTTTCAATGTAAAAATGTTCCAGGCCGTTGCGCTCGCGTCTCACGTCTTTTGCAGTATCGCGCGCACGCCAGCCGCTCTAAAAACGAGCCGCTTAAGTTAAAAATGAATTAAACTTTTAAAAAAATGTATCTCTAGACTTTGCTGCTACCCCCCTGCACTTCACTCCCCTGCAAAAATGTGTTGTGTGTGTGAAGGCGCTTTTGGCAAGCTACTTTTTAAATGCAATGTAGGATATTTCAGACTTCACACTGATTTCATTTTTTGGAGGGTAAAATTTAAGACATTGATGAATTAGAAGGATGCGGCACTGACTCACCATGATACCAAGTGATATTTAGATGTTCATACTCTTGCCATCCATGGGAGCACAGGCAAATCTGCCGGTCAATAAAACATTGCATTAGTTATAGTCAGATTTACAGTCAGCCTTCTCCCCCCTCTATAATTAGCCAATAGTTGAACAGAGTACAAGTGTAAAATAAATGCTTGGTGACAAAGCAAAAATTTAGATTTGACTAAGACCAAATTTAAAAAAACAAAACTGCCCCAGAAATTTGGCAACTTTCCAGGTTTGGTGATAACTTTAACATTCCCGGAAATAACCGAATGCACCACAACTATCCAAAATATGTTTCGAGCACAAGCAGAAGGTAGACCATTTGATTTGAGAAAGAGTACCCCAATCACAGTCATTAATTATCAATTTTAGATAAAAATAGCACCACTGTCATGCAACATCTACACATGATGATGATGATGATGTGCATTTTATTCTAAATTCTAATCTTATTTTATTATTTATTTGTTTGTAATATTCATTGGTTTTATTTTCTCTCAATTTGAAAACCCCTGGTTTAGTGTACAATCCCCCAGTTTTTGTTCTCTGTAACTATTTACAAATTCTGCAAGTGTATCATACACTTGCATTGTACGTCTGAGTGTTGCCAGACGTACAATGATTATTGTATTTGTACGATCATTTTGACCTTTTGTACGATCAATAATGAAAAAATCCCATAATGTACGATAATTTCAGAATTTTGTGACACTTCAAATGATGGTCGTTGCAATCATAGGGCTTCTATACTCATTGATGACTGGCTGAGGATCCTACGTCTACCGCCATGATTGTGAGGATAACGTGAACGTGGTGTTACGCGTGTCGTCCATCTTTGTGTCTCTCGGCCAATCATCGTGGAGAATGACTCTCTCTCACAAGTTAATGTTATTTTTGTATATTGTATACAAAGTTGTATTACATTAGCAAGTCATCTCTGTATGTTTGCAAGAAGAAAAAGGAAAAAACGTAAACGTTCCTGCCGCGGTGCTTAGGTCAGTTTTTTTTCCAAGCGGAGGTCGATATTTTGGCAATAAAGTATTTTTTAGGTTGTGTCAAAAAGTTGTTGGTCTAGCTGTACTCTGTAACGTTTGACGTGTGTACAATAATTTCCTTCCAAATACGATAATTTTGAGCTTCTGGTAGGATACTTGGACATTACCAATCTGGCAACACTGATGATGCCTAGTGTTTTAAAATCCACTGGGATTTTGGCGAGAGTTACCCTTTAAAGCAGTCGTGCAGTGTATGAAGAAAGACCTAAGACAAGTTCATCTGTTACAAAGCATCTCTTACTGAGGACACAAAATCCCCCCTTTTAACTATCAGCTATCATGAAATTATGCAATCAACTAAAAGTCCTTGCAAGTCTATACTAAACAGAACAAGATATACAGAGCAAATACTTCTGCTTTATGCATCTTCATGGTTAAACTATATGCGTCATTTTGTAATTGGTTCATTATGTCCAACAGATCTATTAAATGTGTCTCTACACACAAACATTAAGCCTTTTTTCAAGATTTACGCTATTCAATTAACAGTACAATTCCATTCAATTGAATAACCCTTACATGTTCATATTATGAATTAATTTTAAATGAGTAAAAAAAACTGCAGCTTAATAAAACAGTTATTAGATATAACAATCTTAATGGAACAAGGGAATGGACAATTTAGTTTATGTGATTTGTATTCATAAAATAACTAAATAAATAAATGAAAATGTTTAAATTTAAGTTTAAGAATTATTTAAAAAAACGATTACTCATTTAAAATGATTCATAATATGAAAGTACTACTTAATTCAACTTGATGGAATTTTACTAATAACTGAAATAACTGAAAACTGAAACTGAAAAAAAGGTTTTGTTTTGTGCATTCACGTCTTAACCAGTAAAATACACAATTACCTTTCCAGAGTACTTATAACAAGCCATTAATTAAAGTAATTAAATGCCTAATGCAATGACCATATTTACATCGCAAAAAAATATCTGATCTGAACATCTGTCACGCTAACACGACCGGAAGCGCAATTACATGTCATTCGATTTTGAGCTTACGGCTAAATCTGCGCATGGTGGGCAAACGTCACCGGAAACAACAAGACTCCCCGAACAAGTGCAAAAATGAGCGATTCTAGTTCCAGCACGTGGCTGCTTCCATAGCAACGCAGCTAACTACTAGTCGGTAAAATACATGCTAGTTGTTGTGGTTGTTGTAGTCAACGTCCATCTCGCGTGCACACACAGCGCGAGGAACCTGAGCGCCCATCCCCCACCGCGCGTGCGGCCACACGCCATGCACTTTCACTCTGCAAAATGAACACTTTTAACGAGTTATAAGCGCACTCCAGCTATCTAAAACGCGAACGGAGACTGTAACCGTCAGTTCGTGCATAACTAGGTGCTGATGTGTGTTATAATGGGCGAATGAGAGGCTCTTCTTACTCGTGCCGTTGCTTCCACTCTCACCAACCGCTAGCTTCTGAAGCTAAAGTGCTGAACAAATGTGCCACGGCGCCGACGCAAATCCGGCAGAAGGGTATTCCTCGACCTTTCCACTCCACAATCTCACTTCTGTCCTTGATTAATATCTATTTTCCTGTGGTCTGCATTAAATATAAAGGAATAGAAGAAACATTTAGCAGCTTATGGCCAGCCTAGCGCTTCAGAGGAAGCCGACGGCCTCAGACTAGCAGTAGGGCGGAGACTTTCCACGCGAAAATGAGGTAGCAGTCTCGTGGGGCCTCCTTCCAATTACAAAAAACTGAATAATAAAAAATATAAAAACACCCCTCAATTATATCAAAATTATGTAACGTTATAAAAAAAAATTAATGTGAGATTATGATTGTGAAAGCTAAGTGTTTTGCTTACATCAGTTTATTTGTTTGGCGGCATTAAATTATAATTGGAGACATGTGAGATTAGAATTACGCATTGTATTTCGAAAGCAGCTATTTCCCAAAAAATTATTACAACAAATCGGAGTCATGAATGATAAACAGCAGAGTTGACCGCCCAACCCCCACCGAGCGCTGGGACAGGCCTGTGTTTGGCCTGGCTGGGCACTGCCCGCGATCTCGCCACACCCACAGTCTCCTCCGCTCAGCCGTTCAATAACAGACTGACATCATTGGTCTGCGTATTACACTGCTATTTTCAATCTACCTTAAGTATTGTAAAAGCATCGCAGTTGTCTTGTGACTTACAGTCAGCCTGTGCATATTAGAACTGTTACCCATAAATTGCAGCAAAATGAATTTTCAGCTGCAGACTATCAGAAACCAACTACTGCCTTGATCATTATTTATTATCAAAGACCATACTTGTACATAATTTTTGTTCTTCATGATGTATTTATAAAGGTTCGTTTTATATCAGAATATTGTTATTTTATATTTATTTTTTATAAATCACCTTATTTTACTAAAATTGTATTGTATATTTCCTTGTCGTGTTATTAGGCTACTTGTTTTGTGTAGCCTACGCTTTGGCAATATTGTACAACACAATCCTGTCGATAAAACACGTTAAATTGAAACACACACACACACACACACACACACACACACACACACACACACACACACACGCACACACACTTGAATATGTGGTCTACGGGGAAACAAAGACCATGTACTACTTTTTTCTTCATAATGTATTCATAAAGGTCCGTTTTATATTAGCCTATTGTTTTTTTACACTTATTAATTACAAATAACCTTAGTTTAATACAATTTAATTGTAGGCTATATTTCTTTGTCTTGTTATTACTTGGCAGTATATTGTATTTATATATTTATATGTAAACACAATCCTGCCGATAAAACACGTTAAATTGAAACACACACACACACACACACACACCTGGCCTAATTTAACTGATAAACCCACTGTACAAAGCTTCCCTCCTCATCTGAGAGATGATGACACAACCATGTAACATCTCAAGCCATCTTTGCTTGCTGGAAAGATGTTAAAGGATACGACTGAGGAGGACGAGGTTTACTCTCAGCCCATGAGATCAGCCACCAGCACACGTGCTCTCCAAGTGAATTATTACCTGACAGATCATAATCCATATATCATTTGGGTGTGGTGTATGAGCATTATGGAAGGAACACATTTCAATCTGGACAGGACACCACTAAACTTCACATAAACTGTAAACCTGTCCCTCAAATCTGATGGTTAAGTGGAATGTTGTTCCAGGATCAACAAAGATGATGATCCAGGAACATGTTGCACTTGGTGAAGTCACGTTCACTTGTAAAATTATTTATAAGGTACAACAATGTTGGACATCTTTGGTTATAATCGTGATGCTGGAGAAAAGCTTCTTAAATGCTGAATGTCACAGTGCCAAGCGAGCAATGATTGGATTATTGGATTTTATACAGATATTAATTTGTTGTGCAGTGCATTGATTTGAACATGTCTCTTCTCTCTCTCTCTCTTTCTTTAGTATGACAGACCTAAAAGTAAAGGCCGGTCATTTGTGCATATCTCATTAGCAGTATGCAAAGCTCAGTCATTTTGTTGTAAAATAGTATTATTTTCTTGCTTCAAAATAGAGAGAAAAAAAATGTTTGCCCCTTTTTGTTTCTCAGAGTGGCTTAGTGTGCCAATAATTCTGTCGCTGATGATTGTCATGAATTTATGTCCCCAGCAATTGTGTCATATGTTTGTAGAGTTTGTCAACGCTTCAATGCCAGCTTTATACAAAGATTGGATACAAACAGACAAATACAAATGTTTCCTGTATCCTTGGCAACAGCACTGGCGCTGGCTGTAAATGAGGCAATCAAATTAATGCTGGAACATAAAGCAGGGAGAAAGAGAGTAAAAACTGGAACACGATTATCCATTTTACACCAAATTTAGCATGCATGGAGTGAAACATTACACTTTTGGATGAGATTCTCCTTAACCGGTCCATCAAAACACATATTGACAGTTTAATTAGAATTGGAAGCAAAGCATTTTGGCGGTCTTGCACAGTTGTCCCTAATTACTAAGACCTTTGTGATGGGGAACTGTTTTGGCCAACAAAGAGTGGGCAGGAGGAATGTTTTTGGGAAAATATTCTGTAAGAAGAATTTAATTTAGATCAACATTATTTACATTTACATTCATGCATTCAGCGGATGCTTTTATCCAAGGCGACTTACAAGAGAGGAACACAAGCAATTCATTAAGGAGGCAACAATATTCGTAATATACAACACCAAGTTTATTTGACGACAATATTAGGAAGCAAGCCAGAGAGGAGGGGAACAATTACAGAGAAGGAAAGTGCGTGCGTGTGTGTGTGTGTTGGATTAAGGGGATGGTTAAGTGCTTGTGGAAGAGGTGTGTCTTCAGCTGCTTCTTGAAAGACGTGATGGTCTCAGCAGTTCGGATGGAGGTTGGCAGCTTTCAGAGGAACAGAGAGGGTGAAACTTTTGGAGAGTGACTTTTTGCCTCATTGTGAAGGAACGACAAGGCATCACTCATTCAGTGACTTTAGCTGATGGGCGGGAGCACATTTGTAGGGGTGTATTGAGGTTGGGATGTTCTTTTCCAGTGGAAGTTCTGAAAGCCAGTGTCAAAACTTTACATTTGATTCTGGATGCATGGGAGCCAGTGGAGTGAGATCAGGAGTGACATATTTTTGGTTGGTTGAAGACCAGACATGCTGTCGCATTCTGGATCATCTGCAGATGCTCAGGCCCTGTTTACACCTGGTGTTTAGATGCGTTTTGGTCGATTGGATCACAAGTGGATGACGCTAAATGCAGGTGTAAACGGGGTCTAAAACGTTTTGAGTTTGTCCACTTTCTACCAATTCCAGAGATAGTCGAAAACGCATTTGACCGGATTGCTTTCGTAGTGTGGTCGAATGTGTTCGAACAGCCACAAAAGACCATCTACTCTCCTCCTACTGACCTAATGCGTAAATATTATGGGAAGAGCGCTAGCCAAACGGGATTTAAACTTTGTCGAGCTGAAGACCCAAGTTTGTTTTAAAGATGAAACACGTACCAAGCACAATGTTCACACCGTGTTCAGCTTCGAAAGCTATACTGCTCTCCGTATGTTTTTCATTTTTTTCTTATTACATTTACATTTTTACATTTTTCTTATTCTTTTAGAGCTTATTACATCCATTAAATTGAAAGATCTGAAAAAGTCAACTTAGACCCTTCCCTCGAAGAAATCAGGACTGAAGTGTTTGAAAGTGGACAAAAGAGACGGATTAAAACACCAGGTGTAAACGGGAATGTGTCTCCCTCATCTATACCTGTAATCTGATCGACCAAAACGCAGGTGTAAACAGGGCCTTAGTTGTTCTGGCTGGAAGGCCTCGCAGTAGTGAGGTGTAGTCCAGTCTTGAAATGACAAGAGCTTGGACAAGAACTTGCACCGCATACCCGGACTTGAACGGTCTGATTTTCCTGATGTTGTTAAGTGTGAACCTGAATGACCAGGCTGGTGTTGAAATATGGGTGGAAAAGTTCAGTTGGTCATCAAACACAACCCCCAAGTTCCTTTCTGTCCTGGTTGCCATTGTTGTAGACTTTCCAGAATTTCCAAGGAGCTTTCCGTCTTTTGAAGTGTGGATGACGCTCCTTCATTCAAACAGAGATCTGAAAGGCAGCCAGAGATGAGACAGTGAGACAGTGAGATAATCAGGTTGAAATGACAGATAAAGCTGCGTATAATCTGCATTGTAATATAGGAAAAGCCATATGCCTTTATGATCGTGCCCAGTGAGGTTGTGTAGATGGAGAAAAGAAGAGGAACAAACACTGAACCTTGAGGCACTCCGGTGATTAGCTGATGGGACTCAGACATCCCTCCTCTCCATTAAAACCTTGAAAGATCTTTCTGTGAGGTAAGACTGAAGGCATTGAACTATCATACATGTGATGCCCAAGTCAGAAAGGGTGGACAGAAAGATCTGGTGGATTTACAATGTCAAAGGCAGCAGACTGGTCTAGAATACGGAAAGAGGATTTGGAGTTTGCTCTTGCCAGCCGTAGAGTTTCAGCAATGGTCACAGGGGAGGTCTCTGGAGTTTACACTTTTGAAGCCAGACTGGTTCTTGTCGAGTAGATTGTTCTGTGAGCAAAAAGGCAAGACTCTTTCAAGAGTTTTTGACAGAAAAGGAAGAAGAGAGACTGGTCTGTAGTTTTTAACTGCTGTTGGATTGAATGTTGGCAGTGGGGTTACCCGAGCCTGCTTAAATGCGGTGGGACATTTGCATGTAGTGAGGGATGTGTTGATGATGTGCCTCTGGCGTGAGTTCACAAGAGTGCTATGACGCATGCGCGAGAACTGAGAAGATGATCGAGGGGTGATCTACATTCGATGGGTCTCGAATGTAGTGTTTAAAATGGTTCTAAAGTGTGCGTCTCCTGGATGTCTGAATCAGGAGAAACCAACGGAAAAACGTGAAATGCCGCAAAATGCCGCAAAATTCCCATCAAATGATCGTGAGCGTCATCTTCTCAGTTCTTGCGCATGCGTCGTGGCGCTCTCGTGAACTCACGTCAGAGGCCCACACAGAAGAAAATGAATAGTCGAATAAAGTTGGTATTTTTTTTAACATTTGTTTGCACACAAAATGTATTCTCGTCGTTCGATTAACTTAAGGTTGAGCCAATAGTCCCTATTTTAAGGACTATTTTAACAATGTCCTTACTAACTTTTCTGGGCCGGCAGATATCAATTACCTAGCAGCCTGAGTGAGCCAGCTCTCAGATTGAATCAAAAATATCTTAATTTGTGTTCCGAAGATGAACGAAAGTCGTGGAACAACATGACGGTGAGTAATTACTGACAGAATTTTCATTTTTGGTTGAACTAACCCTTAAATTTACTTACTTTTCATGTTTTATTTAACAATACAAATTATACAACACAGTAATATAACTCTGTTAACCCTGCAATAAAAATATATTACTTGCATTGATCTGGCAGGCAGCCAAGGTATGAAGGAAGTGTGGATTGTGTGCGGATGGAGGTTGGTTGTGGGCAAGTGAGACTCTGAGAACTGGTTGCCACCTTATTAGTGGAATAGCTGGCAAAGTCAGGCAAGAGGTGGGAGGAGGAGGTGGATGGAGACAGGATAGAGATAAGAAGATTGTTGTGAATAGTTTCCATGTGTCTGAGGCGTTGCTGATTTTGGTTTTGGTAGTAAAAGACCTTAGCAAAAGCAACACTAAAGGAGAAAGAAGATAGGAGAAAATAATACTTGCTCAGGTTAGCTATGAAAAATTCAGATGAGAAGCACGATCATTTGAAGTGTTATAATCCAAGCACGTCTGTGTCAGGCCCATGTGGCATTGTGCTGCATTGCATAAACCCCAGATTTAATGCACCACCAAGCTGTGAAACTGCTCAATCCATCTAAATGTGACTTCAGTTTTGATCATGGAAAGGTCATCGGTCTTAGCGGCGAAGCCTGAGTCTGGCATTACAATAGCTGCTAGATGGATGGTTTCCATAGCTGTGTGTTCCCAAGATTACAGTGTTGTGAAACTTTAGCATATGCACCATTAACCTGAAATATTATTTCCGAGTAATGAATGGTATGAGGAGATGGCACACTTAAATAGCAGTACATTCATAACTCGCAGCGCTCCAGAAATACCCTGTAGATACAGATTGCATACCCAGCATGTCTCTATATATAAAAACAAAAGTCTGTAATTGCTGCAGCCGGGAGGCTTTTAGTGCTAGGCCAACAACAACAATTTATACTGGGATTTGATTTCCTCCAGAGGGTCAGATTGGACTCAAAACCACATTTCAGCACATTAGAGAATTCAATTTAGGTTTAAGATAATAATGATGACTTTAGGGATGGTGAGTTGAAAAAAGCTCCACCCAAATATAGAATGACCACACAGAGGCAACACACACTTATTAGTCACAGGTATGAACTCCAACAGAGACACCCAGTGGTACAAACGGGCATCATGCCTATGTTGTCTCTCTCTGACTCATAAATTTAAACTACCATGTCCAAAAATATGCATTCTATAACTGATAATAATATAATCCAAAACGTTAAAAAATAAATTAATACTTTTATTCCACAAGGATGCATTAAATCGATCAAAGTGATTTCTATTTCAAATAAATGTTTTTTTGAGAAATCAAAGAATATAAAAAAATGTACCATGGTTCCCACAAAATATTCAAATAAGCACTACAACTGTTTTCAACAGATTATTAACTATTAATGATTGAGTGCCAAATCAGCATATTAGACTGTTTTTTTGAAGGATCATGTGACACTGAAGACTGGAAAATTCAGCTTTGCCATCACAGGAATAATTTACATTGTAAAATATATTACAAAACAATATTTTAAACTGTAACAATATTTCACAATAATTATTGCTGTTTTACTGTATTTCTGATCAAATAAATGCAGCTTGGTGAGCATAAGAGACTTCTTTCAAAAACATTAAAAAATATATTTCTGTATATTATGTACAAGTGATATTTAATTGATTTAGTAACTATATTGTCAAATGTTCTGAAGTTATACAATTGCATTTTTTATGTAGCTGACCGAAATGCACGTATTTACTGAAAATATTTCCATTTGCCATTATAGTCATGACTTGACGAATCAGGGAAGGATACGCAATGATCCAAAAGACCCAATCAGCAAGCGAATGTGGGCAGCCACGCATTCGTTTTCAAAAGTCTCTGACTTAATCTGAAATAGCCCATCTAAACTTAATCTAACCCCTCAATCCCTATTCCCTATGTTAGTCAATACAGTTCACTTGAAGGAGTGAATGAAAACGAGTAAGTGAATTCGGACAGCCGTTGAGCATCGGCTCTACACTTGATATTACAGTGCAATGTGGGATTGAATGAGTGCACTCGGTAACGTCCACAATAGTTTTGGACACCACTACAAATGGCATAATGCCCTATTTGAGGGTATAGGGAGTGATTTCGGGTCCATTTACACTGGAATTAAACCCCGGAGTTTTCAAACTAAATCTGCAAGTCTCAGTTTTCGAGGGCCGAAAGCTCCGGAGTAGTGTGAACGCCAGGCGTAACCGTAGCAAGAGTTATACGTTTTAAAACGAAACCATAATAGTGTAAACAGGGCCTTAGAATTCTCAGATGTCACTTGATTTTAATATTTTATTCACCAATGAAATGCAATTAACACATTTTTAAGTGTGACTTAAGTGATGTTTTGGGGCCACAGTAAATGTGCTAAATCAATTGACATGTCCATGTTTTGAAATGTATAGTATGTTGTGATGATGAGACAGGCCGTCCTAAAGACCTTTCAACCCTTCTGAACACTTGTCCATGGTGCTATTATAATCCAACTCAAGGGAGAAAATACTACCTGGAACATTCTCGGGAAAGGGCAGGCAGATTTCTCAGAGGGCTGAATAGACACATGAACAAAGGGAAATGAAACAAACACATTGCCAGCAACAGGTGTAAATGTCCACCGTTAAGGATCTGCTCAACACTCTGTAAAACACACAAGGGTGCGGGACTGGTCTGATTGTCAAATAAAAGATTGGGGATTTCTAAGTTTGATGTAATCTAGAATATAATGTGGATGTAGTACTTTCCCCCCAAAAGAACTAGTCAGCCTCAGCAGAGTATACAGAGATGAAGTTGAGTCAAAGATAGCATCATTTTGAGAAATGGGCTCTTTGCAGAAAAAGAAAAAAACGACTATGAAAAGATTTGACTCCATTCCATTTGTGACAAAGTGTGAAAAGTGTTAAATGGATTTCAGAATTTAAAAGAGACCATCAAAAAGTCCAATTATCGTCTCTATGTGCATTCACATGGACAAACGGCACAGAGATAAAAGTGTGTGTCTAGCACTTGCAGCAGTTCTGGCTTCTTCTCATCAGTTTGCCCTTGGGACAAAATGCTCTATCTGTTAACGTTCAGATATGTAGACAATTTTAGTCAGCAAAGAAACCCTGCTGTCTCTCAGAGGTTAAAATGAAACTATATGTTTGGCATGTGTGATCCTTTGCTGAAATGCTTGCCACCTAATATTTATTAGTTTATTCTTAATCTTCGGCATAATGTGTGTGTTACTAAGGGTGTTCTGAAGAGTTGTTGCATTGTTTTTATTATTCTTCAGGTGCAATTCGTATGTCTGACCAATTACCAGAAAAGTAATGCGGCATGATTTCATATTCATGTATGTCACACAAATGGTGCAGGACGAGTTACACAGTGAAGTTTAATAATAATGGAAACATACTAAACATAGCAGTGCGTGAACACAGATGCATCTGGTTGCCTTCTGATATGTGTCATGTGAAATTCAAGTGCGAATACGCATTGCATTCTAACCTGATCTTAAAGGGATAGTTCACAGGAAAAAAAGATACTATGGAAGTCAATGGGGTCCATAAACTGTCTGGTCACCAACATTCTTCAAAATATCTTCTTTTGTGTTCAGCAGAAGAAAGAAACTCATACAGGTTTGAAACAACTTGAGGGTGAGTAAATGATGACAGAATTTTCATTTTTGGGTGAACTATCCCTTTAAGGGAAAAAGTAACTGTTACAAGGTGGTGATTTTGTTTGAATTCGTATGATGTGAATTCTTACAAAGACATACGATTATTAAAAACAATAAGCATACATTTTTTTAAGCACCCCTAACCCCACCCCTAAATGAGCCACCAATTCCCTAGCCTGGTTGAAACCAGAACCTTCTCATTTGTAACTGTCTGGGGAAGGTTCATTCACAGCCCATTTCCAAAAGGGCGTCACCAACGGACGTCGCTCAAATACCTCTGGGCGCAATTGGATAGAACTAAACCAATCAGAGCGATCGTCATCGTTTAAAGCCCGCCTTAACGTTTGTGATTGGTGCCTCGATTTGGAAAAATAGGAAATGGGCTTGAATGGGCTTTTGGAAATTCGTCTGGGTTTTCCCATCAGGCTACCAATTCGCCAAAACATAAAATAGTTACAAATTGCCATGATATTGTCTTAAAATTGGCGCAAAGGCCCATTCACACTAAGAATGAGTATAGCGCCGCCGCCCACACCATCAGACGATGATATTCCCTTTGTTATAAGCGTTTTTTAAAAGTGATTCCAACGTTTGTCTGTCGTTAACTCGCTATCATTAAAGTGGTGGTGTCTGTGGACTACCCTATCTCATAGAATTAGAAAGATTATCAAAACTTTATAGTTATAGTATAGTTATTGTTATCGTTAAGTCCCATTCACACAAAAAAATTAGAACTATAACAATAATTATATTAGCGTCCACACCAACAGACCTTACTCAGAGCAGCGCCATGACAGGTATGAAAGTGAGGCTGTGATATTTGTTTTCAATGGCATCAGCAGTAAATAAAAAGATGCAAAGCCAATTTTCCACAGCTCATATTGTCTGTGTTTTTTTGTCTACGTGTTTTTCGTCAGCAGAACAATCCAAAAACACATTAAATAACAATGAAGAGTACAATGAATAAATTAAGAGATGTATGTCTATCCCTCACAGCCTTGCTTTTATTCCCGTTAAAAAATCAAAGATGGCGCTGCTGTGAATAAGGCCTAGCGCTCTGTTTATAAGCGTGCGCTGCAGTTTTGTCGTCTGTCACTTTAAATGTTCAAGCTCTTTAAAGTCAGGTGTATTCTGATTGGCTCTCAGAAATTTTGTCATTCATCAGCTGGAAAAAAATATTCTGAAAGTGATTCCAAAGATATTATTCCTCTGTGTTGTTATCATTATAATTGGTGTTGTGGACTTCCCTATTCTCATAGAATTAGAATGACTATTGAAACTTTAGTTAGAGTTGTCATAGTTATCGTCCTTGGTGTGAACGGGCATTAAGTCCTACATTAAGTCAGTTTTCTCTTTCAGGTCAACTACTGGTCATGGCGGAGCTACAACTGTCTTGCTGATCAAGTTAGTTACAAATATTTTACGTAAAATATCTGCAGTGCGTTCTTACGTAAAACGTGCGCTCAGCCTTCTACACTGCATTACACATTTTTAAGCATTATTTGAGGGTAAGAAACCGTATATGATACCAGTCATGTCAGATGTTATTGCTAATGTGTTATTTTTGTATTCCAATTAGAAATGCACTTGTGTAACCAGTCCTACTCAACCCGCTCTGAGTGGGATTCGAACCATGTTCTCTGGCGCGGGAGGCGGCGCTCTAACAAGCAAACTAAAGGCAGTTTATCGTCAGTTGCTAGAGCGCCTCTTGAGATCAGGGGAGTGAGGTTTGCACGCACAGATCTCACTGGCCTACAGTACATCTGTTACACTCACTTCCCTAAACCTCACTCCCATCCGGGTCAATGGCACCAAATGAAACTGGTTCTACTCAACCCACTCTGAATGGGTTTCGAACCGTGGTCTTTGGCGAGGGAGTCGGGCACTCTAACAAGGAGGCTAAAGACCGTAGCCTCTAACATCAGTCGCTAGAGCGCCTTTTGAGATCAGGGGAGGGAGGTTTACTCGCATAGCTCTTTTTGGCCTACGAAGTTACACTCACCTCCCTAAATCTCACTCCCATCCGGGTCAACGGCGCCAAATGTTACCGGTCCCACTGACCCACTCCGATCGGGATTCGAACCTTGGTTTCTGGCGTGGGAGGCGGGTGCTCTAACAAGGAGGCTAAAGAACACAGCCGCTAGCCTCAGTTGCTAAACGCCTCTTGAGATCAGGGGAGTGAGGTTTGCATGCACATACGTCACTGGCCTATGACAGTTACACTTAAATGAAATAGCTACCGGATGTGATGGTCAGAACTGCATTGCCTTGAAAGGGACCCTGTTCAAACGAAAATGCAACAGCTCCTCAGCGTGCACCGAATCATTGGGTTTTATGGTGTAAAATGCTTTGTTTCTGCCCTCAGATTTAGGGGAAGAAATCACTAATCTTAACTATGAGTAATAGTAGTGATTCTTGATTTAGTAAACACCATAAATCATGTATGCAAGCTCAATGACAGTGGTTTGACGAAAAGTGGCACATGGTTATTTCTGTTCAGTTCTTCACCTCCGTGCTGGAAAGGGGCAAGGTCAGGGTGTCGGACCGGCTAGGAAGGACTCATTCCACACATCATTTGGCAGGAAATTGCTTCCCTACACAGTTTCACACTGGCACACAGCCCACAAAGCCACAAATCTGCCAGCAGCATTATCGGGTATTTTAAAAACCCTTACGGGTCTCAAGAGGAGCAAGAGAAGGCTGACGGTTATTGACTCAACATGCTTTCTTGAAATTTCCTAGCTCTACATTGGCTCCAAACTATCAATACAGGTATGTAGAGACCTTGGCCTTGCAAGAGATATAAACGGAAAGCTTTGGATGAAATATATTGATTGATTAGTAAGATAGAGCATGATGGGTTTGAATGCTTCTCTGCCTTCTGATAAGTGCTCAGAGGATAGCAGAGCAATTCAGGAATACATTTTCACTGATGTGCCTTCTTTGATTCAAGATGTCTTGGAGTTAAAATCAACTGCACTACAAAGCCTTGTCAAGTGAGACATGAAAAAATACAATAGAAAGCCAATAAGTTGCTGTCCGTTGACGTGAATGAAAAGCATATTTTATTTGTGAATTCCCAAGAATAAAGGCCTTTGTGCGCATTGATTTTGAAATCCATTTATCAAATGGATACAACGATTTAGACGCTTTTAATCAACCAAAAACCTTTATCGATTAGATGTGATAGAAAAGGCAGGAACAGGAACTTGTAAAATTATTTGTACGTCCCTCATTGCTGAGTGCATTCAATCATCTCATTACTTAAAGATCATGTGACATTGGAGAAAAGGAAAGAGCTTTAGCATCCCCCCCCCCCCAAAAAAAATAGACTCATTCTCCTTGTTTCGGGAATAAAGATTTGGGCTATTTTCCAAACCCAGGGTCAGTGAATCAATAATGTATTTACTCTGCTTTATGTTTGGCATCGTTCTGCATTTAGCAAAAGCATGGTGTGCTTAAGAAACAGTTGACTTTGTCGATACAGCGTATGTGAGTGTGTACTTGTAATAATAATGCAATTCTCTTCATGCCCTGATGCTCTTAGTAATGGCAAGGCAATTTTGAAAGTGGGGCTCTATCAACCGTCAACTCCATTCCTGACCCCTTAATGACCCACTCCTCATAGCTGTATATTACAGCACTCAAGCTTTGTTTGAATATGCATAGGCTACCTCCAAATACTGTATGTCTCGGGCGCATTATCGAGCATTCTAATCATGCATGTTTGTGCACTTATCTTGTGATAGTGTTATTATTTTGAGTTGAGTTCTTTAGAAAATTAGGTGAGCCCGTGTGAATAGTAGCCTCAGTTTGCTGTTCTCAGCTGACAGGAGTGTCACCGGTGTGTCTTCTGTAGCTAGTCTGCTTCAAGGTTTGACGTGTTTATCCGTTCAGAGATGCTCTACTGCAGACTTCGGTTGTAACAAGTGTTTATTTGAGTTTCTGTTGCCTTTCTATCAGCTGAACCAATCTGGTCATTCTCCTCTGATCTTTGATCATCAACAAGGCATTTACTCCCACAGAACTGCCGCTCACTGGATATTTTCTCTTTTTCTGACCATTCTCTGTAAACCCTAGAGATGGTTGTGTGTGAAAATCCCAGTAGATCAGCAGTTTCTGAAATACTTGACCAGCCCTTCTGCACCAACAACCATGCCACGTTCAAAGTCACATTTCTTCCCATATTCTGATGCTCATTTAAACTTTGAACAGCAGATCGCCTTGTCCAAGGCTGTGTTCAAAATCACTATTCCCTATTACTCCACTAATATAGTTCACTTGAGAGAGTGAATAAAAACGGAAACCGAGTGTGTCGAAGGGCTGCCGCTTTTGCCTAGTTTGTGCTTGCTGTTTAATAATTATTTTTAACTTAGCAACTTGGCAGCTCCAGTAGTAAGATGAAAAGATTTATCTTGAACTCTGCCATGGAAACTAGCATGTATAAACCATAATTAAACAATTTAATAATCAATTAAAAAGTCAAGTCAAGTCAAGTCATCTTCATTTATATAGCGCTTTTAACAATGTAGATTGTTTCAAAGCTGCTTTACAGTGATAAACAGAGATTGTTTTGGCTTTATAGCGGTTCTTGAATAAATATATTTTCCAGCTAAAGTTATTTTTGATTGATTCACTTCCGTCGCAAGGATCATTAGTTTTTTAATTAGAGACCGCTAAGACGACACCGTTCTCTCTACACAGACTTTAAACGCGAACCTGTGAGAAACGCTGAGGGCGCTCACGTGTGCATTAAGAATGAATTCTATAGTTATGCGCATTTGAATATATATGCGCAGGTTTGTAATTCCCTACCAAACAAGCCTTAACAAACAACTTGTCTGGCCTTAAACATTTTTAGACAGAATTTTATCACTTCGGGGTAGATACGCGAAACCGAAATTATCCAGACAATGCTTTATCTGTAGAGTGGTAAAGGGATCCTCCATAGGGAGAGGCTAGTTGGCACTTCAGCACTGCGTTGTCATCGGGTCCAGGCAAAGGTCCTTTGTCAGATCTGGATACGGCCTGGATCCGGCAGGCTGCGGAAAAACCTCGGGATAAACAAAGACACTAAAATTAGCGTAGATGCCATTCTTCTTATGATGTAACGAGTACATTAGGATTTATGGGAAGTGTTCCCAGTTCCGGCTGACCTAATCTATGCAGCCTAAAATTGAGTTATAGAAGTCTATAATGTATTATGTGACAGAGTGTGTCTGCTTCCCGGACAATGTTAGGAAGACTGTTCCAAAGTTTTGGTGCTAAATAGGAAAAGGATCTACCGCCAGCAGTCGATTTTTATATTCTAGGTATTATCAACTGGCCTGAATTTTGAGATTGCAATAGACGTGAAGATACTATAATGCGTTAAGAGCTCGCTCAAGTACTGCGGAGCTAAACCATTTAGTGCTTTGTAAGTAACCAGCAATATTTTTAAATTTATACGATGTTTAATAGGAAGCCAATATAGTCTTGACAGAACCGGGCTAATATGGCCATACTTCCTGGTTCTGGTAAGAACTCGAGCTGCTGCGTTTTGAACTAGCTTTAGTTTGTTTATTAAGCGTGCAGGGCAACCACCCAGTAGAGCATTGCAATAAGTAATTTATGCCTGTATGATATTACACTGTATCCACATTGGACCAGCGGTTTGGAAAATGGATAGATGGATGATTCAGCTGCGGGCGCTATCTTCTGGTCAAATGTGGGAATTCATTCAGTGTGTGACTCTCACAGTGCATTATGGGTATTATCTAGCTGTTGAGCGTACATCGGTTGTGCACTCGTTATTGCAGTGCTCCTGCTATGATTTCTGACACTACTACAAATGGCTGTCCCCTCAAATAGTGGCTTATTTAACTGTATAGGGGGCTATCTCGGACACAGCCGATGTCTAACGCGTTGAGTTGCTGCCATGTGATTGGCTGATGAGATATTTGCTTTAATGAGCAGTTGAACAGGTGTACCTAATAAAGTGGCCAGTGAGTGTATATGCAGTATGAATAATGGCTTTTTTGAAAACAGTATTAAACTTAGCCTACTTTACAGACTTTATATATACAAGTACGGTCTCTGAATATTCTTATATAATAATCTACATAATATTTCAATTTAGGTTAATACATTTCATTCATATTTAATGGGGGATGCAATAACAATTTGATCAAATGTGTATGGGCAATTCATTCAATAAGTAAATGTGTTATAAAACTGCAGTTTTAAGGATTTCTTTGAATTTCAGTCCATACTCCAATATAAATCTGCATCCTGTCAATTCACTTCCATTCTTGAGTTTAAAAGGCAAGATATGACATACTAGATGCTCATCCTCTGGGTAGGTTTCAGTTTTCTGAAAAAGTCAGTGTTGAAGGGGCTCAGAAACATTTATTTAAAGCATTTTGTTTTCAAACTAGATTTGAATGGATGTAGACTAACTGAAACAAACCAAACACTTGATATTGCAAAGGAATTGCTTTTACCATATTATCCTCAAGCTTTCTTAAGGCCATCAGATTTATTCATAAACTGCGCTTACAGAGTTATGGACCATCATTCTTTGCTGATGTATGTATCACTGAAGTGCTCTGTCAGTGAATATTTAATATATTCTTTAGATAGTAAAAGCTGTGTATTGTAAAATCAAAACTTCTAGCTTCTATACACAAAGTATGTCAAACTATGGCCAGATAGTTTTATAAGAGAACTGAAATGGAAATGTTATAATCTCAAACCATTTTCAAGATGGATATTTTTAGATTTGTAATATACAAACATAGGCTTTTGACATAAGAGCATGTGGCAGGTGTTCAGTGTGACAGAATGTAAAATGTTGTGTAATTTTTAGTACTTTCCAGAACTCTAGACCTTCCAGATCTCACTGACGGTCATCAGACAAGATGTTTTTTGCGAAGGGGGTCAAAACAACACAAGCCACTCAACAAAGGTGTACACCTGTTTACCACTTGCCCTGCTACAATAAATGTAATTTTGGTGATTGTTATTCGTGTCATCATGTGTGGACCAATCAGCACCCAGGACTGGAACTATATGTTTGATAAATTATAATCTATATCACTGTTTGGACGTCTTTCCCCAGGGTAGGTCATAAGAGATTGTGGGGATATGAGCTAAAGGACAAAAAAAGGACAGAAACAGCTCTGAAGGCCGGGGAGGACCGGGCCATTCTGCTGGGTTTGGGTATGGTGTTCAGCTCAGTCATGATGTGCTTTGTGATCTGTATCACCATGGTGCGCGCGTATGCAGACAGGTAGTGTTACATCACGACTGCTTCAATAATATTTAGCCCTGCACTATATTCAATTATGTTTTTGGAACCTTTACGTGTGACTTATAAGAGTTATCTTTCTGTTGTAAAATGCAGTGTATTGACCGATGAGACCACCTGTATTGTGCTTAACTCCACTCTTACGAAGGATATCAATTGTTCATACAACTGCGGCTCTGACTGCTGGAGAAGCTCCGAGTTCCCCTGTCTGCAGGTGTACGTCAGCCTGAACGCCACCGGCCGCATCGGGCTGCTCTTTCACAACCAGGAGACGCTGGACGTCCGTTCTGAGGTGAATCTTTCAACTGTGGGGTCTCCTAAACAGCAATGAGATTAAACTGAAATCGAATGGAGGATTTTCAAAGGTGAAAGAATTCATTCATTTCTCATATTAGGTGTGCTGACATTGGATTGGCCGCATCCCAAATCGCATACGCTCTTGAGTAGGTGCTTATGTTGAATTACTTCTCAACCGCTAAAAAAGTACATTATATTTAGTATGAGCATTATATTTAGTATTTAGCAGAATCTTTAAATGAAACTCCGGAGCTTTCAGCAACTTTTCTGCGCGGTACACATTGTATGATTTTGGGCTGTCCCAGACGAAAGACGGTCAATCATGGCGATTTCTGGTCATGGCTCCTAAACGTTGCTCCTACGTCTTGCGACCAAAGATAGCCTGCGATCATTTTCTGACAGTGTCTGACACTTCTACTGACTTGCAAATAAAAATGCAACATGAAATAGCGTATTGATCAACGCGACATGACTCAAACGTAAAACTACTGTACTTTCCTCAAGCTCCTTGTCCAAAATTGGTATGTCAAGCTGGCCTCTTTTCCCCAGTCATGACCCAGTCCATATTCTTTTTCGCTTCTTCTTTTTCTTCAGTGTACATAAAAAACACAATTGCCAAAGTGCGATTCATCGCTCTATTTGTTTACCACTAGCACATGCTTTTTTTCTTTTAACTTGCTTCGTAGCCTATGATTCAATAGGTGTCATCATCGTACAGTTTACATAGCCTACATGTTGTACCCAGGTTTATTAGATCCATGTCGTACAGTGTGATTTGTAATGATCTTATAGGATTGCCGAAATCGCACAGTCATAGTAGGCATTAGAAAGACAATTTTCAGGAAGTTTAGAAAAAAAATTATTCATAATTCATTCTTGTAAAGTTTGTTCTGATAAGGATGGTTGTAAATTAACTACAATTTTAAATTGACCTCTAATTTAAAATTAACCTCCCACACTATATACACTAGAAGACACACTTCAGAAGTTTTGGTTCAGCAATTTTTTTTTTTTTAATGTTTCTAAAATAAATCTCTTATGCACACTCAGGCTGCATTTATTTAATCAAAATACAGTAAAAACAGTAATTGATTTTATAATATTACCAACATTGAGTTCCTGCTGGTTTTGTCACGGACTTTCAGTTATCTTGCTCTTAGTTTCATTCTCATGGACTCTTATGGTACACGGCAACAATATGCCTAAAACGAAGAAGTTTTTCCTTTGAGTTTTCCGCATACAAACGACACCGTTGTCAAAACGATCCCCATTCACACGGATCAGAGAAAACGACTAAAAACCCTGTGTTCTACTGCCAGGCCAATAATAGATGGCGATGAAACAGTTTAGACTGAACACATAATACGCATGTGCATGACGCCATCGTCTTCAGAGATTCGCGTTTTTGTTGCTTACACGGAGACCGTTTTCAAAAACGTGCACTTTGAAACCAGTTTTCAAAAGTTTGCGTTTTCAGGCCACCAAAACGCTGTTGTCGTGTAACTGAACAGCCAAAACGCTTAATTTTTTTAACGTTTTTAATTGAAAACGGTGTTGTGTAAACAGCCCTTAAGGGGGTGGTTGAGTATGATTTAACTTTTCTAACTTTAGTTAGTGTGAAATGTTGCTGTTTGAGCATAAACAACAACTGCAAAGTTACAACGCTCAAAGTTCAAAGCAAAGGAAGATATTTGCTTTTAAAGAAAAGGACTACAACAAACAGCTGGTAGGGACTACACGACATTCCTCTGGGGTTTAGTGATCAGCAACCCCAAAATGTACATAAACCCCGCCCCCGGGAAAACGCAGTCCATGTTGAGAAGAGGGAGAGTTGCTGTATAAGTGTCACGGTTCATAGATCCAATGTCTCTCTCTAGTCTCGTGCTTTGTTGTTTACATGTGTATGAGTGTGTGAGTGGGTGTGTCCGGATCATTATTGATCAGTTCCAGCTGCAATCACTCACCATTACCAGCTGCCACTCATCTCATCTCCTATAAAGGCTCACCACTTTCTCATTCCCTTTGTCAGATCGTTGCATGAAGTCACTGTGTTGTCTGTTCCTATTCCCGTGCGTTGTGTCCCGTCTCGAGTTCCTGTGTTCCGGTTTCACGTCTTGTTGGATTTCGTTTCTTGTCGTTCCACGTCATCACTCATCAGAGCACGCTGCACTTCATCCATCACTCTGTGTCTGACCATCAAAGTCCCTGCGCCACCGCCTGCATCACCCGGATTATTCATCATCATCATCATCATCATCATCATCATCATTGACTATAATTAAAAGAGCTTTTTACTTGCACATTGTGTCCTCGTTTCTGACGTAACAATAAGATACATTTGTGAGTCAGCTCAAACTTAGCATCCATCTTTTCATATGCAATAGAAAGTCACTCTGTGTGCATCTCACATCAGTTCCTATACGAGCGATTTATAGATTACCATGACAGAATATGCCAATTGAAGATAGTTAACTCCACATCAGCAACATCAATTCATCAACTAACCATTCATAGACGTCCTGTTGCAGTCGTCACTTCTTCTTGAGTCTATCCATCTTTGTCTGACTCCGTTTTAACATTAAAGGCAGAACAGTTTCTGTAATTTTAGTGTGTCTGTGTGAGGTAATCGCAGCTGCTAACACACACGAGCTCTTGAAACCCCGCCCTCTGCAGCAGCTCATTTGCATTTAAAGGGCCAGGTGCGTTTTTGCAAACCCTGAAAAAATGACAACTTTAACATGCTATATAAAAATATCTGTGGAGTATTTTGTGCTAAAACTTCACACACACACACACACACTCTGGGGACATCAAAAATTTATTTTACAACTTGTGAAAATGGCATTTTACCACCCCTTTAAGTTCCTGTTGTCCTTTGTTTAGTTTCCCGCCACTTAGTTACTATGGAGATTCATTAATCATCACAGGTGTTTGTCATTAGTTCCCATTTGCTTTGTATTTAAGTTGCAGTCTTTTCAGTGTTCATTTGTCTGTTCATGTTAATGCATCGGTTGAGTTTATTCGCCTGTATTCTTTGGATTTATCTTCTGAGTGTGTGATTAAAGACTTTTAGCCTGAGTTTGCTGCAACCAACCATGACAGGCTCATGCTGGATTTTTCAGCAGGAAATGTCTCACTGACCAGAAACATTTGAATGGTAGTGTAGATATTAAAATATTTCCAAAATTGCACATTTAAAGTACATTTTCTATAGAAAACTGAAAAATAACATTAATAAATAATAACTTGTTGCTTTGTTTTCACTGTTTAAAGTAGATTTTTATTTGATTTTTCCACAGTGTTTTTATGTGCCAAAATGCCAGAAGGACCACAGCGTCCTGCGTGTTATGGTCCAGAATATTTCAGAACATCTGAAGACGCACCAGCAGGTCACATGTTACCACGACTCCAGCGAGCATCAGGCCAGTATCCTTCTGAACCGTCCGCATGGCAGCAGTGCCGTTTTCCACTCTCTCTTCTGGCCCTCCTGCATGTGTTCTGGAGGAACCCTCATCATACTCATGGTCAAGCTCACTCAATACCTTTCCATACTGTGTGAACAAATTGGCAAAGCGCCAAAGTGAAAGGGGCACAGTCATTGACAGACTTGGTGAAGTGAATGGATGAGCTTTAATTTCTCTTTCAAATGGATTTTGGTCTCCTGCGCTGCTGTTGACTGGATTGACTGGAAATTGATATGTCTTCCATGGCTAAGCTACATTGTAACCACAAATCATATCTCTGAAGCACTATTCCAGATGGAGCTAGTGCTGTTCAGATAAGGACTTTTTATTAGTGCAATATAATAGGCTATGCAAAATAATGATGAAATATAATATAAACATTACATACTGTATATGACCTGTTTCTAATCTTATAAGCCTTTGGAAAAAATATCGTAATTAATATTTTGTTAATAAATAAAAAATGTAAAGAGTTTAAATTGGATAAATGACCAATAATAATGAATCAAAAATAAAGAAAATACTGATTAATTATAATTTATCAACATATGTCATATGTAAAAAAAACTTTTGTGTTTACCTTTGCTCAGTTAGTTGTGTTGGATGTTAATGATCCCACACCTGTTTCTGTTCAGTGTATTTAAGCCTTGAGTTTTTTCTGTTCAGTCTCGTTTGCATTTCATGCGGTTGAGTTTTTTTAATTCTTCTGCGTTTTTCTAGTGGTATTTTGATTAAAACGTATTTTATACTCATTTTTCATGCGTTCATTACAGCCATATACTGTGATGGAAGGCAGAGCCTTGAATATATATATATATATTGCATAGTTTGCCCCTCCAATGGAACTACTCCGCCCTAGAGCAGAAGGACCATTCACTGGAGGACCATACTAGAGACTTTTTAGATCTGGCGTGCCCAACTCACTATGCGGACCAAAGCGTGCCTTCCAGTGGATATGGTCCCAGAGATGATTTTGCTGTGTTTGCTACCTCACCAGCCCCACTCCAGACCCAGAGCCCAGCCAGCCACCACCCACACACTGCACGGAGCAAACGCCAGAGCCCAATGCAGACAGTGAGCCCAACCCTGCTGTGATGCACGAGCCAGTAAAGAGGACTGAGCCTACCATTGCCCTGGAGAGGATGTTTCCCTGGTTCTCAATCATCCCTGCTTGTCCCACCCAGCTCTAAGTGTCATGTGTCTCTGCTGGTTCCTCCCAGCTCGAAGTCTCTTGTGTCTCCATAATTCCCACCCAGCCTCCCACTCCCGCCTCCTCTTCCAAGGGCAGCAAGTTCGTCGACCCCTCCTCTGCTGGTTCCCGTCTGCTCCTCCATTGTTAACTCCAATATGCTGTGTGGATGCCCCTTGAATCTTCCGGTCACCAGCTCCGCCTTGGAAAGAGGATTTCCTGGCTCATCAACCTGTTGGCTCCACCTTGGCTCTTCCCTCCCTTGGCTCCACCTGGGACCATCGTCCTTATGGCTTAGCCTTGGTCAGATGTCGCTCTGCCTTTGCCACGGACTTACGGGCCTTCAGCTATGTTAGCTTCGTCCCTCCACCCCTTCGGTTCCATCGGGCCTGCCTTCCCTCCGGCTTCGCCTCAGTCCTCTGGTACCGTGGCTCCACCTCGGCCATGTGGTCTGGGTCCCCAAACTGTGGAGGAAGAATCTGTGATGGCTAAAGGTCAAGGTCACCCTTGTGATATCTTGTGGTATCCCAAAATCAATTGCTAATATTTCTACACCATATGAAAAGTCTGTAAAAATAGGGCCCAACGTACAGTGTTAATATGAAGAGAATTTCTGTATTGATTTTTCGCACTGCATTGTGTTGGTTTTTAGGGTTGAAGAAAATGTCCGTTAACTTATGGATGCTTGTTTCTGCCACAGAATCAAAAATAAAAAAGGTAATTGAGACTTTATCTCACAAGTCTGACTTTTTTCCTCATAATTGCGAGTTTATATTTCAATATTGGGATTTTATTACGCGTAATTTCGAGTTTATATCGCACAATTCTGACAAAAAATTCTGAATCGCAAGTTATAAAAAATGGTCTGTCCCAAAAATGTAGGCTGCTGACTTGTTGCCTCACTGCCCTATCAGGCAATGACTTTGCAGGCAGCATTTGCACATGAATGTACCTCAAAGTGGTTTCAGAGAGACTTCAGAGGCAGCACAACGGTTTAACGATAGCAAAAAAACAGCTTTGGTGATAACTAAGTGAATATTTAATTACTATAATGGTAATTTCTTGCCAGAAATGACATCAAATGTGATAAACGTTAGTCAAAAACATACTTTACACAGAAACTGACCACGCAACTGCAACTTTCAGAATGCCATCTTTATTTGACTTTAATGAACAATCACAATGTACAAAATCTTTGGCCATATTTAGGGCATAAGGCACTAATATTATTTCATAAGACAGGCACTAATATTATTTCATAAGACTGAATGATGAATTAAGTCATTATAACTAACTTGACCAGTACAGTAAAGGCACATTATACTATGTTTCTAGCTAACTTGGTCATGCTGCTCCACGTTGCCCCCAGGCCTGCATCCTAAGAGCCGGTAGATCCTTCCCTCCGTCAGTTTACTCTGCTTGCCGAGTAACTCCTCTCTACTGATCTCAGTGCAGAGGAAACCTAGATGCTGGTTGAGTTTCACCAGCCCCACCAGGAGGATTCCACCAAACAACATGAGGCTGGGCCACAGCAGGTAATAGAAGACCATTTGAAGGGAGTATTTCTTCCTCAAGATGGCGTCATCTGGGTATATAGCACTGAGATAGCATGTCATGTTTTCCCCTTGTGCACTTAACGCTTGTTTGATGTTACTGGCCTCAGCCTCTTGTTCTGTCTTGTTTTGTTGGCATTTTGGAGTGTAGAAGCACTGAGGGAAAAGATTATGGCAAACTGAAATAGATATTTCGGATATTTACACTACATGGTCACTCACTGTTTTGATTGATATGTTTAAAAAAATATTTGTATCCATAAATTGGAACAGTATACATTATTTTAAAATAACTGATATTAATCATTTTAATTTTGAAAATCTTACCGATCCATTACTTTTCTCCATAATTCCCTGTTCAAAAAAAGTAATAAAATAATAATTTTAAAAGAACAGAATAAAATAAATTGTTGTAAAATACAGTATTTTGACTCATTGAAATAAGTAAAAAAATCACACTATAAAAATGTAAATTGTTTACATAAAAATAATCAAATATTTTAATGTCAGTAGTGTTACCACAAAATAAAAAGACAGCAATTTATGAAATACATTTATGTATTTCTTCACTGGTCACAATGAATCAGGGGAAAAAAAGTATGTTATGTTAAGCTTGTTGGCATTTACAATTAAGATGTTCAATATCAACAATATGATGTTTTAATCAATAACAATTTTGATGAAATATAGAAGTTAATATATTGTTAAAATATTATTGTTGTTGTTGTTATTATTATTAAGTTCTTAAAGGGACACTAAGTATCTTTTTAGGTATTTTATTATCTAAAATCAATATTTTTATTCATAAATATGTCCTCAATGGTGTACAAATACCTCGGCCAATTATCTGACTTATCCTTATAAATGAAGAATTAATAATCTTTATATACATGGGACGGGTAGGTCCACGGAGGCTTCCATGTAGTTCCGCCATCTTGCAAAACTATAATAGCAGAGAGGGACAAAAAGTACTAAGCCAACGCGTTTCCACAACGCGTTTTCGTTCAGAGCCAGCCGAAACCAGCAGAAACGCAGGTGCAGAGCAGTGAGAGGCGCATGATCACAGTTCATATGTGTGGGGAAAGATAAGCTATTAGAGTAAAAATATTGCGTTAGGCTACTTCAGTTAATAAGAAAAAAGATTTTACAATTCCTGCACATGCAGTGATGAAGTTCATGTTCTCATGATTCATTTTTATGAATAACAATGTTTCAAAACACCCCCCCTCGACGAAGTGCTATTAGAAGACATCCTGTCAAAGCTTTTTGGTACATATCGCCTACCGTAGATGCAATGCGCATTTGAAAAAGCGAGGCGCTGGAGAGCAAAATTAGTTTGGATGCAAAATACGAATTCACCACTAGATGGGAGTAATTCCTACTTAGTGTCCCTTTAAGTAGCTATTTATTGTGACCTTGAATATAATATGCGAAGATATATTTAATGTAGAATTGATTTTTATTTTATTTTATTGATTTAGATTTTTTTTAAATGCCAAGGCCACCGTAATTGAAAAAGAGTTCAGTTTAGCCAAAAATTTTTTAAATATAATTTTAGCTTTGAGTGAGAAACAGACTGAAATACAAGCTCTTGTCAAATCTTTTTTTCAGTTGAACAAATTTGTGAAGATACCGAATGCCAACTGGTTCTTGTGTGTCATCATTTTAATATGCATACAGTAATTGCGAATGAGATTTGAGAGGTACAGCAGAGGAGAAGGTTTTTCAGCAAATAATAGGTCTTAAAAAAGGTATCTGCTTGTACCTTAATGGTGCTTTCTTTTTGGAGCTTGGCACAAGATGCATGAAAATAATATAGAATTTGGATGACAGGATGATTAAATCCTTCATTCAGTTAAACAACACTGCCAACTGTACCTTTGGCCTGGATTTCACAGTCTCCTCATCGTAGTAAAGTCGAAGTGTTTTTTCAGGGGACGGAATGATTACCGAAACATGCAGGCATTTAAAGCGGACAATGCCACGGCAGTCCATCACTTCATCCAGAAAATAAATCTTGTCTAATGAGCAGTTGGCAGAATTTTTCCAGTCACTGTTGGAAAGATAAACGTCAATTATTAAGTGAATGCTTACAATGTAAAAACGCAATAAGGTATGCAATATATAAAAATGGTTGTAAAAACCTGTTAATTGGTTAAAGGTACAATATGCAAGATTTTTTGCCGCTAGAAGTCGCTACATTCCCAAACAACAACAACGGCGTAGCTTGATGACGATGTGAAGGAGCGTGGAATGATGGGAACTGTCGTTTTCAACTCCACCGGATGTAAATCAGTCAGACGGGAATCGAAAAATCAAGTTCATGGATGAGGTAAAGTTCTATTTTTAAAAATGTTGCGTTTAATGCTTTTATTTCATTAAAATGAATGAACCGCAAGAAAAGTAAGGTTTAATACTAAATTGGTTATCATAGCCGTTACTGTATTTGTCGAATTCATTGTTGTGATAACGCTGCGCAGTTTTACGTGTTCTAAACAATGTTGTAAAAGTACATTCGAACATACCCACATCATTTGCCAAAAGACTGATTAATCTTTATGTATAACACATGCTATATTTATTTACATGGCCATAAACACCAGACGTGATAAACAATGTCAATAAACTAAACACAAACCTACAGCAATAATACTTTCCTTACATAAACATAACTATTACCGAATGCTACAGTTGGAATATATAAAATTGACCCGTACGTTTATGGGACTTGTCTTTATCGACAGAACCAGCTGCAATCGGTAAAGAATAATTGTGTTCCATAACAACTGCACGAAACAAGCTAACGTTTGTTGCTTGATAGACAATACAACTACAACTTCCGAATTTGTCCAGGACTCCACGCAGTACGAGCTCAATTTTCTCACGAATTAAAAATAGTTGGAAACATTTGGTATATTGTAACTTAACTAAATATATAACACTTGTAATTTTGGGATATTTTAATGCAAAAATCTTACATATTGTACCTTAAACAGTAAGTTCCATTACTATATACGTTGAAAAGCTGTAATTGATCTAACTTTACATTTCATGAAATGTTACAGTAAAAGACTGTTAAATGTACTGTTTTTGGAAATAAAAAATAAAAAATCGTATAATTTACAGTGAAAAGCCGTAAACTGACATTCCCATAATTCCTGTGTGATACTTCACATTTGATGTGTTCTTTTTTATAAATTTTAATAATTATGTTGCTTAGTGTTTTGTTTTCAGTTATGTGCATTAGGGTTTTATGCTACATCGTATGTTGTGAAATTAATGTTTGCATTATTTTAGTGTTGTGTGTTACCATGGTGATACTTTGTATTGTGTGTTTGGCATTGTGCACCTTCTATATATTAGTATTTACCTCAGCTTGAGGAAAAGCTGCTTGTGATGAACTTTGGTCCATAGGTTTCGTTTAACGCCCTCCCCAACTATCATTGGGTCTTGAAGTAAGGGTATCGCTCTCCTTTGGATAATAACTATAGCAGGATTTGAATAGAGCGATGTTATACTTAATGGGGTATGAGCTGCTATCCCCCAATGACATTGGGTTTTTTAAGTAGGGCCTGAGCTACCCTGGTCTGCTTTTTTCCTTCTCCCTTTTTATGGCAAAAATAGGGATATAGGCTTCCTTTCGGGAAGAGCGGCAGCTCTAAGGAGCCTGGTTTGCTCTTTGTGATATCTGCTTAGGTACCCCCTTAGAGCAGGGCTGAATGGAACCATATTTTGTTACCTCCCTCCCCAAATATTGTTGGGGCGTAAAGCAAGGATATCGCTCCCCATTGGATGGGTGCTCAACCATGGTGACAGTACTAATGAGTAGAAGAAGTTCGCTTATTGGGGGCACTCCTTGTTATCGGTCACGTGATATAGGCCGAGTGCCTTTATTTAAGGCAGGCTTCAGCTGTTTTCCCCCAGTTAAACTGTAGTCTTGAAGTAGAACCTAAGCTCCCCTGCGGTTCCCTGGGGTGTGAGAGTGATAAGTGATAAGAGTGGCGGGCACACTTTACCATGCCATGCTCTCCTTCTTCCTCCTTTCCTGAGTATGAGTAATGATTAGGCTCTACCTTGAAAGGGCAGCAATAGTGGAGGTTGTAACCTGAAGGGCTATTTCTAAGGTTTTAGCACTTTGGAGGCTCCCTTTCTTAATCTGCTTTAGAAAAAAAAGGCTCCCTCTGTTTCATTTACATCCCACTCCAATGGTTGGAGTTTGATGTGGGAATATCACTCCCCTTTGGGAAGGTACTCTACAAGGCCTAGTGCCAAATAGAGATATACGAGGCACTAATAGTAGGGGATCTTCGGAAGAGCACCTTTACTCATGGCAGGGTATGAGCTGCTCACTCAGATACATTGGGGTTTTTAAGCAAGGCCTAGCTCCCCTGTGGCTCCCTTGGGGTCTAGAGTCTGGGTACTTAAAATTATTTGGCACACTGCTTATGCCTTGCTTTAATTTCCCTCCTTCCCTGAGTAGGAATAAGGATAAGGCTCCCTCTTGGAGGGGTATGCTCCCTTTCTTGAGCTGCTCTTATCATAGCCTTTAGGGAATCGGGATAAAAAAAAGCCCCTCAGTTCCGTTGATTCTCTCCCCAACTACGTTTAGGTCTTGGAGTAGGCCTCCCCTGTAGCTGGGTATCTTACAAAGTCTCTGGTTGACCTATGCTTGGATAACCTGGCAAATATGGGCAGCCTGTCTGGAAACAGTCTCCCATCTTGACAGCACTCTAAATAGATGACTGCATGGACGTTTCCAAGTGAGTCCTGGAGAAGACTTTGCAAATAAGGTTGAGTGCTCTTCCCTATGACTTTAGGGTAAATAAGAAGAGCTTATGCTCCCCTGCGGTTTCCGAGGGAGGAAGGTTGTAAAGGCTTGCGATTTCCCTTGCAACAAGCCATAGAAGCTGAGTTTTCTTCTCTTGCTAAGTAGAGAATTTGAGCTCACATAGTGGCAGCACTAAGCAGTCTATAAGTCGAAATTTGCGCCCTGAGTGTTGACCTGCTTTGACTCCAGCTGATCTGTAGTCTATCTATTCTATGCCCACTATGATTTGCATATCCACAGCCCAGTGAGGCAGGCACACGCTCAGCATGGCAGAGTGGGTATTGGTTCCCCATAGTGCCAACTCCACGACTCTGCATCGAAATTCCACGTCGAAAGGGAACGTCTGGGTACGTATGCAACCCTGGTTCCCTAAGAAGGGGAACGAGACACAGTGTCTCGTTGCTATGCATCGGGTTTGCCTGCATGTCTCAACAAGAGGATCAGTCTACCTGGAGACCTGCTACTAACCTATGGAGACAGGGTTTCACCATCGCGATTCCCACCAGAAAGTACATGAGGATTGAGAAGGTCATCATGGTGAAGCCCAAGAGGATGGCTCTGTCTTCTCCCACACTGGACTCTGGGATTTGAGCTCTGGCTTTCTCACTGCATCTCAGCTCCCTTTCTTTCCTCCAGTTCCCTCCAGTTCCCTGCAGTTGGCCTTGCTGGTGGAAGGCATCCCTGAGAAACAGTTAAAGGGATAATTCACCCAGAAATGATTTACCCAACTTTATTTCATAACCTATACGGTGTTATTTTTTCCATGGAATACAAAAGGAAAATTTTGTAGAAAATTCTTCAGAATTTCATGAAAATTCTGCAAATCTCCCAAAAATAACAAAGAAAACAACAGCATGTGGATTTGGAGTGACGTGTTCCATGTCCATTTTTGGGTGAACTATTTCTTTAAATCATTTTATGCAGATTACTATAACATGCACAAGGCCTAAGAGCCAGATTTACTAAACAGGGCAAATTAGCGTGAGGCAGCCTGACAATTTTAAGCCGATGAGAGTGAAAAGTTCTGCTTGTGATCTACTGACGAGAATTGAATAGATAGGTGTAGGTATGACGTCAGAACCTGGAAGTCTTATTTGCCGCTGGCTCCATCGAGTTTTCAAAAAAAAAAAAAAAAAAAAAAAAAACCTTTTCAAAAATGTTTTCAATTTTCCCCCCCAAAAATGTGTACTTTAAATGTGTAAAAATGTGTACAATTTATTTGCAATTGTTATATATTTGTAACTACACATTTGTAATGATAAATCAGCTATTTAGTACATTTAAAACACATTACCTTAAAATATTATATCAAATAACACATTTTTCAAAAATGTTTTCAAAAATGTTTTCAAAAATGTTTTCAAAAATGTTTTCAAAAATGTTTTCAAAAATGTTTTCAAAAATGTTTTCAAAAATGTTTTCAAAAATGTTTTCAAAAATGTTTTCAAAAATGTTTTCAAAAATGAACATGAACTTGAACATGAACAAAGTATCATCAAGTGATGTTTACCACAGACTTTATTTTACGTGATCTTTATTTTAAATCAAAAAATATATTCATATCAGACTGCAACTTCAAACTAATGGAAAAGCGCTCATTAAATTTAATTTCCAAACAATTAAGAACCCCACTGAGTTTTATTGTATGGGGTTAAAAAACACAAATATATTTTGTGTTCCACTGAAGAAAAGTCACCCTTGTGAAAAAGAAGTACACCATAAGCATACTTCTAAAAAGACCATCATTATGGAAATCATGTACTTTTTAAAAGAATAAACTGAATATACTTAAGTTTAAATACTTCAAATATTATATCAAATAACACACTACAGTAAAATTATAATAAAGTCCTTTACATGTGCTTTAGTATGTTAGTCAACACATCAAAATTAGTGTGCTTCTTTAAAGCACAACAAAAGATTACTAAAACAATGATTTAAAATGTACTTTACAGTAAACTTTTAATTTGGAGCTTTTAAAAGTGCTACTTAAGTGTGTTAAGAAACATAGTCATGAAAGTACACAAAAGTGGCGTTTTTATTTCATCAATATTATCTGAAAGCACAGTTTAAAAAATATATAAACATTAAGATTTTAAGTACACTAAAAGTGCACATTCAAAACAAATTAAGCACACTTCTTTTTTTACAAGGGTGTTGAAACTGTCACGAATGGTTGTAATGAGCGCAGGATGAAGGAATAGGCCTATCACTAATAAAGTCTTTAATTATAAATCAAACAATAATCATTCAAGCACAACCACGTTAACATTGACGAGACTGGACAAACAAACTGAATGAACAGATGGTTTAAACACACAGAGATAATTAACGAAACCAGAAACACGTGCATAAATCAATCAAAACCCATGGAGAACATACACACTGAAAACTAAACCAAAACTGAGCAAATACGTTACAGGAGCAACATGAGGGCGAGTAAATATTGACAGAAGTTCATTTCGAGTGAACTATTAGATTTTAGTGACTTTTTTTTAATTTGATAATGTTAAGGGGTAAGGGGTGGAGACAAAAATAGCTATCGTTCCAACAACATGTCCAAGTCAAGGACTTGTTGCTGCTATTGTCATATTTGGAATATCTTAATGCACAACACTTTTGTATGCAACTGGACAATTATCTGTAATAAAACGTGGATCTGATCTCCATACGTACCGCATGTGTCGTCGCCGCGCGCCGTGCAGAGTGATGTTAACAGGAACACTGAAAGACCCTCGGGGGGAATGATTCAGCAGCATTTCTATCTAATCAAGTAACCCTTAACTGGGTTACAGCACTAAATTAACACAACACCGACCCCACTTTGACAAGGTCAATGCACTATACATCTGGACACACAACCACCGTGCTGGATAGCCGTCAGACATGTAGTGCACAATAGAGTGCACTTAAGGGATTGTTTTCTTCCCATCCAGATGAGATCAGTGGAATATATTTCCTCTGCCTGAACAGGGATGCCACAGAGGGTTTCTATGGGAACCCCTACAGCCGGACCATAATTATGTCCTTTGGGATTGTAAGCACTCATGACAGTTTTTTTTTTCTTCTATTTGTATATATGACCTGGACACAACTATGAAGTAAATGAACAAACCTTAAAAAATAATAACATTATGCAAAGTGTCCAGATCCTTATCAGCAGAAACTTATGTTTACTTTATACTGAGTACCGAACGATGTCTTACCTCACAAGATGCGTTCTTCTGTTCATGATATAGCCTAGCTATTAAACTAGACACCAAATGACAAAACTCACAACTTTTAGCTTCATGAGCACAACAGTGCGTCAATAATTGATGCGTTTTTAATCCAAAATAACATACATTTTTAATGAACGAATTATTGTATATTTACAAATGTATTGAATTTATCAAAACAACATTGCGCACCTGTTCATCATCAGCTGAGGATGTACTGTTGCTTAACTAAGATATATTTGAGATGACCTGAGAAGATGACTTTGATGATTTGATGAGATTATTTTTTTCATATCTACTGCTGCTTTGTAGCTGAATTGAACTCATAAATGATAAACTTTATTGAACCGAACTGAATCTTGATAACTATGATATCTTCTCTGTGTAAAGTAAACAACAAAAACACGAAATTGTGAAAAAGTTGACGCCATGCGCAACATGGTGTTTCTTTACAAAGTTACATCGCCACCTACTGGCCTGGCATGGATAATACAGCTTTTTAGTAATTTTCGCAAACTTTGTCGTCTATAGCCGCAACAAACGCGAAGGAATATTCCGTATTTCTATAACTTATCTTTTTAGAGCTGATTTACAGTGGAATTGAATTCTGTTTATCATTAATCATTATCATTATTTTATCTGTATTGTATAAAGCACTGTATACAAAAGGGGAATTGACTCATTTTAGGGGTCCTTGGCATCCAAAAGTAATCTTAAAGTGGCTGCTATGAGTTTGCTTGAGATGTTCTGATGATCTTCCAGTGTTGTTATGCGTTTGATGGATGTTCTGGGTTCTCCTGTGACTGGCACATAATGAAAGTACTTTCAGAGGCCTTTGTGAAACATATTAGTGTCTATTTAATACCCTAAACAAAATACAAGTAGCCTATGGGTCAGGAGTACAAATCAAAATGTTATATTGGTTTAAATATTTATGAAATATATAAAATTGGATTTTGAAATGCAAAAAATGCAAAGGTGACATTTTATCATGTTTCTAAGAAGTCATTAGCAAATATTCCATAATGCTTAACAGACACATTAGCATACTTTTAAAAATATATATATTTATTACAGAAATAAGATACTTCAGAATTTACACTACTGTTCAAAGGTTTGGGGTCAGTAAGAATGTTTCTATTCATTTCTTCATGTTTCTTTCATCAAAGAATACTGGATAAAAAGTATCATTATGCTGCACAACAGTTTTCTACATTGATAATAAAAATACATGTTTCCTGCAAATTAGCAAATCATCATAGAATGATTTCTGAAGGATCATGTGACACTGACGACCGGAGTATGCTGAAAATTCAGATTTGATCACAGGAATAAATTCCATTTTAACACATTAAAACATGGAAACAGTTTGTTTTTATGTAAACTAAAATGTGCTTTAATGTCATTTCCATTGAAAAGTTTACATGTCATGATTTTAAATATATTTGTATTACACATTTGTAATTATGAATTCGCAATTTAGTACACCTGAAATATATGAAATATATGTAATATCGAATAACACACTACAGTTAAAACTATAATAGTTTAATGTGCTTAGATTTAATGTTTGTTTTAGTTTAATTATTATAGTTGTATGTTCGTTACATCAAACTTAGTGTGTGTATATTAAAAACTATAAAAACTATAATTATATACCTTGTATATTTATATTTATATGTACACGGCCAAACAACCAATACCATAGTGCTTTTTGTTATACAATTATAAAAAAAAAACAATAATTTTTGTTGATGAGTTATGGAGTGTTTTCCCATGTGGGCATAAATATACACTCCTGGGCAAAAAAACAAAAAAGAAAGAAAAAGGGACAAGCCAAAAATGGCTAATTATTTAATGGTCTTTTAATGGTCCTAACCATTTTAATCACTAATCAGTAAATTAGCAAGAATTGCACAAATACTGTAGATAAAGTATAGTGCTGATGGAGCAGCCTTTTCTCCAACAGCTTTTTACAGGAAGAAGAGTCTGTGTTTTTTCCAGTTCCACATGTCAATGGCTTCAAACAGTTCACGAGGAGCTGAAAAACAACTCGCGGTTCATTTGAGTTTAATGTGAGACCAAACATATCACTTCAGAGTACAAATCTGGACTCTGACCAGGCAAAACATGAGCCTGATGGACTCGCTCTCAAGACACTTCTTGGTTGTCTTTGGACTTTGGGGATGCATTGTCAGTTACACTTTATTTTAAGGTGACGTAATATTAATGAACTACATACTTACTATAGAGTTACGGTTAGAGTTTGGTAGGGTTAATTACTTGTCACCTGTAATTACTTGTAATTACGTCACCTTAAAATAAAGTGTTACCATTGTCTCTTGAAAACTGACATCTGATCATTCCTCTTTAGATAAAAACTTTATGGAAGCAAGCCATTCGGCATTATTCTCCCGTACTCCAAAGCATTAAATGAGTTTTCCCAGTGAAGCGGCTCATCAATGCTCATCTGAAAAGACTCACACACTCTCACACACACTGACACTCTTCCTCCATGCTTCACTGTGGCAGAGATGCTTTTATTATTATATTTCTCTGCAGATTTTAGAAGACGCCGCTCTGGGGCATCACCGTGTTTCATTGTGATTCATCACTCCACACAAACTTCCCATATTCTGCCAAATCCAAAGTGCTCATTCTGAGACAGCAATTGCTTTTTATGTAGTGCATTTGCTTAAATTGAGCTAATTTCCTGACCAATAGTTTGTGGATAATACAATTAAAAGCTTAGAGTTATAGGGGTGTAACAATATATCGTGTCACAAATATATCGCAACACAAAAATGCAGCAATATGTATCGTGGATAGTGACAATATTGTGTATAGTTCACCCAAAATAAAAATTACTGTGTGAGAAAAAAAAAATCAAGTATTCAGAGTTTTAATGTCAGTACCACAATAAATATAATGTTGAATATAATGTATAATACATACAATTGGGGAATACCGTATTTGTGGGTCCTGATAATGACAAATGTCTGATCTTGCTGTAAAAAGTGGCCTATTAAATATATCTAGTCAGTGACAGAGTGCAAGCATAATTCTAAAATAATTCTGTATTTTCATCTTCAGAATCATGAATATTTTTTTTGTTCTGGTGTCACCATTGTCCTGTGCATTGGGTTACCAGCACCAAGTCCAATATCAAAGTTAGCATTTTAATCAACAGTATTTCTTGTTAACATCTTGTCTTATAGTATCGTAATGATATCATATCGTGAGTTCAGTATCGTGATATGTATCGAATCGTGACATGAGGGTATCGTTAGTGTTTAGCCCCCCCCCCCCCTCTCTTTCCCTTTCTTTTTTTTTTTTGCCCAGAAGTGTTGATAGTCATGAATGAACTGAGTTTCTGTTATAAAGAAGTGAAGATCCAGCTTTAAGGGAGTAGAATTACAGTCCACTTCACCTGAACACGATAAATAATGGATACAAGCTCGCAGGTAATACTAGATCTCTGGTGCTTGTACAGTGTGCAGAGACTGTTGGAAGAGCCCGAGCCCTGTTTATCTACAATGCTGCGTCAATGGAGAAGTTATAGGGCATTTATCGTTACCTCGTGACGGCCGGGGACCTGAACGATTCAAGGAAGGGATCCACTGAACATCAAACGCATTTTTGCATAACATTATCAAAAAAAAAAAAAAAATCCCTAGCTTTTCCTAAACTCGCCGGCACCACATGGTTTATACTTTGTCTTTTGCTGATTGATACATTTGCTATGATCTACAAAAAAAGAGAAATAGCCTAGAGTTAGAGACGAGCGGTTACATAACAGAGTCGGTAATGGAGAACACCATCCCTCTCATTAGAATAATTGGACCATGAGGAAGAGGAATGACCAAGTGCTGTGAAAATAACCCACAGAAACACTACAATGGATTACAGACAAAAAAGAAAACTGTCTTTTCTCACGATTGGATTGATATTTCTTTTGAGTGGTGTAGAATATGGTAAGCGGCCAATAATTCCTTTCCTTTTTATTTCCTTTCTGCAGCAAATAACTTGCTTGAATCAATAGTGCAAGAAAGCATTGAACTATTAATGTGTAAATGGTCGGTGAATGTATTGATTGTATTTTGCGCATCAACTGCATAAACTATCTTCTCTCTCTTCTCTCTCTCTCTCTTTTTCAGCTGTCATTCTTCCCACTATATGGCGATATCTGCAGATATTAGAGGCACCACCTTATTTTCTTGGCTTGGGTCTGTCCGCGTTCAGCTTCAGCGGGCTGGTGTCAGGGCCAGTGTTTGGTCACTGGTCAGACAAGACCAGAACTACAAAGAGCATCATTCTCTTCTCCAATGTGTTTGAAATTGTGGGTCAGTATACCCAAGAATGGAGATGGTTTTTAAATATATCAAATAACCCTTGTTCTTGTGCAGCCATGATCTCCTGATGATGTCTCGCCTCGTCTTGCAGGAAACTTCATGTATTTCATGGGATATTCAAAATGGCTCCTGCTGTCCAGCCGTCTTGTTGCAGGTGAGGGTATTATGAAGATGCACTGTTCTATCAGTCACAATAAACTTTGTTTGTGAGATTCTGTGGTCCTGCGGTGTAAACCATCAACATTAATGAGATTTTAAGACATCAAACAGATACTAACAGAGAGACTGTTCTTTTTGATTGATGACTCTCATTAGATTGTAATTTCTGCAATGCAGAATTAAATCATCCTAACCGGACCCAATGAGTTGTTTATAACAAGTTTATTACTTGTTTATAAAACTATATATATATACATATGCATAGGCAGGTGGAGCTGGGGGAGGTAGAGGGTCTATTTAAATGCTGACCAAGCCAATCTGATGGCGCTGTGTACTAAATGACGTAATTCTTACTTTAGTTACAGCACACAGTATTCACAGTAACTTTTTCAGAGTATCTTTTTGCAAGTGTAAAGTGCTTGTCCTGTTGGCAAAGGCTATTTACACTAACCCCGCCCACCAATGTCTGGTTGGGCCACACAAGATTAAAAAAGACACACACTTCTCAGTGTCTACAGTGGGGTATAGGGAGTATATCGTATCGAGTTCGAACCCGCCTTTTATCAAACTCCTCATCTCCGTTTTCTAATCGCATATCAGATCAGAAAGGCGTTTATTTTCAATAGAAATTAAGAAAATATTTGAAAAGTGGAAATAAAGTGGCTAACGAGTGTTTAATAATAAACTATTTATTATCTTCCCAATAAGGTGGCATCCATTGAATAATTTTAAGAAATACAGTAATTTACACTCTATTATTGCATCCTGTTAATGTACAACAATACTGAGGTGCAAATAGTATCTGCCACTATTTATAAGTATAAAAAGCATCTACAACTATTTGCACTTATTAGAACTGCTACTTTTAAATAGGCTAGTGTAAATAGAATATACCGCTATTTTCACTTAGCATAAATAGCATCTACAGCTATTTGCATTTTGTGTAAATAGCATCTGTTGCTAAGAAAATATGCTATTTTCACGTAGTGTTAATAACATCTATCGCTATTTGCACTTAGTGTTAATAACATCTATCGCTATTTGCACGTAGTGTTAATAACATATATCGCTATTTGCACGTAGTGTTAATAACATATATCGCTATTTGCACGTAGTGTTAATAACATCTATCGCTATTTGCACTTAGTGTTAATAACATCTATCGCTATTTGCACGTAGTGTTAATAACATATATCGCTATTTGCACGTAGTGTTAATAACATATATCGCTATTTGCACGTAGTGTTAATAACATCTATCGCTATTTGCACTTAGTGTTAATAACATCTATCGCTATTTGCACGTAGTGTTAATAACATATATCGCTATTTGCACGTAGTGTTAATAACATATATCGCTATTTGCACTTAGTGTTAATAACATCTATCGCTATTTGCACGTAGTGTTAATAACATCTATCGCTATTTGCACGTAGTGTAAATAGCCGCTGCCCAATGTTTTTCCCCTTTATGGAGTTCTGGATTACACCGCATCCCTCCACCAGGTATCGGAGCAGGAGCTGGTTCCTCCATTTTTGGGTTCCTTACACGCACTACCCTCCCCGATGAGCGCGCTAGAGTCTTTGCTGCTGTCATGGCGTGCCGTCAGGCTGGACTTCTGATTGGTGAGTCAGTGTTCCACCATGCAATAAGTGGCAATAATATACAGTATATATACAATATGCATTTTTACTTTCAGGTCCTGCATTCAATATCTTTCTAAGGTTGTGTGATTTCAAATTGGGTCCATTCATTGTAAATAAGTACACCTCACCTGGGGTAAGTATGTTTTGGCTCATTTCCTATAAATTTACATTCTAAACACACATGCGCGCACACACATGCACGTTCCACATATTGATGGATGCAGCTTGTAATGTGAATGTAGCGACTCTGCACATTTCAGATCTTCTTAATGAAACACACATGATTCCACTCTTCAGGTCATTAGTAGAAGATCCAAGGCCTGAAACGGTTGCATCAGATCAAGAGAGACTTCCAAAGTGTAGTGCTAGGGGGCTCAATAGGAACAGGGCTGGGAAACACACATCCTGTCAGAGGACCTCATAAAATAAGAGCATGTCCGCCGGATATTTCACTTCCCTTGGAGTAAAGAAAATGAAGCACTTTTTAAGCATGATTCATTTTTTTCTTTGTGACATTTATTTCCATGACAAGTTTCCTCCTACATTTGTATGTGATGCGAAAAATCTCATTCTCATGTATACGCGGCAACACCTCACAATAAGATTTCATTAGCTAACGTCATGATTTATGTCACAATAATTGTTAGTGCATAACTACTGTTAACAGATGCAACCTTATTATAAAGTGGGAAACACTATTAGTTAACTAATAATGAAAAATACTCCTAAAGCATTTATTAATCTAGACAATGTTAATTTAAACATGTTTTGACACTTTAATACAAAAGTTGTATCTTTTAATATTATTTAATGGACCTGAGCTAACATGAACTTACAATGAAAAGCATTTTTATTAACTAACTTTAACAAGGTAAATAAATACTGGAACTAATGTATTGCTCATTGTATTGTGAGTTAATGCATCAACTGATAAAAACTAACAACGCTACGACCAATTCGTAAATTAGTAAAATGTGGCTAATTCGTACGACCTCGCTCGTAGGAATTCGTATGATCTGTCTAAACCCCAGTGACGGGTAGGTTTAGGGGCAGGGTCAGGGGTATATCATTCTTACGAATTCATACGAATTGGGCAACTCGTAAAATATGTACGATTTAGCAAAAATTGTACGAATTTGTTCGAGTGAGGTCAATAATGAGAAACAAAAATAAAATCTCAATAGTGTGAAATTACACGTTCTTTGTGTGATTCACCAGTAAGTTGGTCATTTTATTTCTATCTTATCTTTTTTATGTTCTTCTAAGTAAGTTGACTTCTTTAATTCAAGCTGCCTCGTGCTCTTTTGACCCAGCTCTTCATGTGCGGGATGTGGCTGCTTATGCAGTTTGCAGTGATGTTCCTTTACTGGGACATCCCACCACTGGACTCCTTCCCTGAGCAGCACACGCCCCTCAGAGAGGTCAGAGGTGAAGAAGATGAGCCCCTCATGAGTCTGGAAGATGAAGACTGGGCTTCAGCAGTGGACTCGAACGGCCCGGTCAATCCAGAACAGGCCGAGACTCAGCTCTCATCCGAACTCCCACCGTCTCCGCCTGATTCGCCACCTCCAGATCCCTCGGACCCCTTTGAAAACTTCAGTGCCAGTCGAGGTGAAGCCCAGAGTTTAATGTCAAAATAAAGTGCTTTTTTTAGCAGTGCAGTTTAAGTTGGCGTGGCATCGATTCCTTCTTTGTTGCATCTGAGGTGCTAATCTGAGAGTAGCGGTCTGAAAACGCCTTAATGTGTGTGTGTGTGATCTATAATCTCTCTCTCTCTCTCTCTCTCTCTCTCTCTCTCTCTCTCTCTCTCTCTCTCTCTCTCTCTCTCTCTCTCTCTCTCTCTCTCTCTCTCTGTCTGTAGAGTTTCTGAGGGAGGAGGTGGTGGTTCTCCTCACTGCTCAGTTCATCACTCTCTTCAATCAGACAGCACTCGAGGTAAAAGTCATCATTTTCAGGGTTGGCACCAGTGGCGGTCTTAGTCCACTTGTACACTAAAACACACTACACGACTTTTTCAAATCTGAACCGATTTTATAAAACGCTATAGGCTTCATATACTTGCCGAGGAAAAACATCACACACGACTGAGGATCACACACTACCAGACTTTCAAGTCGGTCCGAACATGACAAACTCATGAAACATCCACTTCGTTAGGAGACAGTGGACAAATGGAATCAATATGTGAATAAAATCGAACATGTTTAATATTCTCTAAATAGTGGACAGATTCATAGTCGGAAGATAAAAAGCCCATTATACACTACGATTTTCTTAAATTCTGCCAACTCAAATCTGTAAACTGGCTCTTTCGAGAACTAGCCTCAACTCGTCCAGACTGAAAATCGGGGCAAAAGTAGTGTATTATATATTATACAGTGTTCTTATCAATGCCGACCTACTGATCTAGTATTTAAGCATTCTTGTTTTTTAAGACCAACATTTCTAAAATTAACAGCATAAAGCTTCCAATTTATGACCACCAAACTCAGACCAGAGCCTTTAGACTACGGAAGCATTAGCAAGGCCTATAGCTAGGACGTGTTAGCAATGTACATGCTAAAACAATACTAGCAACATACTAGCAACATCTTAAATCATGTTAGCGATGTGCTAGCATCATGTTAAAACATGTTAGAAGCATGCTAAAACATGCTAGCAACATACTAGCAACATCTTAAATCATGTTAGCGATGTGCTAGCATCATGTTAAAACATGTTAGAAGAATGCTAAACATGCTAGCAACATACTAGCAACATCTTAAATCATGTTAGCGATGTGCTAGCATCATGTTAAAACATGTTAGAAGCATGCTAAAACATGCTAGCAACATACTAGCAACATCTTCAATCATGTTAGCGATGTGCTAGCATCATGTTAAAACATGTTAGAAGCATGCTAAACATGCTAGCAACATACTAGCAACATCTTCAATCATGTTAGCGATGTGCTAGCATCATGTTAAAACATGTTAGAAGCATGCTAAACATGCTAGCAACATACTAGCAGCAACATCTTAAATCATGTTAGCGATGTGCTAGCGTCATGTTAAAACATGTTAGAAGCATGCTAAAACATGCTAGCAACATCTTCAATCATGTTAGCGATGTGCTAGCATCATGTTAAAACATGTTAGAAGCATGCTAAAACATGCTATCAAGGTGTCAAAACATGCTAGCAATGTGTTAAACTGTGTTGGGAAAATGCTAGCAACAAATGAACAACATGTTAAAACCATAGATATGTAAACGTAGATGTCACATTCCAAAATGTGGTAAAATATGGTAACAGTAACGTGGTAAAAAGGTTAGTAAAATGCTATCAAAATAAAATGTTAAAACGTGCTAAAAAAGAAAACAAAAAATGAGGCTCTCGCAGTGTAACTGAATGGGGTCAATATTTTGGAGTTTTTAAACTGAAATGTGAAGCTTATAATTTCATAAAAACACGCTGTATCATTAAAACATATCATTATGGTGCTATTTTGGAAGTTGCAATCAAAATGGGCTTTAAATGGGGACCGTGCTTCTGAAAACCATGTCGCCAGACCCCCCCACCACTGTCCTAAATTCATCTGTGCCACAAAATAATGTCTGCCCAATTATGATTGATTAAGGCTCACAGTAGTAGGACCATCTAAATCTAATTTAATGCAATCTAATCTAAGCTTCGATTTAATATAATCAGGTATGTGAAATTGACACACATTCACATTTCCGGTTGCCTGACCTAGATACATGACAAACTAATAATAAAGTTTAGGATGTTCCTTTTCATTAGATCCCCCCTCAGATATATCATGCCTAGATTTGTTCTTTCACATTAAATCAAATCTCTCTATGAAAAAGCACATGCTGGATGCATTATAATTTTTTACATTTACTTTACATTGCCTGAAGAACATGTAAGACTTACTATTAGTTCTGAGTTGCTTTAAAGGGATAGTCCACTCCAAAAATTAAAATTAGCCCATGATTTACTGACCCTCAAGTCATCCTAGGTGTATATGACTTTCTTCTTTCAGATAGTATTAAAACATGTCCTGGCTCTTCCAAGCTTTATAATGGCAGTGAATTGCTGTTTCTGTTTTGAAGTAAGTGCATCTGTCCATCATAAAAGTGTTCCACACGGTTCCTTAATAAAGGCTTTCTGAAGCGATGCATTTGTGTAAGAAAAATATCCATATTTAAAGGGGTGGTATAATGCCCTTTTCTTAAGATGTAAAATAAATATGTGATGTCCCCAGAATGTGTGTGTGAAGTTTTAGCTCAAAATACCCCACAGATATTTTATATAGCATGTTAAAACGCACCGTTTTTGTGCCTGTCCCTTTAAATGCAAATAAGCTGCTGCTCCCAATGATGGAGAGACTCGAGAAGAAGGGACAATATGTAGACAACATTTCTGAATGGTTAGTTGATGAATTTATGTAGCTGATGTGTAGTTATCATAGTCATTGATTAGCATATTCTGTCATGATAATCTATAAATTGCGCTCCCGGGGGCGGGGTTTATGTAAATTCTAGTGATGTCCCTAGCAGCCTACTTTTTTTTTTTTTTTCTTTTTCTTTCTTTCTCGGAATTCAAATGTGATGTAATATTTATCAGTCCCTGAACCTCTGGCTCTCTTTTCTGGCTTATGGCTCTTCACTTTTGTATTTTGTAAGTAAATATTTAATAATAATAATAAAATAAAATAAAAAGTCCCTACCAGCCGTTTGATGTAGTCCTTAAAAAGTAGACTGCGTATGTTCGTTTGGCCGGAAGCTAGAATCTAACTTTGTAACGTGTTAAATGTGAATATTTTTTCCTACACAAACCATTATAAAGCTTGGAAGAGCCAGGACATTTTTTAATATAACTCTGATTGTATTCGTCTGAAAGAAGAGAGTCATATACAACCAGGATGACTTGAGGGTGAGTAAATCATGGGCTAATTTAAATTTTTTGGGTGAACTATCCCTCTAAGAGTGCTGCTATGTGGTTGCTAGGGTGTTGTGAGTGGTTGATGTCCTGCTCTCGTCCCCAGACCATGGTGACCCCCCTGACGCAGAAGTACTTCGGCTTGGGTGAGCTGGGGAACAGTGTGATGTACAGCCTGTGTGGGCTGGAGGTGATCGCGGGGTTCTTCCTGGTGCGCTGGCTGAGCCGTGTGCTGGAGGACCGGGTGGTGCTGGCCGTGGGGCTGCTCATCTGCAGCGGGGCTTGTGTCTGGTGCCTCATCTTCCTGGCCAATCCACAGGGTGTGTGTGTGTGTATGTGTGTGTGTGTGCTTGGCAGACATCCAGAGAAACTGGCATACACCTGGGCATGGACAGACACAATATGCCTGCTCAGTTTGCTGCCAGCTCAATGATATGCATTATTAGTTTGGAACTGTTTTGAATCGTATCTATCTATCTATCTATCTATCTATCTATCTATCTATCTATCTATCTATCTATCTATCTATCTATCTATCTATCTATCTATCTATCTATCTATCTATCTATCTATCTATCTATCTATCTATCTATCTATCTATCTATCTATCTATCTATCTATCTATCTATCTATCTATCTATCTATCTATCTATCTATCTATCTATCTATCTCTCTCTTTTGATCAGGTGGTTTTGTGTTGGAGTTGATTGAGTTTATCATCGGAGTGTTCCTGCAGTTACTGGGACTTCCTTTCGTGGCCGTGTCTCAGGTGTCCCTCTTTTCTAAGGTTACAGCTGAGAAAACACAAGGTGAGAAACAAAGAGAATACAATAAGAGACATAAGAAAACGATAGATGAGATCTTGAGTAAACATGTAACACTCACGTTTGTAGGTGTCACATTTTGTTTACATATTCAAAGCTACATGCTAATGACTGTGTGTGTGTGTGTGTGTGTGTGTCTGCAGGCTTTAGTCAGGGTGTGCGACGTTCAGTCGGGGGTCTTGCCACCATCCTCGGGCCCCTGTGGGCAGGGGGTCTGATAGGAAATCTCTATGTGATGCTGGGTATGATGATGCTTCTGCTGACCCTCATCATGGTGCGTACACAGATTCATTATGATTCTGTAACATTATCAGATATTTCTCTCAGTATGTCATAACACGCATCATTTACCAGCTCAATTAAGTTTACATTTATTGCTTTTGTGCAAACAGTGTCTATTACGGATCCAGTCAACTGAAAAAAATCTCTATTGAATGGGGATTGTCGGTTCACTTTGGCCTTTTCCTTTCAGAGAGGTTCTTTCAGAAACATTTCATTAGGTAGAGAAAGCCTTCAAGCGAAACTGTATTTTGCAATCTCAAGTTACATTATTAAATAATAATATATGTTGTTAAGTTCAGAAAAGTAACATGATTGACAGTTATTTATTCATCTTTCGCTAACACTTCAAGTTTATTTATTTAATTTAATGTTGAAAATGTAGGATTGTCCCCTTCTGACAAAGCTAAACAAATATAAGAAAAAGTGATTAAAAAGGAAAAATTATGTTAAATTGGCTTATCCTCGCCGTGAGTTTATTTGCAGATTAAAAAATAAATAATATGAGGGTTATAAACTGTAATAAAAGGTATGAGGGTTAACCCAATCTGTTGTTCTTTAAAAATATTTAAACTAAAGAAGATAATAATTCATAAAATCAATATATTCACTGTTCATATATTAAGGAAATATTCAACAAAGATGAATTATGTGAAAACTGTCTAATGCATAACAATGGCTGGTGTCTGTCACCAAACAAAAGTTGGTGTCTGATCTCCAATGTAAAGTCATGGTTATATTTATATGTTAATGAGGGACAACTATTGTACCTTTTGTTCCGGCTCCAATTTAGTTTGACCTTTAACACTGAGTCTAACGTTCGGTGTCTTATCCCGGTCAGATCATGATGGCGTTGTCCTACGAGAAGCTGGTGGAGCCGCCCAGGGTGGAGAACGCCCAGGACTCAGAGAACGGAGGATAGACACCAGCTTTCGCTGTACGGGATAGCAGGTGAGACAGTGGATTTCCCTTGCTCATTGGGGAAGTGTCTCATTTTTGTCTCAGCAACATGACACAATTACATTGAAAAAATAAAAAACTAATTTTCTTGATCTTTTGATTTTTGCTTCTTCACTACAATCTGGACGACATATTGTGAAAGGCTGAAATTCCACTCATAACTTTTATTTTGTCTGCGCTAACTGAGTTAAACTGATACAGACTCCAGCTCTGAACTGCAATATAGACACAGAACTGAAAACGAAAAATAAAAAGTGCGACAAGCAACATTAACACAAAAATCACACTCTCTGCTGTATGACAAAAAAAATCTGTCATTGGTAAATGAATCTATCCGTGTGATCTTCATATTTCAGAGCAAGAGGCCCTCTCTCTGTGGTCTGTCTGCCAAAGTTTAGCGCTCGTGTGGGCCTGTACAGAGCAGATGCTGGAACAGTGGGAGATAAGAGGCCCTGCCAGGGCTAGCAGACCGAGAACAGCAAGAAGGGCACACACACACGGGCGCACACACACACACACACACACACACACACACACGCACACACACACACACACACACACACACACACACACACACACACACACACACACACACACGGGCACACACACACACACACAATTTGGTTTTATGCTGCAGATTTTTATATTCTGTATTTTTTATCATTTTGTCCTCCTCCATTCTGTTTCATTTTGCATAGTGTATTTAGTTACTGACTCTTTTAATGTACATGTCTTGTGCTCTCCTGACTTGCTGATGTGCAGGAGTATGAATATTTGAACTGAATGAACACATGATGGCGCTGTTGTCCCTTAAAGAGATTGACATTGGACAGACAGAACTGCAAGACTCTCTCTGTGTGTGTGTGTGTGTGAGAGAGAGAGAGAGAGAGAGAGAGAAAGAGAGAGAGAGAGAGAGAGAGATAAAGGGAGAACAACTATGTTTCTCAAAAACAAATGATTTATGTAGTTATTCTGCACAGATCATTGGTCATTTCTTTGGATATTTACTCATCTTAGGAGGGAAATTTAATATTTATGCGTATGATCTGCTCTTTGTACTTTGTTTTGAAATATTATTACTGTAAACTCATTAAAATCTGCGTTAATCAAGTATAGAAGCTTTAAATTAATGAATCCAACACCAGCATTATTGTGCCATTCTGTCATTCAGTCCTGCTTTTGCTGTGGTGTCCTTATATATTCCGTTTTTTCTTATATTATAAATATAGGCTACAATATCGCTGATATTTTATTTATGTAAAATGTATTTTGGATTGTGGCTATGACAGACCTTTTTTTTTTTTGCAGAGTTCACAAATGTCTCCCTTAATAGACATTATTTATTATAGCTATCATTGTACTTTGTGTTGTAATACAGTGGCATTAATCTAGTAAACAGGTCAATGCTGAGGGTGTTTTTATTATTTAAAGTGTAAATTTAAAAGGTTAGTTCACACCAAACCGGAAATTCTGTCATCATTCACTCACCCTCGTGCCGTTCCAAACCTGTACGCATTTCTTTCGTCTGCGAAACGCACAAACAATATCTATCTTTGAAGAATGTTGGTAACCAAACTGTTTCGGTTTCTTGTCAAGATAAGTCAATGGGAACCAAAATGGTTTGGTTACCAACATTTTTCAAAATAGAATTTTTTTTTTTTGCATGTTTCCCAGAAGAAAGAAATGCACACCGGTTTGGAACGACATGAGGGTGAGTGAATGATGACAGAATTTTCATTTATGGGGTTTACTATCCCGCAATAACATTTGCCATACATCAAACCCGGCAGGATTAGAAAACAGTCCAATCCAATCCATTCCAATCAATGTATTTCAGAGCATCGGCGAATTAGCATTTAACCGTTCACCCCTCAATCCAGATGATCTCATAATCCCGCAGCGGCTCTGTGTGAAAGAAGATTATAATCCCAATCCCTCATACGCGTTCACATCTGTAGCAGTGATAAGCAGGAAGACACAGAGCAATAGTGACACTGTCATCAATCTGTCAGACATCATTCTGATAGCCGCCCAGCTTTGTTGGGAAAATGTATCTCCTGACAGCTTTACCGTTTGTAAATTGTTTATTAGCGACTGTCCTTCACAATACCGGTCACGCCATCTAGAAAGCATCATATTTTTATGTTAATGAGACGCATTCCTTGGACATCAGAACATAACGACAGAGGAAAAACAAGCGCTTTATTTAGTAAATGAATGCCAGCTTTTATCCTGCGGGATGTTCGGCATCCGAATAATGGCTTGCCCAGTGGGTTGGCATTTGCGTTCAAGAGGCTTACGTGCCCGTCTCAGCACAGCTTCAACCTCTTCATTTGAAAATGTCATTCGGATCCAGCAGGTTGTGGCCACGGCAACATCAGAGAATAACATTTCTCAAATCCTATTTGACAAAATATGTGTCAGACGTCATAAGCGGCTCGGGATTAAACATGTCGGCCAAACGCGTTTAGTGTAACGTGGAGGGTAACCCGAAAGAGTTCAGGCCAGAGCTGCAACAGAATCGGAGACTGGAGAGAAGAGTTGCTGTCAAAACCTAAAAGACAAGAGAAAAGAAACATCCATAATATATCGTGAATGTTGCATTGAGCGAAAACCTGTTTGTGGAGGAGGAGGAAAATCAGGTTTGAGGTAAATTATATTGAGTAATTAGTTTATGATTGGTTTATGAAGCACATTTGGAGCAATTATCAGAAATGAACTCACATTTATGCAGCGGGTGGTGGAGCAATTAGCCGTGTGCTAGCGCTGCGCTACGGTACATAAATGTAATGGCAAACACTCATAAACCCCCTTCCAATCCAAGACTAGCCTCCCCTCTCATATAAAAAAAACACGAAGATTGTGAAAATGAATTGTTTGCTCTTATCTGTGGGACACAACCTTCGTCTTTTCATCTCAAAAGCGCAAAAATATGAATGCTAATCATGCTAGTTGTGCATGAAAAAGTAAGAAAAACAACAACAGACAAACATTATAGCAGTTTTAGCTTCGACCAGTTTTGGCTAGCTTGAAAATCAGCATGAAATGAACACCAGGGTCACAGTCATGTTCTGTTTGTTTTCATTTTCCTTTTCTCGTTCATTGTTTGTTACCATGGCTTCTGATTGATTTTCGCACCTGTTTCTTGTTCTGTGCACCGAGGGTTGAAGCAGCAGCTTTACCGTATTAAACATGAAAGACTGTGTCAGCGGCTCTTTCACTTTCGGTGCTTCACATTGCCTCCTAGCTGCCTGGAGTGCATACTACATCAAATGTCACACACTTTTGCGTCACCATATGCACGCAGATTCCCCCCTCATAACGCTCGTCTAAACGCAGAATAAAAAGATGATAACGCAACGTCACTTTTGCGTTTTCTCTTCAGATCGTTTCTGTGTAAACATCATGATAAATCATGTCCAGTAAAATGAGGTGCTTACCTTAAGAAAATGTCCAGTTCCATTTTATATGAAAGTTTAAAGTCCCCCTGTGGTAGATATCAAGGTTTTAATATTGTTTATAGAGTATGTGGTGTTTTTAATATGCTTTAAGACAAACCATATGTAAATTCATAAGTCAACACCATTACTGAGTATTTTCTCCATAAACTGCAATGAACCAAAGACAGCCTCAAACACAGTCTCAAAAACGCGGTTTGAAATCACTAGTGTTTCTGATGTCACAAACTACCTTTATATATAGGCTAAATGATATATATTTATCTTCCAGTGACCATGTAGTATAAAGTCACTTTCTGGTTGCTTTAAACAGGACGCCAATGTTTACACAAAAAACGTGGCCTAATGTATTAAAGTAATACCTTATTAAATATTATATTATCTGCAAGTAAAATTTGATCAAATATATACTTTTATGATTTGAGGTATACTACAAGTGCGCATTCAATACAATGAAGTGCACTTCTTTTTCACCTTATACCTTCAAGGCCTTAAACTTCATACTTGTATTTGAAAGATGAGTTGTCACTGATCATTTAAAATAAGAGAGTTGTCTTTGCTGCTCTAGGGCATTTTGAAAGCATCTTCAATTTACATGTCCAGCTTCCAGAAGTGATACATGTCATTGTAAAATAATAGCTAACTGATAAATGTGTTTGCACGAGGAATATATACCTCCTTATCTGCGCTCTCTTGCCCCTCTGATGGAGAGTCAGCTGGAGCGAAAACCAAGATTTTTTTGTGTGTCTAAATTGTCATCAGCATTGTTTTTCTTTCAGATTAGCCATGATTGGTTTCCGTGGGAAGTCAGGCGGACGTTCCTGTGCCGTGCTTTTCACAGTGAGCCTCTTGATTGCATTAGAAGTGCACATGGAAGTTATTACAAATTGATAAGGACTTCATGGGAGGTCAACAAGAGATCGATGACTAATTGTGTTATGGCGTCTTTTTGAAGGGCACAGAACCCGCACATACACACAAACACACAAACACACAAACAAACACACAGATGATGGTTTGAAAAAAAAAAAAAAAAGAGGTCTGTCCTTCATGAGATCCTAAACCACATTACCTGTGCTCACATGTGAGAAAAATACCATTTTTTAGCTCACCGATAACAGTAGGGGCAAAGCTATGCACCGTCAGTTGGAAACCGCTACCAAAAAAATCAACCTTGAAGTGATGCAGCCTCCTCCATTTGTCTTCATTCTGTTTGGCAGGTAATCTATTAGTTTTAATAATCCCCGCTGCCATATCTCGAGCCAAGCAGCCATGTTGCCGGGGCTTGTGCCCAGGACTTCATCCACCCTAGATAAGTCATTATGACAATATGAGCCAGTCATCCAGTAAGACGGTTCCCTTCATCGAATGTTAGCATGAAAATAAATCCAGTGGGATGATATTAAAGAGCCTTTAGACTGACCAACAGACCATCCCTGTGATGAAATGTTGCCAAGCGCACATTTTACACTATATTCAAAAGACATCAATGAGATTGCAATGAAGGTGCAAAGCATTTTTTAACAGAATATGCCTTGATTTACTCCAAAAATAATAATAATATTTACTCATCTGTCATTTGATTTTAAAAAGAAGGTTACGGCAAGGCAATATGGTGACTGCAGCCGATTTGTGTGGAATTTAAAGGCTGAAAAGGGAGACTTATAAGTTTATAAAAGCACTTCCATTAATTCTTCTGTTAATATTGTATATTATTTGTGCTGTAAAACTGGTTAAGTCATCTTTTTGATAGTAATTTTATGGCATCTTGCCGTAAAAATGAATATTATTTCACAGAAAAGGTTTTTCCACAATAAAATCATGTCAACACACATATTGTTTACATGTTTTGGCTAAACTATTGAAACAGTGAGTATTGGCCAACTGTGATCATGTGTGTGATGCTGGCCAATAGTGAGCCTACGTTCTGACGTACAACCCAGAAGCGCTGCGCTGTTACACTACACAAACTCACTCAGTGGCCCATACAGAAGAAAATTAATAGTTACATTTTTTTTTCCCGCAAACAAAGTATTCTCGTCACTTGATAAACTTAAAGGAGCATTTCACCTGTGGGAACATTAAAGGACAAGTTCGGTATTTTACACTTAAAGCCCTGTTTTCAGATCGTATCTGATGAAATAGAACGGTTAAGATTGAAATTTGGACACATGCTGCTGGCCCGAGATTTTTCGGTTTCTGTGGTAGCACCCCCCCACCTCCACAATGGCTGCGTAGGTGCACTGGAACAATCCTTCCTAAAACGTATTAAACTTTCGTTTACAAAGACGTGACACTCACCGAGTTGTCAGGGATGTTCACTGATATGCTCACACAAAAATCGCTGCAAAAGATGCTTTCCAACAGGTTTTATCGTAGTTTTTGTCCAACTCCATTGACTTGTATTGGATGTGCTGTGAGGGACGGTATTACAAAAACTACGATAAAACCTGTTGGAAAGCATCTTTTGCAGCGATTTTTGTGTGAGCATATCAGTGAACACCCCTGACCACTTGGTAAATTTCACGTCTTTGTAAACGAAAGTTTAATGCGTTTTAGGAAGGATTGTTCCAGTGCACCTATGCAGCCATTGTGTAGATGGAGGGGTGCTACCACAGAAACCGAAAATTCTGAGACAGCTCTCAGATTTAATCAAAAATATCGTAATTTGTGTTCATTTAATTTGCACAGCGCTTCTGGGTTGTACGTCAGAACGTAGGCTCACTATTGGCCGACGCTGGCCATGTGTGTGATGCTGGCCAATAGTGAGCCTACCTTCTGACGTACAACACAGAAGCGCTGCGCTGTTACACAACGTGAACTCACGTCAGAGGCCCACACAAAAGAATATGAATAGTTGAAAAGTCGTTATTTATTTATTTTAGGCGCACAAAACTGTAGTCTGTAGTCACCTGGACTATTTTAACGATGTCTTTACTAACTCTTCTGGGCTGGCAGATATCAGTTACCTAGCAGCCTATGAAGGAGTGAGACAGCTCTCAGATTTAATCAAAAATATCTTAATTTGTGTTCCGAAGATGAACGAAAGTCTTACGGGGTTGGAACAACATGAGGGTGAGAAATTACTGACAGAATTTACATTTTTAAGTGAACTAACCCTTTAACTCGTACTGAATCCAGAATATTCCTTTAAAGCAATCCTATGCGTTTGCAAGAGTCCAACTTTGCATAATTCCCCCACTGCCTTCATCTTAATTAATACTTCACATGACAAATCCACTTGTTACTTTTAGTTAATGGCTGCGCTGACACCTTCACTAATCACCCCGGCCCCATACAGATAGCGGCACAGCATCGAATATTTCACCGCTGTGTATCAATGTATTATTAAAAAGTCATTTATATTTAATGCTGCAGGTCACTGTGAGGTGTGCAAGCAATAGCTGCACTCTCACAAATTCACACCTACCACCAGGAGACTCGGTCAAAGCAATCCTGTCGCCTCCAAATGGACATATACAGACCGCGTACGTGCGAACCGCAGACATGAAATCAAATGGATTTGAACGTTCAGATCTGTGGTCCTGCGGTGGGGGATTATAATGCAGTTGATATGTATATCACCCACCAGGGATTAATGGATTAGTCCTGTTCTGCCCGTAACAACACCATCAACAAGTCTGACGATTCAAGGTCGTGGGATTGGATGGTGGCCGATGAATTTCTGTGCTGTTTTAGACTTAAACTTGTAGTTTTTAGCTTCATGTTTGTTTTTCTCTTTCTTTCAATATATGTCTACAAGGGGACATTGTGGACGCCCACTGATGGTTGGTTGGTGAGGTCCAGGTTCCCAACGCAGACTCTGGAGTGTGTAATCCTGTCTAACATGCATGCAAATCCTATCTTTTGCCTTACACAATAGCCAGTCTGTGTGCAACTCGGCAATAACAAAGATAGCAGTTAGCGAGCGGCTACGTCTCAGCCCGAAGGGGGTCAACTTCAAAAAATGTACATAATCTGCTTTTGTCGGTCATCCAGAGGCTGTTTAAAACAAAGGCTCCATTCGTCCAATTCTGGACTATACGACTGCACCCGAATAAATCAATCGAACGAATGTATCAATGGGTCTTGACAATATTTCTCAATAACAACAATCGGGTTCCAGAAGTAAAAAATCCATTAATATTCACCAAAGGGAAACTGATTTTTTTTTTTACTTAGAAACATTTAAAGATGGTCACCATGATTTTACAAGTTAGACATGTTCCTGGAACAACATTCCTGTCTGAAAATTTAGTCCTAACCCTATCCCTACCCATAAACCGACCATAAGCTATCCCTAAAATCAGAGGAATAAAACTGATGTAGAAGCACCTAACCCTGGTTGTAAGCCTAAACTTGACATAAACTGCAAACTTGTCCATCAAATCTAAATGGTTGATTGGAATGTTGTTCAAGGATCAACAAAAGCCACGTTTCCACCGAAATTACCCGGAACAATTTGTCCCAGGAACTTTTTTCCCAGGAACTTTTTTTGCCCCAGACCGGTTGCTTTCTGCGTTTACACCGCGGTCTAAAGTACCGGGAAGATTATAAACTGCGCGCGACTGCTCCTCCCAGTCTGCACGGATAGTAATCAGTTGTGAGCGCCACATTTATAATAAGTATGGAGGAGATTCAAACTGTGCTGCAGTTGTGTTTGTGATGTATTGCGGACATTGACCGTGAGATGGCTGGGACGAACGCGCAGAAAATTTCCTGTTACACAAATACGCTTATAAAGCCTGAACCTCGTCGTCGGTCCAGCTGGGTTTTTTAATTTTTTTTAAATTAAATTCGATATTTGCAGACAGACAACTCTTACTTCATGAAGCCACGAACCGCAATAGATTTTTAAAAATGCCGGTTAAAATAGAATGCTGCGTGGAGTCCTCCATTCAAAATGCGGCGTGAACACGACCAATCAGCATGTTCAGCCCACAAGTCCCGCCCCCGAAAGTTCCTGAACTTTGAAAAAGTACTACCTCGCGAGCAGGGACTTTCGGAGGGGGAAATATTTACCCGGAACTTAATTTAGACCCTGATTCCTGCGGTGTAAACACACCGAGTACCAGCCCACAGTTCCTAGTTCCTGGGGAAAGTTCCCGCGGTGGAAACGCGGCTAAAGATGTTGATCCAAGAAAACATGTTGTACTTCACCTTTAAAGATGGACCTGTTGTGAACTCTGGGGTTAGTAATCGATGGTGCATGCTTTTGTTGAAGCCTTCTGTTTGCATTATTTCAGCCTTATTTTTTATTCCCGATAGAAACCAGGGCTGATTTCATATCTACACACTAGCATATTACTCCTATTACTCTACCTAGGCTGCGTCCGAAATCACATACTCTTGAGTAGGTACTTATTTTGAACAAGTAATTACTCCATGACCACTAAAAACGTATGTTCTATAAAGTATGAATGTGTGTATGAATGTAATCCGGGTGTACTACATTCGCCACATCATGTGATCTAGTTATGTCACTTCACAAATCCTGTCTCGAGGCCTCATGGGATACTAAAGTGTCCATCGTAAGCACACTTCAGAATCTCACCGGAAGTAGTAGGTCACCCAGGTACTTTTTGCCTACTCTTTTATGAGTCCTGCGAGTTCGGACATACTTTTGTTTTTCACATACTGTTTTTCTCTTACTACTGTATATAGTAGGGAAGTAAAAGTTTAAATTTTAAGTACAATCAACTTGTTGTTTAAGTAATTTCAACTTAAATGACATCAAACTGTCTAAAAATTATTTGAGTCTTATATAACTTATAAAAAAGTCGAAAACTGTATAACATATTTTGATGAGTTAAAGCAATGTAAAAACCATAAGTTGTTATAACTTATTGATCAATATAATTTTTTACATTGTATGTGATTTCGGATGCAGCCCACATCTTTCTTTCCCAGAAATAATGAAAGTAGTATGCGAATTCAGCACAGGTTTCGCTTACGGCGCTGAGACGGGGCGGGGTCGGATTCTGCATGTCTAAGCCGCTGCACGTCTGGTTTTGTGTTCGACTTATTATTATACGCACACCTCGCTGATCCTCTTTCCACACGAGCGTGTGTGTGTGCGTTTGCGAGCGCAGGTCATTTTCGGAGGAATCTCTCGCTCAGTGGGAGACACAATGGCTCAGCTGGGGGGCTTCAGTCCAATTTGCCATTGTGTATCACCATTTCTCCCTTAACACAAACATGGCGGCCCTCCAGCTGTCCTCTTGGCACTAACACTGAACCTGAAGAGCAGGCGGCTTATTCGTCCCAGCCACACTGCGCATCACCAATAAAGACATCTATTTGTTTCGGATCCACAAAGATTTTAAGCCTCACCATCCTTTTCTTTCTTCAATCGAGTGTGTCTTTTTAAATATGCAAGTGTGGAAATTGCATTTCTTTGGGGTTGGCGTCTCTGAGACGCTCACACACCTTGAAAATCAAATTTGATGAAAATCTTTCATATCTGTAAAAAAAAAAAAAAAAGCCTTTCATTTTGTTCAAAGTGGGCCTGTATTTTTTGTGGTAGATGTTCCAGGTATTGTTAAGAAATCTCATTTATGCCTTGCTGGGATTTTGCACTCATTGCCTTGGCTGGGACAATCTGTGTACATTTGATGGGTCCAGACCACATCATTTAAGATTCATTGCATTTTGATATTAATATCTGGAAAATTTCTCAACTTATTCCAAAATGAACTCGCAATAATCCAAATCTCATGCATGCATCCAGCAAAGGGTTTTTTTGGCGCAAGAACTGTAGAATGTTCTTTTGCCGGGCAGCAGATCATCTGATATCACTTACAGTACGTTAAGGATATTTCCCATTGAATTCAGCCCAACTGGAATACAGTGTTGGAGAAACCGGCCAGTGGAAGGTCACTGTTGTCCAGGGCTTTGTCCCTAATTGAATATGCTGTCCCTGTAATGGTAACTTCATTTCCAAAGACTTGTGTGATTTTTTTTTTTCCTGTGAAAGGCCAGCTTTTGTGCGCCCTGCCACCACGCATAATACCGTGACAGAGACAGCGGACGAAAAATAAGCAATGAATTCAGACTTTCTGAATTGGATTAAAGTCCCCATGGTGCTGGATACTAGTCCTCAGCTGATCTGGAATATAATGTGAGACACGCTGTTTTCTTCGGAAACCGGCAAATGCGATGTTTTCCACACTTGTGTCTAAAGCACGTAAACTTGCCGTTAATGAGCCTCTCCATAAACAACCTTTTTATGAAGGAGCTTGAAACTATTCAAAATATATCAGTATTGCTTAAAGGGACAGTTCACCCAAAAATGAAAAAATGAGTCATCACTTGGTCATCCTTAAGTTGTTCCAAACCTGTATGAGTTTCTTTCTTCTGTTGAACACGAAAGAAGATACTTTGAAGAATGTTGGTAATCAAACAGTTGACGGTAGCCATTGACTTCCATAGTAGGAAAAAACAAAATGGCTGGTTACCAACATTCTTCAAAGTACAGTATCTTCCTTTGAGTTCAACAGAAGAAAGAAACTCATACAGGTTTGGACCAACACAAATAAGAATTTTTGGGTGAACTATCCCTTAAACCATATCAAAATTGAAATGATAATCATGCATTTAAATACGGTAAACAAATGAATTTAGCCAATATTCTTTGAATAGTTGCGGACATGGTGATGGAAATATGAGATTGGGGGAAATAATATTTTTCTAAACGGTTTGCGTTCGCTCGCAGAAAGCTCAAAAGTTTTACAATTGTATACATTCAAATATATTCAAATCAATGTCAGAATAATGTCTTCATTTTGGGTTTTGCATTAAAGCACTCGATCTGCATGAACAGAGGGCAACAAATGAAGCCTCATTGTAAGTATTTCTTATTTATTGTACATCATAATTTTTTTTTCTTTTTATCCCAGTGCAAAAGTGTGGTCGCATTTACCACTGGCACATTTTCACAGGCAAATCCAGTCGTTTCACTAGGAATCTGGGCAATCAGCAATTCTGCGCGAGGGCAAGAGATTTCCCCACGCGGATTTCACGACGGGTTCAAGTTGATTTTGCAAATTTGCGGCATTGATCAACAGAAAGCTGCTTGGTTTGAAAGCGTCTTCTGTGTGAGCTGTGCTTCATGCATCACTAGACAATACACAATGGCCTTTTTGCCCGCAAAATGTTGCTGTACCTCAAGCAATCAACAAGCTACGAATAAGCATTTTCAAAAACAACTGCCTTCCAGAGATCTCTGGTTAAATTCTTAAAGCTTCTGCATTATATTTTTAAGCAGTTCTAGATACTGCTGACATGTTCAGCGGGCGCATGAGTGACAGTTGTGCTCCTCAGCAGTCCTCCAGCAGATTCATCTGGCCCATACAAATGTTAACTTTACAATGAGATGCACCCATTCATTCTTTCCCTCCCCCCATCCAAGTCCACTCTTTTCTCCACATACCCCCCCCCGTTCCCCTTGTCGAAGCTCTTCCTTTGTTGACACCCACCGCGTATCAATGGCGCCTTTGTGCGCAGGAGAGTTTTCACTTTAGCAAATCTGATTAAAGGGACCTCAGTCTTGTCTACATGCCAGCGCTTTGATGACAGTGTCACTGCAGGAGCAAAAGAAAATTCCTGCTAACCTCCGTGTCACCATTAATCATATAATCAATCCAATTTAGCCCTGCTGCAGTGTCACTTTCACAGTCTGTTTTTGCTAACTGTAAGTAAGAGGGCTATCTTGGGAGAAAAAAACTCTTCAAGGGCACGTTTCTATGAATTCAAGGGGCTACAACTCCACAGTTGGTCCACAGTAGGTTGCTCTAAATGGTTTGTAATATAATGCTGTTAAACGATAGTACTGACGTTTTGAAGGGCGTCAAAGTCACCCCCGAGGGCCTACCGACTTCACGCTGTCCCGTGTGATTTGTTTAAAGGAATATTCCGGGTTATATTCGACTCAACCTCCAGAAGCGGCATCCGTGATATGCTCCCAATTACCGTAGAATATAACTTTGACTCGTCTCTTTGAAAAAAACAAACAAAACAAAGTTTAAAGTTATGCCTGGAGGGTTTGAAAGCAGAAATGTGAAGCTGGTATTTTTACTTAAAGCACTTAACACAAATAATCCAGTAAAATTGCCTAGTATTCGTCATTTTCATGGTGGATAAACATCAGATTGCCAAGGAATGCACCAATATTAACGTTTTATCATTAATTTACCGATATTAAAATAGTATACTTTAAATGTCTAAATAAATTAAACACAACACATTACAAGTGAAAATCAATCATTTTAGATAGATAGATAGAGTCTTTATTGTCCCATAGGATAATCATTTTAAATGCTCCAAGTGAATTTAGCACAACAACAGGCACATATGTACTAAATATTTATGGAATTGTTTTTATTGATTAACTTTAAGTGAGTGTTAACTGATGGCAAAAGTAACCATATTGTGTGTGTGTGGGGGGGGGGGGGGATTTCAATCTTGAAATCTGTACTTTCGAAACACTTGCTGACTGTGCAGTGATATTTCAGTGGAAGTGCATTACAGGAAACATGATTTATGTTTGCTTTTCAAATTTTTTTTTCTTTTGAAATGATCATCCGTGACATTAACCTGAAATATTCCTTTAAGTGAGCTCTAGGAGACAGACGCACAAACATTTATATCTTCCAGTGTCATAAATTTTTCCTCTGGTGGCGTCTGAGGCTTACCACAAAAACCGCTACAATAGTTGCCACTAAATCCAGCATATCAAGCATCAAGCGTCTTCCCCATCTTATTCACCCACTGATCCCCCCCATTATATTCTCTTTGGCTGTGGTCTGAACAGCTTCTATTTCTGCAGTATGCAGTACGTACAGTATACTGTACACGGTATGCCGTTTTTCTGTGTGAGTAACCCAATTGCCTTTGTCAAAATGTGCAGTATGCAAAGGAGCACATTGCATCCTGTATCCCACAATTCAACGCCTTTCATCATTTGATGGTGTGACTACACGATTATGCAAGCAAAAAGCCTGTTTCTTTATTCACGGCCATTCAAAAGTAGCTCTATGGAGAAAATGAATGGGATTTTTACTATTGCGCTCCGTGAGGTCATGTGAAAACATATATGGGTGATTCTTATAGAAGGTACTTTTTTTGTAATGGTTATATTTTTTAATAATTTATTACTCATGGTCATGCATCACAAGATGTTACAGGCAATAACAATATAACAGTTTCTGTAAAAACTGTCTTATATAGCTGAAAATCATGATTTCTTGTTGTCTGAATTACTTTGGTAATATTTCATTTAATTTTCTTTTGAAAGTCACGTGTCTAGTATCTGTAAAACCGCATTTGTTCATCTTAAAAATATATCTAAATTACGTCTTATGCTCTCAATGAAAAATGCAGAACAATTAGTTCATGCGTTCATGACATCAAGGCTAGATTATTGTAATGCTCTACTGGGTGGTTGCCCTGCACGCTTAATAAACAAACTACAGCTGGTCCAAAATGCAGCAAATCAAGTTCTTACCAGAACCAGGAAGTATGACCATATTAGCCCAGTTCTGTCAACACTGCATTGGCTGCCTATTAAACATCTTATGGATGTAAAAATATTGCTGATTACTTACAAAGTACTAAATGGTTTAGCTCAATGGTTGAGCTCTTAACGCATTATAGTCCTTCATTGCGATCTATTGCGATCTCAAAATTCCGGCCAGTTGATAATACCTATATCAAAATCGACTGCTGGCGGTAGATCCTTTTCCTCTCTAGCACCTAAACTTTGGAACAGTCTTCCTACCATTGTCCGGGAAGCAGACACACTCTGTCAGTTCAAAGCTAGATTAAAGACACATCTCTTTGGCCTATAGCATACACATAACACATTATAGACTTCTATAACTCAATGCATAGTTTAGATCAGCCTGAACCGGGAATACTTCCCATAAATCCTGATGTACTTGGTACATCATATATTAGTCTCTCTGTTTATCCCGACGTTTACCGCAGTCTGCCGGATCCAGGCCGTATCCAGTTATGATGAAGGACCTGCGCCTGGACACGACGACAACACAGTCCTGAAGTGTCCACTAGTCTGTGAAAGCCTCCCTCCCTTCCCTTTACCTCTGTACAGGTAAAACGTTGTTGGGATAATTCCGGTTCACGTGGCTATGCAGAAGCGACAAATTTTTTTTTTAAATCAGTATTATAAATGTAACCTTGGAACTTATTTCATGGTTTGCGTTCTCGAGACAGGCACTGTTTAGTGCAAATGAGCGGCCGGATCGCATTAGGGGTTTTCTGTTAGAACGGTGTCATGTTAGCGGCCCTAAGTTAATAACTAATGAACGCTGCGATTGAAGTGAATCAATCAAATCTAACTTTAGCTGGACAATAACTTTATTCTCTAGAGCTGCTGTAAAGCCAAAACAATCGCTGTTACTTTAATTTCCTATTATCACTGTAAAGCTGGTTTGATACAATCTATATTGTTAAAAGCGCTATATAAACGAAGGTGACTTGACTTGACTTTATAAAAACCCTAATTAGTAATTTTCCTAATTCTACAACATTACATTTTTAAAATCTTGATGACAGTAATTTTTTTTTTAGATCTTGCGTCAATTCTGTTACCGTACAATACTTTGCCTTTAAATTGGTGGGATTACCTCCCACAACTATGCAAGATACAGGACATGATGTGACTTGCCCTCACTGATAAGATCTGAAGCACTGAAAGGTATGTGTGCTCTCTCTGAGAAAATATTTTAATCTAAAAAGTTCTTACACCAAGAGTTATTTTGTAAAAAGTAAAAATTGTTACCACAATATCAAAAGGAAAACAGAATGTATAACTGATCACACCGTGTGTTGTTTAAAAGTCTTTTAATCATGATCTCATTAGTGTCATGTGCTCTTCTTAGCATTTATGCTAGCCAAAGTGTTTTTGGCTAAATCTAAAAAGAAATTGTCAACTCTGTTACCATCAAACTCTGTTACCAAGGTATGAAAATATGTAACAGAATTGACAGTAACAGAGTTGACTATAATAAAAGTAATCAGATTTTTTTTTTTTTTTTTTTTTTTATAAAAAAAGGAAGTAACTTGTGTTTGGCAAACACTGAATTATTAAATATGTTTTCAATAAGACACTGGAAATAATTTCTGTTAGTGAACAGTTTAATAAAAAAACATTTTTGAAATGCAAAATGTATCTCCAATTATAGAATCAGTCATATCTACTGATCCATCCATAATGCACAATGTTTCACATACTATTATGTTTTTTTTTGACAACAGCAGCTAAAGAGTATATCCTGTGCTGATATTCAATTCCGATCATATCCCCCTTTTCCTTCGCTCTCTCTCTCCTTTGTTCTCTGCGACACACACACAGTAGAAGTAATTGGGTGTTATAGCCAGACGCAGCTTGTGGACAATAGGAATTCATTTGCAGTCAGTTTATTTGTCGCAATCACGCACCTGGTCCTCGAAAGCAAGAGTTCATATCTGAATACGTGTACTCAACCTTGTGTGATCAGCCGCCCGAACAGACGCTCTTCGTCTGCCAAAAACTAATCTCGGGGCACATCTGTCCCATCGCTTTGAAGACGGCGTTGGCAGTTTTAGGGTAGTAGAAAGCACAGCTGCTGTTTGGGTGGTCTTCCCTGATGGGATTGAAGTACACTTCCTCCTCACGCCTTAAAAGCAAACAAACAAACAGACAGACAGACAGATAGACAGACAGGTACTCTAGGCTTGTCCAATTAAGACAAATAAGGCCAAGTACTAAACTGTATAGTTGCCATGATGTTCCTAAAAGGCTACAATTCACATAATTGGTTGTGATTAGTTTAAGAAAAAGATTAGGTAATATGTACACTGACGTATCAGGAGATTCAAGTTCCCTCGTTTCCTGTCATTTTTAAAGGTTAACTGCGTCTATAATTGTGTTTAATCTACATAATGGCGCTTGCTTCCATGTCACAGCGGCAGACACTTTAATTGACTTTAATGTACTAAGAAGCATGTCAGAGCCGTCATCATTGCATCAACTCAAATATTTTAATTCGTGACTTCAGGTGCGCTGATATCTTCCCGCATGAACGCACGTCACATCCCTGAGAGGTCGAACGGCATTAAACAGACTCACTAAAAGCATGTAAATCCATCTCAGAGAGACCCGACGCCGTCCACACTCAAAACTGATGTTGTAGGAAAGTTCATTTGTCTTATGAAAACCGTGACTCAGCAGTTGCTGCATGAATCCCATTTTAAAATCGGGCCATTAAAATGCAGTATCGCGCACAACGGCCTCAAATGGAAGACAAGTTGAAAGGAACAGAGGGTCAATACGCTCCAAAACTGATCTGTCATCCTCTCCCGCTCCCGAAGTCCACCTCCTTCTTCCTGTTGCCATAGCAACCATTCGGCAAGGACAGGGGCATTGTAAAACACGGCCCTTGGAGAACAATCAATCATCGCATTCCTCTCGCATGCTTCTTAATTGCTTTTTGGATCATCCTCAAAAACATTTAACCCTGGGTTAGGGTCTACTCTACTAATTTGAGCCACTGATTCATTTTAACGCCGTGTTTCCTGCATAGCAGAGCCCTCTAAAATGTCCAACCTTCCTGATTATATTTTTAGTGGAATTTCAAAAGCAATTTTATAATGACCCGATCTACATTAAGTCTATGAATCTAGAGAGCACCGCGGAAGGGGTTTGAGTCTCATCCGAGTCTCTGGTGTTTGTAGGCGCATTTTCCTAGCTGATTATATAATTGTTAAACCTATGAAAATGGCTAAAAAAGCCAATGGCTCCATAGTGCCAACAATTTACAGTGTTGCAATGACTATCCTTTGTCTGTGGCGCACCTGTCAAAGTTTAATGAGTGGGTAGAGGACATGAAGCGGCCTGAGGTCAACTACTTTGATAACAGGTGGGAGTTTATATCCTACTTTCAGCTCTAGATTACTGTGAAGTTTGGAGGGCTTTTTGTCCGCAAAATGATAAGAGCCCTCATATACCTTCTTTGAGGAGTATCTTAACTTAAGCGCTGCAAGCCATGCACGTTTTTTCTCTCATCAGTCTTTGCCACAAAATGCAATGCATATGACGCCTCCTTTTTTTGGGTGTGCATACTTCAAAACAAGTAATTTTCAGGAATTCCAGGAAGTATTGCTGTTGTTGCAATTACAGCACAGCTCGAACCTGAGCTCATTTTGTCCTTAGTAACATTCAAAAAGCTTTCGATGAATTAATTCAGTCGCTCTTTTTACCTAGTGTTAACACGAGTTCCTATAAAGAACGGAATAGGACAACAGTTCAACGGAAGATAGACTCCATCATGACATTGGTTGCTCAGGAAAAAAAGTGGATAATTTGTTTTTTATACTTATGCTAGGGTATTCGTAAAGTGCAAGCTGCCCGATATTTCTAACCATGCATACTATGTCTATACTCACACATGCGCCTTGAATTTTTTTGCACTATAATTAGTTTGTCCACAAAGTATCAACACTAGTCTGGGCCGTTGTTTCACAGTCGAACTAAGGTGTTTTTTTCTAATAACTTCTGACGCAGACACTGGACAAGGATCAATAACGCAGACACTGGACAAGGATAAAACTGTCTAGTTTGCATGTGTTGATCTCATGTGTTCACACTAGATATTTAGATTTCGGTTTTTCGAACACATAGTCTTTCAACTGTTCGAAAAACTGAATTATAATTTTTGTACAAGGCCACAGGGAGCACACCCGACAGGAAGTCTCATGGAGTCCTATGGAGAACAAGACATGCATTAAAAAAAAAGACGACATTATGGCCACTAATTAAGAGGTAAATCGAGACTACACTGTAATAAATTGTTTCCTTATTTTAATGTCGTTTTCTATGGCCACAATGTTAAAAGGAGGGAATAAATTCGTACAACATGGCCACGATTTACCTAAAATCCACACTTAGATGGAATGCAATGCAATAAGCTTAGTAAAACAACAACAACAACAAGATTGCAATCAAGACAACATATTATAAATATCATTCAGTAGTAAAAAGTACTGATTAAAAATACAGTAGTTATTTGACCAAATATTTTTCACATGCTTATTAGAGTATCCTATCATTAGAGCCATGTCTTCAGTGAAATCAAAAGAAGACAATCCCAGAATGCATTGCAACAAACTCCAGAGTATAAATACATGTGTGTATTTCAATAAACACTGAAAAGTATCATTTAAACGTAATGTTATTCAACGTAAATACTGTATGTATTTTCTGCTTATGAGGGAATCACAACATTAGCTTAGCAACATGCTAATGTCAAAATCTATTAAAATCACTAACCGAGCGATGTTTGCGTGGCTGTCTATGTAAGGTGTTCTAAATGAGTCACTCACACGGTTCAATGGCATTTAGGATGCTGTCTATATGGGCAGCTCACAATGTTTAGGAACAGAGCCTATATGGCAGCATCCATATATCAAGGTATACTGTATTATAGACCATTCTTGAAACTGCCGGAAAATAAACTATTAAAGGCAGGAGCGGACGCTATTTATATCTCCGCTGAAGGCGAGGATAGGAGCACAAATGGAAGGTGGGGGAGGGACAAGGGTCATTGGCATGACTTCATCGAAAGGGAGTATCTGGTCCATCTCTGTCTGGATGACTCAGGTGGCAAATGTCAGTTCGCAGCTCGGATGGAGAGAATAAGGCGCAGCGAAATGAGGAGGAAAAATGCAGCCGGCGGAGGAGGAAAACTCAAAGGAATGTGGCGTGGATTTTCTCAGGATTTTCCACGAGCGCCACTTTACTTTCTTGAAGTCGATACAAATTGAGCAGGGTGGTCTTTTCGGCAGGTCTCTGAGACCTGGTGTGCCTATTAGGCCACCGAAAAGAACCCACTGTGCTTTCCACAGGCCCATATCCTTACTGTATGTTGACGTCAGGGATAATGTATGAGCTTCCAGCTGGTTCTTTATTCCTGCTTCTCTTTGCTTCTCTCCTCTGATTTACAATCTGGCTTTTGCTGGCAGGAACACCATTGGGGGTCCCGAACCTCCCCAATCCTATCGGCAAACAGAGGGACTCTAATCTGTGCTTTGTGCTTTCCAAAAATCCAACTCCGCTTTAGTGTGGTAAGAAAGTCTTTATCTGGCCCTTGAAAGCCCCTCTGCTAGCACTTTAAAGTCCACACTGAGGGATGTCGCCCTTCTAAGGTGAAAGTCACTCAGTCATTCAGCCGGACAGTGAAAGGCTGCAGCGCTTCACTAGGTGTTTAAGTCAAAGTGCCCTATAAATATAAATGACAGGCATTAAATGTGCCTTTAAAGCCTGGTCTAAGGTCAGCTCCCCCTGTGCCCCGAAGACTCAAACAATGCAGGTTTAGGTGCGCTTGACGTTCACACTAATCGTCTGAGAAGTGTTTGACGAAAGGTTGAGGCATGCACAGGCTGCGCTTCAAAAAGAAGGTTACTGTCGTGCTGTCATGTCAAGGTGTAATGGAACGCTTCAAGTCAACATGAATCAACATGGACCCTATTTACATTCTTCACACACATTCCTGGTCTTATTGTGTGATTCTTCAGCGCACGCAATTCTAATAAAACAAACCTTTGTCTTTGTAATCTTTCATCAAACAACAGCTAATGTCATCAAGGCTGAGTGGGCAGGGAAATGAATGGTAACCAATAGTCAAATAGCTACTTTGGTAACTCTTCAGAATACTGTTCCTTCATTAAAGGAGAACTCCGATTGTCGAGTTGACGCGCATAGGTTTAGTTACCTATGATCACGCGTGTGAACTCGACAATCGACTACTTTGGACATCGACCGAAAACAGGAAGTAGCCTAAATACAGGTATGTGCGCTGGCTGATATAACATCATTTTTATTAATATCTTTCACATCTACTGCAGTCAGATTCACTCGTGTTCACTCTGAAGGAATCACTCAACATGGCTGGGCACTTGTATGACACATCAAGGATGATAAGAGAAATAAAAGCAGGTTTAAAACGTGCCCCATTCAAGTCAATAGGGTGCAAATTTTAAAAAGAGGATAACACGGTGTAGGCAACACCGATTTTTGACGTTGTTCTCTGTATTGACAGCACTCCAAATTTACTAAAAATTGAGCTCAATGTTAAAATTGACCAGAGTTCTCCTTTAATGAATAACTACACAGGAACAAATGAGTGACGCACTATAAACTAGTAACTACTGTTAACTAACAAGAAACTCTGATTAACGAATTAGTAAGTAATAGCGCTCAGTTGAATGAGGTAGTTAACTATTAGCTAATCAGTAACTATTATTTTTCATTCCTCACTGAAGACTACTAAAAACTACTATATACAGGTTCATAATGAATATTAATAATGTATGATATAAGGTAATAGTAACCCATTAGTAATGAATCAAGCGTTACTACATCTTTCTAAAGGAACTACTAATTATTAGGATCATTATTCTAAAGTGAAGATCACGGGAACACACTAGTAATGACTAAAGTGTTACCAAATCCATCGGAAGGAATTACTATTCAAAATCTTACAAAAATCTCAAAAGCTTACAATGACTTCAGTCAATATTTGGTAGTTATCATGTTTTTCACTTTAGAATACTGATCCAAATACTTAGTAGATCCTTTAGAAGGATGTAGTAACACTTGAGTCATTACTAGTTGGTTACCATTACCTTTCATTATAAATTATGCATTATTCATGTTAATTATTATAGTAGTTCTCAGTGAGGTATGAAACAATAGTAGTAACTGATTAGCTAATAGTGAACTACCTCATTCAACTGAGCGCTATTACTTATTAATTTGTTAATCAGAGTTTCTTGTTAGTTAATAGTAGTTACTAGCATGTTAATAGTGTGTTACTCATTTGTTCCTGTGTAGTTATTCATTAATGAAGGAACAGTGTTCTGAAGTGTTACCAGCTATTTTTTACCTTATATAGAACTGTTAAATAAAGACAGAAAACGAATGAAGACTGGGAATGGGAATGGGAATGGGAACTAGAGTCTTAGGTGCTGGCGTTTCCAATGCTGTCAAAATAAACGTCCTGACAATGTCAAAATAAAAGACACACTTCCAAACCTTTTTGGCTAATGCCAATCATTTACAATTGCTAAATGTTGGATGATATATCGGCCAACCACTTAACTTGACTTTCAAGTTCCACATCCCAAAGAAAATGCTTCTTCAAACACTCCCATTTAGTGTCTCCAATTCACCTGTTCTGCATGTCTTTGAATTGTAGGAGATCCCCATGCCAACAGGAAAAAGACACAGATACCCCACACAGAAAGGCCTACTGGCTCAACCGGGACTCTAATCAGAGACATCTCAGTGCCACCCGCAATTGACTATAATCTCACATTCAGGTCTGATTGTATATAAGTTTCCATTTTTACAATCCAATAAATGTCACCACGGATATATAATCTAGTCCCTCCCTACTTCGCAAATGCTATTCGATGCTGTCTAGAGGCTTGTTGGGCAGCTATAAACATGCCATTCAAATTCAGTTTCATTGCCATCACTAGGTTGTCATTTTTGTTACCCACATAAATTGATGCAATACTTCCGTGTTCATTCGTAGTTTTAACAAGGCACACTGTATTCACCTTTACATGGGTGTTAGATAACAACCATGCAATTCTTGCTTGTGGTTATTAAATAAACAAGTACAAACCAACAGCGCGTTCATATCTACACCTCCGCCTGTTCCGACACCTCTTGTCATGTAGACGCTGGATGAACACTTGTGAAGGAGCATGAATGTCAGTAGATGGTGTGATGGTGTCACAGTGTTGCTCCCGCGTGTATGTGGGAGGAAATCAATGGGGCAAAACGGTCTCTAAGCAAGATCATCCAATCCATGAAGAGAGATGCGATGCTACAGAAAATTACACCGCGCCACTAAAGCAGTGCACAAAATTGTAATCAGCAGTTTTTGCCAGGGTAAAAACATCACTGTTATATTGCACATACATTTATAGGCATATTCTAAACCCCTAAACCTAAGTATTAAACTTTGTTGTGTAGCACAACATTTGTGGAAAAGACATGAATGATACCTCAAATCATGTAGTTTATTGAGAAGAGGCGTGATGTTTTTCTTTTTCTAAGCGATTCTAAATAATTTTCGCCTAGCAGATGAAATAATGTCTGAAAAAATATTTTAGACCTAATTTGAAGGAGAGACCCAAGCCATATTCAGAGACTAGAATATCATAGAGACCACCTAGCAACCATCCAGACAAGCCTAGCAACCAATTCTCAATAGTATTTCAACCCCTCAAAACACCTTAGCAACTGCATAGCAATGCTTTAGCATCATGGCAGCTTGTTTTGCACAGAAAGCACCACTCCCATTTTCTTCAGAAAATTGAAAAATCAAGTTGTCACCAGTGGAGCTTTTAAATTGAAAGAGGTCAGCACATCCTCCTACATCTGTAGTGAGACCGTACTGCGAGCTGTTTTCCGTCCGGTATACGCCGAATCTGCCATGTCCATCTAATTGGAATTTCGAGCCTGAGCCGACAGTCAAGAAGCACGTCTTGACAGCTTCCACTTACACACGCGCCAAGAGAACGTTAGTTATACGTTCGACGCAACTTCTGCCGCATGCAGTGATGTGTCTCTGACAACCCCCCGAGTCTTCAGCGCGGTTACACTCCACCATTCACTCTCTTTTGCTATCTTTCTCTCAAACAACACAGATGCTAACACACTCTCAGCCCGTCTGTCTGAATCTTCCTTTCCCCCGCACAAACTTGCACACTTGCTCTGTTCCAAAACTATGGTGGCAGCATTCTAAGGCATCGTGGATATGCTCCTGATGTGAAGACTGTTCCAAACCTTAATTCCAGTCTTAATTATGCTGCATCATTAGATTTCTAATTTTGGCCAAATTCTAAAGCAGCATCACATTCTTAACAGAGAAAGGATTCCCAGAATGCACTTCAGCAAGGGTAGTGATTATTAATAAATCCGATATGAAAGAAGAAAAATGCAGATTATAAATAAACTTCTTTCAGCAAATACGAAAAGAAATTTAAGGTTATAAAGAGCCCCACAGAAAAAAAATAATTAGTTCCCACAATTTGTTAATTTGTGGCCATGTTTTATAAAAAAAATTTACCCTAATTTTAATGAAATAATGGCCACTAAATTAACTGAGGCTACATCTAAAGTAATCCGGATACATTTTAAAATAACGTGTTTGTTTCAAAGCACTCTCCATCCATAATAATGTCAGAAAGCATTTAAATCATCTTACTGCTTACATCTTATCATCTTACATCTATACATAAAATGTAATAAAAAAAAAGTGTTTTCAAATATATCCAGATTAATCTCCCAAGGGTAGCATGTACAGAGTGAACAGCAACGGTCCTAGTACTGAGCCTTGCGGTACTCCATACTGAACTTGTAATCGATATGACATCTCTTCATTTACTGCTACTAGCTGATAACAGTCAGATAAGAATGATTTGAACAATGCTAATGCAATTCCACTAATGCCAACATAATTTTTGAGTCTATTAAAAAAAAATGTTGTGGTTGATATATATAAAGCGGCACTAAGATCCAGTAACACTAATAGAGATGATTGGATGGTAAGAGCAAATAATTTGTAACTCTAATGAGAGCAGTCTCAGTACTATGATACGGTCTAAATCCTGACTAGAAATCCAAGCAGGGACCATTTCTTTCTAAAAAAGGAACATAGTTGTGAGGATTAACAGATGAATGCAAACGTAACCTAAAATAAATTAACTAAATTTAAGCGAGGAATCAAATGAGTAGATTACAACCATTTAACGAAAACAAGAAAGCGAATTAGTACAACTGGCTACAATTTTCCTAAAACGAGGGTACAAATGAATAAGTTGTGGTAATGAATTTCTGTATTATTATGCGTATTAGCTTAGCAACATGCTAACATGAAACCATTTAAACCAATGGCAAGTCGAGTCCTGCAGTGTTGCTGCCTATGTAGAGCGTTCTGTAACAATCGCTCATGGGGTTCCATGTCCATGAGGATGCTTAGCTTAGCAACATGCTAACATGAACCATTGAAATAAATGGCGTGTATCCCATTCAAAATGCTGTTTGTAGAGCATAAAGTACATGTAGAGCTGCTACCTACAAGCATTTTGTAAGGGTTACATGTGAGGTTATGACTTTCAGAGTGTTTAGCTTAACAACATGCTAACATGTAACCATTGAAATCAGGGGCAAATCAAGCTCTACTACTGTGTGGAATACTGTTTGTTTAAATTTTGTTCATTGTTTTCTGCAATGGTCACTCATGAGCTCCCATGACCGTCAGGAAGACGATTAAGGTAGCTGCTCATGTAGGCAGTAGACATTGAGGCGGCTCACTAGGTTTAGGAACAAAGCTACTGTATTTCCACCGCCCACACTAACACTCTCCCTTCCTCTTTCACAGATACACACAAATAAACACAAACACACAACCGCCCACACACAAAACCCTCCACCATCTTAATGAGAGTTCACGCATTGTGATTATTACTGCACTTTTGGCCCAAACAGTTCCTCTCTCTTGATGAGGCTGCAGCAAAGGCAGATACGCGGATCTCAACCTCTGGGCGAATAACTCCGCCAGTAAAAGAGCCTGATGTGCAACCAATTCTGCTGCCAAGCTGTTCTCTCCGATCTGCAGGCTTGCACAGAGCGGCCGGCGTAATTGGAAAGATCAAACGTGCTTTTGTGCATCGTGGGGAATGCGGAGCTTTGCCGCGGAGGGAGATCTGACTTGGGAAATCAGGGAGATACACAAGAGATAGAGAAGCTCTGATCACGCTGACAAACTGCCTTCCAAGTCTGCTCGTAAAGAAATAAGTGCTGGCGATTCGGGGGGATTATACTTTATCAGGCAAACTTGTGGATAATTGGATGTTGGACATCAATACGCACATGGAATGGCATTATGTTGGCAGTGTTAAGGAATCTTCAATGAAATTAGACTGTCAAAATAAAAATGACTCAAAATTAAAAGTAGCTAAACTACAGTCAAGCTAGTCTTGAAAAAAAAAACACTAATAAAAGTATCAAAAAGTAGACTAAGTATAATAGATCAATTAAAAAATAATAATTACAAATAAGAAATCCCGTTCAAATGTTGAATGCCAATTGCAATATTAATGAAACCCTACTAATAATATATTATATTAACAGTTATTAACAATATTAATAATACACAAATAAATAAATAAATAAATAAATACA